>NC_133778.1:62573300-62734588 GCF_003597395.2 Chelonoidis abingdonii
GCAAACTGACACAATACAACCGTCCACTAAATACGTAAACTATACCGAGCATCAGGAACCAATCCAATGCAACACCACCTCGATGAACCCAAACCTTCACTGCCACAATCTACTACAACCAACGACATCCATACACCACCAAACCAAAAAACACCATCACAGAACCACCAGAATCACCATACCATCAACTGTTCATTCACCACACGTCCACCAATTAAATTATAGACAAACGCCACATAATAGCAAGCAATCCCTATCTGACACAAAGATGTAATACAAATCGGCCAAAATGGACATCACTACGGAAAGGATAAATGAACACAAATCAGAAAATATCAGTGAATGGCAATTATTACATCCAAGTACCCTGTTAGGAGAGCAGCTCAACCCCTCCCTGGCCACAATAGCAGACTTTAAGGTGCCATCCTGCAGCAAAAAAACTTCAGGACTAGACTTTCAAAAGAGAAACTGCTGAGCTTCAGTTCATCTTGCAAATTTACACCATCAGCTCTGGACTAAACAAAGACTGTGAATGGCTTGCCAATTACAGAACCGTTTCTCCTCCCTTGGCTTTCAACTACCTCTACTGCTAGAACAGGGCCTCCACCTCCTTGATGAACTAACCTCGTTATCTCTAGCTTGCTTGCTAAAGCATATATATACCCGCCCCTGGAAGTTTTTCCCACTACCCTGCGTCTTGAAAGAAGTGGATTCACCCTTATTCACCCACGAAAGCTCACGCTCCAAAACGTCTGTTAGTCTATAAGGTGCCACAGGATTCTCTGCTGCTATTACCAAAATAATTTTAAATGGTGTAGTTATATTGTCGTTATGTTTTTGTATTATTTTGACATATTAAATATGTAGAAATTTGCATAATTTTAATTTTTTTTTATGTTTTGGTGCAGAATTCCCTCGAGTACCAAGGTTCTGTCTGGTGCAGTCTGGGTGCAGGTAGTTTGGTGGATGGGTCTGGGTGCAGGGGGGAGTCTAGGTGTACAGGGGCTAGATGTGGGGTTTGGGTGCAGGGGAAATGGGACGCCACAGGGGTGTCCCGGTGAAGGTGGTTAGGGCTCAGTGGGAGGGGGCTGAGGGAGTGGGGCTTGGTGAGGTTGGGGTCTGGGAGGTTCCTGGTGCAGGGGGTGAGGCTCGGTGGGGTAGGCGTTCGGGGGCTCAGTGAGGGGGTTCTGGGTGTGGGGACTCCTGATGCAGGGGAATGGGGCTCAGTCGGAGGCTCTGGGTGCACGGGTGGGGGGAGGGGTAACGATACAGGGTGCTGCTCCCCTGTCTGCCCAACCGCGGTGCATCCAGACCCCCCTACACCCAAACTCCCACACTGAGCCTCCCTACACCCAGACACTGCCCCACAAAGCCACCACCCATCTCCGGCGGTGCAGAGCTTTCTGCAGCCAAAAGAAGTTCTGGTGTTTGTTCTGACCTAGTCCCGGCTGCTCAGTGCGGGGAAAGGGAAGGGGGAACTCTGTCTCCATCCTCCTCCTTCCCTCTCCCTCCCACACCCAGCTGGGACTAACATCCCTGGATGGCTGGAGTATCCCCAGACTGCTCTACCCTAGCTATCTGAACAGATGCATCTGAGCTGCTGGGGAGGGGTAATTGACTACCGGTGCAGCTTCTCTTTGCTTCCCCACGTACATTATTTTCTGCAAGGAAGCAAAGAGAATCTCCTGGGGGAGGGAGAGGGGATTTTTCTGCTGCACCCCAGTGGCGCATAATTCCCCCAGGAGTAAAATATTTTGCTGTGAAATCCTCTGAAGGTGTGGCAGAAATACATAGCATTGTTGATGCGCAACAGGTAAATAAGAGCAAAATGCTCCTGGCCCAGAAATTGTGTAAAATCTGGCCCAAAACAGTAACATCTCTTCCACCTGCTGTCTTGAAATAAGCCTTTGGGGAAGGAAAAAGGCACTGAGAGGTGCCTAATTCCTGATGGGGGATCAGGACAGATCATATGTGGCCTTGGGAACACTGAAATAGTACAAGTGATCTGAGAGGATTTGAGGGGGCAGCAGAGTCAATGGGATTGCCAAAGGGCTGTGCATCAATTTTGTCTTATGCCCTTTAAACTCAGGGAATTTCTATGCTTCGAGCTGCAGGTGATTCCAAGTTCAAGGAAACATACTCATGCTAGCTAAGATCATGCTAATGTACTAAAAATAGAGTGTAGCCTTGGCAGCCGAGGTTGCGGGATGTGGTAGCTGACCTGTTGTTTCAGTTGGCTAGCCGCGCATGCCACTCATGCTGCCACGGCTATGCTCTATTTTTAGAGAGCTAGCTCATTCAGAGACATTTGAGTATGTTTCTTCAAGCTGGGAATTGTACGCTCAGCTGGAACTGTAGTCATACCTGCAATGTCTCAGAGGGTACTTCCTGTGTACGTGGAGAGCCTCAAAAAGTAACACAGTTTTTATGAGTGGATACTTCTGACAGAGAATCCTGGATAGTCTCCAGACCCCCTTTCTTCATGATCTCCTTTTAGAGATTGAAAGTTGTTTCATCGTTCCACCTCGCTGGGATGATGTGCATGAAATTCCAAGTCTAAATAAAGAAATTCCTGCTCAGGCAAAAAAGAAAAACAGTATGCATACTGTATCTAATCTGAGGAGGTCATGAAATCTCCTATGTAATGTTATTTATGTGTTTCAAGTTTTGTATTTATGTAATGTAGCCTGTAGAAAATAGAAGACAGACAAATGATTTATTACATGAAGATTATTTTTAAATAGTTTTGGTGGAGCTAAGGGTATAGAGAAAAATGTATTTAAAGATAATTTGTATGGTATGGACCTCTCACATTTTGTTATTTATATTGGTGTCTTTGTTTACAGCTTTTCATGCAGATTGAGGCACTTTTTCCAAGAAGATTTGGAACCTGGAGTGAATATGCAAAAAAATACTGCAATGCTCATGTCAGGTACTTGTCTTTTTATTTTTCTGTTAACGTCTTGTTTTTTTATCTTGTGATAAATGAGAAATCCTAATAAGAAAATAATTAAAAATAAAACATGCTGTAATCGTTTGGTTGCCATACTGCAGCTATACGTTCAGAAACAGCCTAGAGCCTATAGGCACGGGAGGCTAATGGGCAGTGCTTTATTTGTGCCAGGGCTAAGCCTGACACTTCTAGACTTGGCAATTCATAGCCCCGGCATCTCTGGGCTTGCTGCATGAGTTATGAATGGAAAAAAATTGTTTAATCCCTGGCATCTCTTTCATTAGAAATTAAGTACTACTAAGGGGCGCTGCGGAGGCAAGATGCCGTGAAAGGCAGAGGGAGGATTGCATTGTTCGTTCTTGAGCTCTGTGAAAGCCATAGGGACCAGGCTGCTGCTGCTGTTATTTGTAAATTATTGCTTTGGACTGCCCTAGAATGTTTTCTCATTAGATGTTTTAGCACTAATTGGGTTTTTTTATATATAAAATATAAGTCCTGATGATGCCAATTTGGTCGAACTATTAGCCAGTGTGTTAGAAGAATTAAAAATGCAAATAGGCAGGAAAAAAGTCAACTATATTCTTCTTCTAGTGGTTGTAAACGTGCATTCTACTTGGCATGTTCGTGCCTGCTGTACTGGAGATGGAGACTATTTTCCCACAGCAGTACTCATTGAGGTTGCACATGTGTCCTGTGCCTCCTAGTGGTCCCTCCCAAGGCTATATAAGTGCAAGGCCACCCCAGTCCTCCCTTGTTTTCTTCTTATTGTCAATTACCTTAGTCCTCCCTTTGAGAGGTTTTCCCTTTACGGTTTTCTCTCTGTGTCACAGTTTGTTGCTGAGATTTCAGTACTGTAAATAATAGCATCTAGTGCCTGTAGTTTAGTGTAATTGTTAGTTTAGTTAGTTTTATAGTTTTATGATTCTCAGCACCATAGGTTATGCAGCATTCCCTGGGTTTCAAGCACTGCCTGTTTTGTGGCGCCCTCAACACTGTCCCCCACACCTTTCCTTTAGTTAAGCACCCGTAAGCAATATTTGACATTTTTCTGTAATATCTGTCATTCTTTTAAAAAGAGAACACACATTTCTAGGGATCTTTACCTGAAACAGCATGTGATTGAACAGACTACGAGGTGTCTTGGCATCAGGACCCTCTTTGGATCATGGGGCCAGCCTTCTTCAGGCATTCTCTACCTATATGGTAGTTGCCGATAGTCTCTGAACTCTGATTCTTCCCTGAGAAGGGGAAGAGTCAATCCATCATCTCCCAAGATCCCTCATAAAAGGATCCATGAAATGAATTAGAGCCATCCAAAATAGAAGACGTTCATTACTCATTTTCGACAAAAACAAGCTCACAATGTCTACAAGACTCAGATACCTGGGGTAGAGCTGGACCGTCAACTTGTGTCTCCCCAGTGCTGAGATGAGAGGATCCCAGTACCATACCATTGACTCCAGAACCGTCAGTAGTACAGCTGTTGACTTTGATACTTATGGATATCGCAGTGGCTCCGCTGCTTTCTGTACTGACAGTCTCTTATGCCTGTGTGGCAGCAACAGATTTGCTCTATTTGTCAGTACCCTCTTCTCCATTAAAACAGGACATAGGTGCATTTTTAACTCCAGGTCAGAGACTGCTATCACTGACAACTTTGGTATTGACAAAGATGGCTGCTGGGCCAGTATTGTTCTTAGTACCATCTAAATCCTCGACTTCAGTGTTAGCAACCTCAGTACTAAAGTATCCCTCAGAATCGGGACCAATTCCATCTTGTTCTTTCGCCCCAATAGTGGACATATTCTCAGTACTGGATCCCTCTTTAAGGTCTTCTACTTCTTGGGATGCCTTTGCTATACCAACTACAGTTCCCTCTCCAGTACTGACATTGCCCCCTCCTCTTTTGGACTATGGACAAATGAGGTCATCCAGTAGCCCCACCAGGTCAGGCACCACTGAGACCCACTAACTATTCAGAGGGTTCCATCCACTCTGATTCGGAGTCCTCCAACTCATCTCCATTATCACTGTGGTGAAAGCAGCCCTTTATGTCCTCCACACACCCAATTGAGGGAAAAGATCAGCACCGAGAGCACAGTTGCTCTTAGAGCAAGGACACACCATCTTGGAAATGTATGTATTGGCCTTCTGTGCCTTATGCCGTCTTGCAGTGGCTACCCTGGGCACTGTTGGGTGCCCCTTGCTCACATAGATCTAAATTCCTACCTAGTAGAAGGGAAGATTCCCTTATTGTGTGGACCAGCTCCCAGAATGGCCTGTGATACAGGTGCTGGACAATGCCTTTCCTCTCAAATCACCTCTGTTGGAGGAGTCTTTGCCAGAGAATCAACCTTCGCCTCAAGAAATTAGCATCACTTCCAGCAATTCTGTGCTCATCTTCTCCTGATGACTCAGTGGTCTGAGGTTCATCTTCTCCACCCACTAGAAGTTTTTGAATTCTATCAGGACTTACGTAGGAGAATGGCTGCTAGTCTGGGTACACAAGCTGAACTGGTAAAGGAAAATACTCACACGGCATGTTTCAGGCAACAGCTCCAGGAAGAATAGCCTCGCTGATTAATGACACCCTCTGACAGCCAGTGAAAGTCTTGTGTCTTACACCAGTGTTGTTAGCCCCGACAGTCAAAGATATAGACAAATGATACCATGTGCCATTGCAAGGCTTTGAATGTTTTTGCTCCGACCCACCTCCCTCATCATTAAGAGAGATTGCAGCAGGGTAGAATTAAGTTGACCCCAAAGAAAGACTGGATTTCTTAGCAAGAAAGAGTTATTCTACTACTTTTCTCAAGATGAGAATAGCAAACCAACAAGATCTCCAAGTGAAGTATGATATCCTCATCTGAGAAGCAATGTCTAAATTATTAGATAGAAATGGGAGAATTATCACTAATAATGTAGAATAGGGAGAAGTGTTCAACAAGTATTTCTATTCTGTATTTGGTGAAAAAACAGATGTACAGTTTCATCATATGGTAATAACACTCTTTCCATTCCACTGGTGTCTCTGGAAGATGTTAAACAGAAGCTACTAAAGTCAGACATTTTTAAATCACCATGTTGAGATAACTTGCATTCAAGAGTTTTAAAAGAGATGAGTGAAGAGGTGACTGGATCATTAATGTTGATTTTCAATTAGTCTTGAAGCACTGGGAAACATCCAGAAGCCTGGAAGAAAGCTAATGGTGTGCCAATTTTTAAAAAGGGTAGACCAGTTGATATGGGTAATTATAGGCCTGTCAGCCTGATATTAATCCCGGGCAAGATACTGGAGCTGCAGACGCAGAACTCAGTTAATAAAGAGCTAAAGATTAATGTAATTAATGCAAATCAACATGGATTTATGGAAAATAGATTCTATCAAACTAACTTGATATCTTTTTTTGAAGAGATTGCAAGTTTGGTTGGCAAAGGTAATAGTATTGATGTAACATACCTAGACTTCTGTAAAGCATTTGACTTGGTACTACATGACATTTTGATTAAAAAACTAGAATAATATAAAATTACATGATACACATTCAATGGATTAAAAATTGGCTAACTAACAGGTCTCAAAATATAACTGTAAACAGGAAATAATCATTGAGTGGGTCTGTTTCCAGTGGGGTCCCGCAGGGATCGGTTCTTGGCCCTATGCTCTTCAGGCCCTATGCTCTTCATTAATAAAAAATTTGAGTAAGACACGAAATGATCGCTGTTAAAGTTTGCAAATGACCCAGAAACTGGGAGGGCGGTAAATAATGATGAGGACAGGTCACTGATTCAGAGTGATCTAAGTCACTTGGTAAGCTGGGTGCATGCATACAATATGTGTTTTAATATGGCTAATGTAAATTTATACATCTGGGAACAAAGAATAGAGGCCATACTTCACATGTAATTCCTGAGCCTTGGGCAGCTCTAATAGCAATAATACTACTTCAAAGTGCTTTATAGACAAATTATTATCCCTGAGGGTATGCTGCGCCAAACAATTAAAAATGCTGCACCAAAAAAATAAAATTATGTACATAATATTTTTAAATTATACAAAAATATGCAAATTATATTTGTCAAATACATGTGGCGGCTCCAGCATGGCATTGGGGAGCACAGACCACTGGCTACACAGAGGTGGGAGATCACCATGCAGCTTCCCCCAGAACACGGACTCAGCGGTGTGACTGCATCCAACCCTGACACCGCGCAAGGACCAGGCCTGTACCAGAAACATACCCCTCTGTGCCAGGTGCACCAGGTGTGGGCAGGCAGGCTCAGCAAGGCAGGATCAAACTGTGGAGGGGCTTAGTGTGGGGGAAGCCAGATGTGGGCTGAGAAGGTTCTGTGTGGGGCAGTCTGGGTACGGGCAGCTCAGTGGGGAATCTGGGTGCAGGGGGAGATCTGGATGCAAAGGGGCTTGGGGGTTATAAGTGCAACAGTAATGGGACTCTGTAGGGGGGTCCAGGTGACGGTAGTTGGGGCTCAGCAGGAGGGGTATCTGGGTGGTGGGGGATAGAGTTCAGCAGGGAGGTCTGAGCTGGGGGGGGGGGTGTCCAGATGCTGGGGGAGCGGGACTCAGTGGGGTGGGGATCGAGGTGCAGCTGATTGGGGCTTGGTACAGTGGGGATCTGGATGTGCGTGGCTCATCGGGGAAGTCCAGGTGCAGGGGGAGTGAGGCTTATAAGGGGGCTTCTCGGTGCAAGGAAGGAATGAGGCTTGATGGGAGAGTCTAGGTCTGAGGGGTCTGGATGCATGAGGGTTGGACAAATGGGGGAGCAGCTCCCTGTAGTGATCCCTCCCCCTGTAGCTGAGGAGCAGTGGGTGCAGGAAACTCAGGGAGGAAGTCCCATCCTCCCCAACCCAGCCAGGGCTAACAGCTGAGCCCGATGCAGATTAGGAACCACTAGCTGGGTTTTCCCCAATCCCGGCACCTGCCCCACAGTGATTTACCTCTCTGTTGGCTGCCCTGAGCACCCAAAACATAGTTCTGGGAAGGGTCGCATGACCCCTCTTGTGGCTTCCTTTTGCTTGCCCATCAGAAAGTCATTTTTGTGGGGAAGCAAAGAAATCTGTGGAGACATAAATTCTGCGATGTGCAGTGGCGCAGAATTCCCTCAGGAGTAAATTATCTATTCAAGGAAGTGAAGAAAGTAAATATTTTGAGTTAATTTTAAAGCTAGTTTTAAAACTTGGGAGGTTCTGGCCCCCCAGTCCTGTGCTATCCAACTATTTATGTCCCTCATCACTGATCACCTCATAACAACTAATGTATTGTATTCTCACAACACTACTGGGAGATGAGGAAGTATTGCCCTAATTTACAGATGAGGAACAGAGACACAAAATGTAAATTTTCAAAAGCACCTCAGTGTCTTTCCACTGTGCCAGGCTCACATGGGGTATCTGTAGCTGAGCTGGGAATTGAACATAGGTATCCTGAGTTCCAGTCCAGCGCGTGCTCGCTCTCTCTCTCAGATCAGTTTCTCTAGATGTATTCTAAAAGTAGAAAAGAAAGAAGAGTTGGTCAGAAACAGATTTGCTAAGAAACTGTGGTTAAATAATTGTTTTTTGCAGAACTTAATTTATAAAACCTTGACATACCACAAATTCATTTGGTGTCATTCTTAATGCTTATCTTTATCACTGGTGTAGTTATGTTAGCTCTCAGCTTTATGCACATTTCTGGAAGCTCAGACTTGGAAAGACACATTTCTGTTGCTTAAAGCAGCAGAGAATCCTGTGGCACCTTATAGACTAACAGACATAAGATAAGGTGCCACAGGATTCTCTGCTGCTTTTACAGATCCAGACTAACACGGCTACCCCTCTGATACCTTCTGTTACTTAGCGAAATTCATTTTGCCAGATAACTTGACTTTCACTTGGATGGCATTCTTATAAAAATTCATATTATAAGGTTCCATTTTCCCAAAGCAACTTTTTGTTTTAGCCCCTGGCTTATTTATTTTTTCAGCATTTGACTTGAGATGCCATGAATCAGCTTTGTCTAATATCCAGACAGAGTAACTTTGTTTTTTCTAAGGTGTTTTGACCGTGTGAATGTGAAATTTTCACACCACAAATGTGTGTGGGATGTACATTGTGGTTAGCTATGCAATTCTGGAAAATGATTTTAGTTTTGGAATACCATAAATGTGCAAAACATCAAACTGAGTGACAATCTGGTGTGTGCAAAATAAGTAATTTTGTCTTTATGGCCTGAAATAAAAACTTCCTGTGATGTTTAAGCTTGATTTTAATATTTTTATACTGTACTTTTCCTGCATATTCTTCAACTTGGGTATTCATGGTCACCTCTTTCTGAAGGTAAGAGGTCTGAAGGGAGTCTGAATTTTTTGCCTACCGTTTCTTGACTTAACTTTCCCCCTCTCTCACTTACATGAATAAAATGGTAGCATCTTGACTCTAACTATGACAGAAAAAGTGCCTTCTTGGAATTGTATGTATAGCACTGAGTAAATACATATGGAGGAGAGGGACAAAAGTGTGCAAACGGTGGTGTAGCCGGCATCTTCCTCATGAATATACCATCCTCACAGTAAGATCGTACTTCACCAGCTCAGAAGTGAGTCCCTGTGTCCCTTCCTAAGTTGATTCTAGATGGCAGAGTAAAATGCTGCTGAACTGTAAATTCTTTCAGATGTTTCCAATATACTCCTATCCTGGGCAGGTGTGTGTTTGTGCAGCTCTCCAGAGTTGATGAAATCTTGATGGAATTTGTTATGCTGCTTGTCCTGCTCATCTTCTGGCCAGCATGATAGAAAAGGAGTGAGAATAAAGTAAAAAACAGAAAGGGGGGGCAGCGTGGAAGACTCCTTTCTATCTTCCCTGCTGGTTAAATAGCACTAAGAGGGGTTCAAAAGAGATGATGCATGAGGAGTGTTCAGATGGATCACTGGGGACTCAAAGGTTACCTGGCAGTTGGAGTGACACTTAATCATTCCCTCAGGGAACAGAGACACTTAAGGAGGAAAGTGGGTTGTTAAAACTCTTGGAGAAAGAGTAATATTTTCTTAATCTTTGACCTGCCTTCAGCATTTCTTAGGACATTTACAGCAACAGAGCCAAAACAGTGATCATACTCTATATTGGTTGTGCTGCATTGGCAATCAGGGAAGTACTGTACCAAACTACCACTTCCTCATCTCTGCACTGGGCACATGTGCTGGTAGCATCTATTTCTCTTTGGGTCAGTCTTAGACACCCCCCCTCACCCTTTTGCTTATGCAGATCCAGAAGGCACTGACACAAAAACCCAATTGTACACAGAGGAGTTCTAAGATCATTTATGCAAAAGAATATTAGGCAAGAGAATGGGTACAAACCAATGGGCTGAAAGGGGATGGGGGGCATAAGGCAATTGAACAGCAACAGTGAAACAATTAAAAAAACAATCCCTTCCCCCTGTGATGAAGTAGAGATTTGTCAAGGTTTTTTCCCCCACTTTGAACTTTAGGGTACAAAAAGTGGGGACCTGGATGAACACTTTTAAGCTTAATTACTAGCTTAAATCTGGTATGCTGCCACCAGCCAGAATTTAGTGTCTCACACTTCGTTCCCACCGAAAACCTCCCTGGGGAACCCAGACCAAACCCCTTGGGTCTTAAAACAAGGAGAAATTAACCACCCCCCCCTTTTCCCTCCCACTTTCCTCTCTGGTGCCTGAGAGGCTTCAACGCCGATCCAAACCTTGGATCTTAAAATAAGAGAATTAACATCCCCCTCAGTTCCCCCACCAATCCTAGTGATTCAGACTCAATCCCTTGGATTTAAAACCAAGGAAAAATCATCAGGTTTAAAAAGAACTTTTATAAGAAAGAAAAGTAAGTTATCTCTGTAAAATCAGATGGAAAATGCTTTACAGGTATCTCAGATTCATATAGACTTAGGGACCCCCTCCCCCAGCCTTAGATTCAAAGTTACAGCAAACAGAAAAAACCTTCAGCAAAAAGACACATTAAATGTTGAGAACAACCAACGAAACACACCACTCCTGGCTACTACTTACAATCTTGGAACATGAAGACTGATTCAGAAAGATTGGAAACCTGGAATGATGTCCCTACCTCTCAGTCAGGAGAGCGAACAACGAAACCCAAAAAACAAAAAAAGCACAAAGACTTCCCTCCACCAAGATTTGAAAGTATCTTGTCCCCCTATTGGTCCTCTGGTCAGGTGTCAGCCAGGTTCAATGAGCTTCTTAACCCTTTACAGGTAAAAGAGACATTAACCCTTAACCATCTGTTTATGACAGGAGTATTAACCTGGTAATGTTGCATGGGAGTTTTACTAGTTTACTGTCTACATTGATACTAGATGATGGTGGGATATAAGAGTGTGAGTTCACTTGAGGGATGATAATTGACAGCCAGCACATAACCTGAGCTGAGGAGTGGGATTGGGGCCAGGTGACACCTTCTGCCCGGGGAAACTAAACAAAGGCTGGAAGAGATGCCAGGGTGTGTGGCTGGGTGAGACTGCTGGAGGGGGTTTCAGCTTGGAGCTGGCTGGGGAGATGGAGGAGGCCCAGAACCTGGGTTTGGGCTCCCCACCCCCCAAGATGGACCTGACTGAGGGGTCCTGTTTTCTGTACCTACAAGCTCTGTTTTAGACTGTGTTCCTGTTATTTAATAAACCTTCTGTTTTACTGTCTGGCTGAGATTCACAGTGAATCGCAGGAAGTGGTGAGTGTGGGGCCCTGACTTCCCCACACTCTGTGACACCCTCACCTCCAGTGGTGCCAGAAAACTTCACCTCGCTTGATACCTCTAATGCACAAAGCTGAGATGCAGTAGCCTAGACATGCTGCTCGGTGGTTGGTCAGTCTGGAGCTCTAGCCTGGGGCAGGGCCAGAGTTTAATATACTCCTGGCTGTTGGAGAGGCTCCTTGGTCCCCTTATCTCCTGGTGCAAATTAAAGCTGTCCCTAGACTGCTCTAACTTGTTCTTGGCCACTTTGGTTCCTGCCACCCTCTAGGATTGTGGAGAGGAAGAAATGAAATGAAGAGCCACCTGTGCCTCACACCCAAGTACACTGAGTATGGCTCTGGCACACGTGGGTATCTTGCCCCATGTTATAAAATCCAGTGTGTACTAAAGAAATCGATGATTCAAGTCAGCAGAACAAGTTTCATCACCCCTCTCATCTTCTCGTTCTCAGGTTTTTTGGTAAAAGAACTCTATGGGACTGCAGAGGGGCTTCAAACTTAGATGAATTACATCAGTTGTTAAGTAACATAATGATCAGACGCTTAAAGAATGAAGTTCTAACCCAGTTGCCTCCCAAAATTAGACAACGCATTCCGTTTGATCTCCCAAAAGCTGCTGCTAAGGTGAGATGACTCTCATTCAATATTTTTAAATATCTAACAAACTTGTTGCTAGCAGTAATATCTAATAACTGTGTTTACTATCCTTTTTTATCTGAATTATTTGGAATATATTTTTGTACATAAGGAATATGAATTTATATATAGTGTATGTTTGTTATATATACACATAAAAATAAAATAATGGGGCATAGGTTTTATCAACATGGGTATGAGGTGGCTGCATTACCAATGGCTGGTGAAGCCACAAGTGAGTTTTGAAGCTTGCCCCAAAAAAGCCATACATAATACACTGCGATGTAGTCTGCCACATACAGTAACTACATTAGAATGTGTTAGGATTTTAAATAAATTATTGGTATCATATAATAAAATACATGTGCATGTCTTACAGGACCTGATCCAGTTCCACTGAAGTCAGTGGCAAAGTTTCCATTACCTGAAATGGTTCAGGACCCAAAACTCATAGCGAAGGGTTTCCCTTCCACAAAAACACTTCACTTTATAAGCAGAATTTTACTAATATTAGAGGTGCACAAAAGATCCCATCCTCTTCATCCTCTGAATGTCTGGTGTGGAGGGTGGGGACACTGCAAGGCTGTATCTTCACTCTCTGAAGAACGGAGAACAAGACTGCCTCTTCTCTCCCTATTGGGAATACTTGTATCAAGACCCTGAGCCAGGGATTTTTACTCATACTTTCCTCAAAGAGAGAGGTGATAAATGCTGCATTTTAAGTGGATTAACACTATCTGGTACCAGTAGGTAACAAGTACTGCATTCCAAAAAATACTTGAACTCTAAATGTTTGTTATAAAAAAAAAAAAAGAAAGAAAAGAAAATTAAGCTTCACTATGAGAGGAGAATATATTGAAGTAACTGCAGTTAAGGTTCATTTGTATTAATTTAAAATGTCTCGTATAGACTACCTTACAAAATTGTCTAATTACGCCTATTAGCACACATTGGTTGTTTTAACTCTCTCTCTCTCTCTCCTATATTTTGCCAAATTAAATTGTTACAAAAATTGAATAACCACTCAGTACAAGAAATTTAATCTGCATATTTGCAGTGACTACAATACTTAAAGTACAGTAATACATTTAGTTGCAGTGTTTATTGGGTAGCTCACTGAGAGAAATTTCATACACAATTAGTTCGTGACTTGTGTTTTTATATTAACCAGCAAGAGTTGTAGTCTTTTTCAAAGTCTCATGTTTTATACATAATCAAATATTCTGATCTAAAATTATCAACTTCAGTAACTTTCCCAGGGCTTAATATTTTGTCTTTTGTCTCTTTTTAGTGTACATTTTCTAATCTGTCAGGAACCTAATTACAGTTAAACCAATAAGTTCTTTAATACATCTATAGGACAACCAATAATTATAACAAAAAAAAGTCTCCTTTAATAGCAGCCCATCCAAAGACCTAGCCTATCCATCCCAACAACCAATCTCTTCCTCTAATTCCCAACAATAAATGTGAGTGTTGTGGTGTTCCCCGAAAGCTAACAAATCTGGGTTCTAGCAGACCGAGAGGTGAGAGCATTCCAAATCTGACAATCCTTCAACAGAAAATGCCTGGCCCGCACCTTTCCCCACATTCTCTTCTCACACAACCAGTGCTCTGGTGTCTGTGTTCTCTGCATGATGATACGCCACTTAATAAGTGGACAGTCACATTCAATTTCAGTTTCAGAGTACTCTCAAACAGTACAGCATGTTGCAGTAAAATAATCTCGAGTTAACATATGCATGAGTAAACTGTAGCAAAAAGACTCTTCTTGCCGTTTATAAACTAAAGTGCTCTTGTCTGTGTAGCTGCTACCTGAGCATCTAGGCACACATCCAGATTCAAAAATACAACTAGGGATGTCAGTATAATCTCTGCTATCCTTTCTAATAGCTTTCCCCAACCTTAATGTATAACCCTTGAAAGGATTTTCAGTATGATCCATCATCTGGATTTTCTTTTAACTTTGTGGAGAGTGTATAACCCAAGGTTAGGATGTGACCAGAGTACCAAATAGTTACATCTGTTAAGTATTTAACAGCACATGAAAATCAGCATAAATGACATTAGACAAATAAAGTAGAATCAATGTTTTTGTTTAGTTATTTGTAACAAAGGAAAATATCGTGAAGGATTGATAGCTGATTACATTGCATTTTTATTTAAATAAGTTTTGTCACATCATCTTGGCTGATTGACTAAAACTAAATCTTACCATTAATTTTCTTTGTTACATGATTATATTTTCCTGATGCTCCACTTTCATATGTAATTAGAATTCTTTTTGCTTGTTCAGTATTTCTTCTTAATAAAAAGTGCTTACTGTTTGATTTATGATAACGGAGTGAGCTCTGTTTTTACCCATAGCTTGTCACAGGTTTCTGTTATTGGTAGGAACATGTGACTGACCTGCTGCTGCACTGATGTTTTTCTATGAAAAAGCTGGCATCTTTGAATATAATTTCCTTCCTTACCTTTCCTTTTGATAGGAAGATGGGACATGATTCACAGAAGCAGTAATTTTTCTGCCATTTGTATTGTACCTCTAAACATTTTTCTTCCCTCCCATTCAGGAGCTGAATACCAGCTTTGAAGAGTGGGAGAAATTAATGAGGGCTCCAAATTCAGATGTCACTGAAAGCCACTTTGTTCAAGTCATGGGTTTGATTACACGCATGTATAAACAAACTGCCATTGCCAAGGTAATGAAATCTTTTTATAGTTTTATTTAAAATATGTATTCAGTCATATGTTTTAATTATCTCTTCTTCTATTATTTTTATATTGTGTGATTCCAATGTGTAATCACTTAACTAGTGGACTCTTCATGCTTCTTCACAGAATTGGGACAGTTGGGCATTTGGGTGGTCTTCAGTCACTATAACGTCCCACATTTTTTTGGAGGTGGATAACTAATTATGTTAAATGTTTTTGATGGTTGTGGGTATAATAAGCACAAACTAAAACTATCTGGTGGAGTAATAAATTGGAAAAGGACTTTAGCATGACTTCTTCAGTCTCAGAAATCTGAACAGTATTATCTGGTGTTTAGCGAGACGAGACTGCTTGAACTTTCAGTCTGACATTCTGCATTGAATATCTTATCTGTCTTCTTAAATGCCAACAATGACAGTGCTTGCGCTTTGACCAATCTTAGGAATCGGTTTCACTGCCAATTTGCTCTCACTGCTAAGTTTTTTCCCCCTCAATATTATGTTTACAGGAGGCTGTGGCTCCTTGTCCTAACATCTTTTGAGAATTTAAATAATTCCTTTCTTTTATTTATATTTCACCTGGAACTCAGAGCCCTCAGGCTAACTTGCATGGCCTTCGTAATTGTTCTTTAAAACTCTACAGATCTTGATGGACAGCCCTCCCACCATGCACTACATAAATGGGCAAGGAGGCACACACTCATCATCACTGTGCCTGAAAATCATCAAGCTCTGTACGTGGTGCCACTAGCGTAGGATAACCCAGAGGGTTCTTCACCTCCTGGGTATCATCAACAACCTGGTAGACTTCCTGAGGAGACAGTTGGTCACCACTCACAAGTAGTCTTTGAGGGACCGTGGTGACAGACCTGTTTGCTATCGTCATCAACACCAACTGCAGGAACTTTTATTTCAAAGGGGTATGAATCTGACGTTGTTACTGGATACCTTCCTTGTTCAGTGGCTCCAAGACGTCTTGTATGTCTTTCCACCAATCCCCAGGGTGATTTCCAAAATCAAAGGAGACAAAGCCACGACATTTCTTATAGCCTCCTACTGACCAAGGTAGTTTTGGCTGACAGACCTACTACATGTCCATCTGTCTCTGATCTAGCTCCTGGAGTGCATGGACCTGATCTCACAACACCATGGCCAGATACTCCATCTGAACCCAAAGTCACTGGACCTCCGAGCTTGGCTGCTGGCTGATTGAATACCATCGACCAAGAATGCTTCCTGTAGGTCCAAGAAATCCTGGCATAGAACAGGAAAGTATCCACCAGAAGAATATAGCCATTTAAATAGAAGAAGTTCATGATAAGGGCAACAAAAATTATTAGGGGTATGGAAAGGCTTCCATATGAGGAGAGAGTAAAAAGACTGGGATTTTTCAGCTTGGAAAAGAGATGACTAAGGGGCGATATGATAGATGTCTGTAAAATCATGACTGGTGTAAAGAAAGTAGATAAGGAAGTGTTGTTTACTTCTTCTCATAACACAAGAACTAGGAGTCACCAAAGGAAATTAATAGGCAGCAGGTTTAAAACAAATAAAAGCAAGTATTTCTTCACACAACGCACAGTCAACCTGTGGAATTCCTTGCCAGAGGATGTTTTGAAGGCTAAGACCATAACAGGGTTCAAAAAAGAACTAGATAAATACATGGAGGATAAGTCCATCGATGCCTATTAGCCAGGATGGGCAGGAATGCTGTCCCTAGCCTCTGTTTGCCAGAAGCTGGAAATGAGCGATGGGGTGGATCACTGAATGATTACCTGTTCTGTTCATTCCCTCTGGGGCACCTGGCACTGGCCACTGTTGGAAGACAGGATACTGGGCTAGATGGACCTTTGATCTGACCCAGTAGGGCCTTTCTTATGTTCCTATATGGCCAGCCCATCGTGGTCTTGACCAGATCCAGGCCTCAATATCACAGATCCTTATCTATTGCACTTATAAAGGACAGCCTCTTTTTCATCTCTTCTAAAGTATATTTCATAGCAATCTCTGCTTAGCACCCACCTGTATCGTCATGCTCAGTCTTTTCTCATGGTGTCAAAGTTTCTTAAAGGGCTGTTATGCACCTACCCACTGGTCAGAGAACCTACTTCTACTTGGGACCTCAGTCTAGTCCTGGCACTGATGGACCTTTATCAGACTACTCCCTGCACCGCATCTGAAGATGATCTTCCTAGTGGCTAACACTTTAGCCTGGAGACTAAGTGTTAGGCAATTATGGCCAAGCCTGAGTCCCTATACAAAATTCCATAGGGACACGGTGGTGCTAAGACTTTACCCATCAAAAACCAGTCAGTCAGCCTGCCTGTTTTCTTCCTGATGCCATACTTGGCACCAAAAAAAAATAAATTAAACATACCAGATATATCCAAGACTGTTGCTTTATAACACTGATAGGACCAAATTGTTCAGACTGTTGCCCCACCATTTATAGTCATGGGCAGGTGTTCTGAAGTTCAAACCCTCTCCTCACAGAGGATACTGGAATGGATTATAGATGTATCTTGTTGTGTTAGCTGATGTAATAATCCCAATAAACATCAAGGCCCACTCCATCAGAGCTCAAGCAACATCCTCTGCCTGGTTCAGAAATGTACCAGTTTCCAATATCTGCAAAACAGCAACATGGAGTGCCCCACTGACCTTTGTCAAGACTTATCCATTGGACTCATCTGCCAGAGCTGATGCCAAATTGATCCCTGTTCGACGGACGTAGCTGAAACTCCTCATTCCCGCCATCCTGACTGCTTGCCAGTCACCTGCAATGATATTCACACTGACACATACGCAAGAAAGAACAGTTACTTACCCTTTAATTGTCGTTCTTCAAGATGTAGTCAATGTGATCCCATGACCTGTCCTTTTTGGGTTTCAGATTGCAAGGGAAAAGAAGGTGGGTCTTGGCTGCCCTGCCCCTAATGCCCTTGTATGGAAGTACAAGAAGGCACAGGGCTCATGCATAGCTCTAGTGCACACTACTATTAAAAATATGTCTTGAACAGCCATGATTACTGGATGATAAGTAACTTTTTTTCAGGGGGACTTGTACCCAAGCAATGGATTGTCTAATGAGGGACTTGAAGACACTGAGGAAAGTCACCTTAAGTGGGAACCTTTATAAAAGGAGGACTTTCTTACAGGCCATTTTAGAGAGAGAAGAGACCAGGCCCAGAAGGCAAGGCTGTGGCAGTAGCAAAGCAGGGTGTTGGAACCCTGAAAGAACTGACCAAAGCCAAACGGACTCTGAGTGGTGAGGAAACTGAGAGAGGGGTTTGCATGCAGGTTTTTACTATTTTTCCATAGAGCTGTATAGCTTTTGTGTGTTCTCTATGAGTAAAGGGTGATAATTTTAGAAATTCCTTTGCACTGTCTTTATGACTCTTGCATTCAATGTCACATAGTCCCCAACGGGGGTAACAGTAAATCAGAGGATCAACAGCTTCAGTGAAACTTTGTGAATGTTCAAGAGCTGCTTGGGAGAGCTGGCACAAGTTGCAAGGTCTGGACAGTTGTGCGGGTAAAGTTTTCTCTCTCTGGTGTCAGAGATAGACTCAGGACTCACAGTTTGTCAGACCACTCTGTTTTATTAGCACAGCGCTCTGCTAATAACACTCAGATAATGTGAGCACCATGCAAGACACAAACTATCTTATTTATACAGATAAAAGGGCAAGAACTTAACAAGATAACAAAGGAAGCAGAATCTGATAAGTTTACCTGGGCTAGGCATACATATCTTATTTCCTTAACTATACCAGTCTGCTAAGTCGCCATTAGCACCATTGTTTTATCCTAATTTTTTAACTGGCACCTTGTATTTCAACCATTCTTATTCTGCCAAACATATTCTTTAATCGATTCTTATTTTACATAAATTCATTCTAACTTGCACAATCGACCTTTTGGTCAAGCTTCGCCAATGACAACATTTACTGGGCCACAGCATTAACCATTCTTTACTCTTGTTCATTCACGATATCAAATATCATCATATAGCACTCTTCGTACTGGGGCATCACCTGGGGCATGCCTACACATTTTGGATACAACAGGAGATCTGACGGAAGAACATAGCAAAAATATTAGGATCCAACAAGGCATAGTCAAAGGGCCTCCCTGAAACAAGCCAGTTCTTATCGCCAGAGAAATGAACAGGTTAATTAGCCAGCTTCCATAAAGAAGTTGGCTTCTTTATGGGGAAGAATACCTCGATTTGTTCTAAGGTGCCACGCGAAATGTTAGCCTCCATGTGTTGGTTTCCCAATGAGAGCACAGTATCCCTCCTTGCCTGCCAGCACGATGTTCATGCCTGACGGTTTTGGAGGGCCATCTTGTCGGATCGCCCTGTTTCTTGCCGTGGCTCTAAAACTGTCCCTCACTAATCTTTATTTTTGCCATTATTTTAACTACTGCTTGTAACCTCAGGAGCCTTTTTGCATGGTGTATTACTCCCCCAAGTGGGATAAAGGAACTGCCAATAGTCTCTTCCCAGGTGTCATTGCTGTTCCATATTGTGTTAAATGGACGAGGTCCTCAGTGAGGTCTGGGGAATTGAGTGGGATAGCCAGGACAGGAACATCAGCTTGAGAATGGGCTGGCATGTGGCTGCAGACCCAGCATTTAGAAATACTAGAGGTCTAAGCTATCCATACTTGCTGCTGGATAAAAGAATTGTCATTGTGGATTCCCCAGACCTTAAGACACCAGCAGCTGAGGAACAGGCGCCTGTTGGAGGCAGGGCCCTTCTGGTTCTGACAACCTCAACTGAGGGAACCGCAGTCATGGTTTTACATCCACCAGGCAGCAGGCGCTAGGCTCACTGCTGCTGCTTCCTGGGCCTTGCTTTAGGTCGTCTGCTTCTGGCAACCCTTACGAGAGCGTACATTGTAAGGTATCGCAGGCTGTTCCTCTACGTTGTCTTCTGGAGTCAAAATTGACTCTGCATGGTCCTGAGGTGATGATTGGTTCGCTGGGGGTGGTGCATTCTTACACTGTGAAGCACGTATTCACTCTGCTGCAATGCCAGACAGTTTAACAGCCATCTGACTAGTAAGCAGTACCTGATGATTCTTTGATGTTTTTTTTTTTTAAGTCTCTTTGCTGCTTTCCTTGACTCTGGCTATAACAATGACCTTCACACCTTATCTTTTCCTGATGCATACATTTCTCATTCACACAAACAGATTGAGAATACAAACAGTAGTAGTTTATATTGAGCAAAAAGACATTGCAAATTAAACCTTGCTAAGTTTTACAATTAATAATCAAGACAATTTACATTGAGACCCAGGCCTTCAATGTTTCTTTAATTTACTTAACATAGACACAGTAGAGAATCCTGTCTCTTACTAACTAAATCTTAAAACAAAGGAATATATATTTAACTAGAGTGCTTAATTTGTAATACATATAGGAAAACATAGTAGACATTATAACATATCCTAAAACAAAAGGGTGGCCATAATCACTTATAAGGATTGTTCTGGTCTGTCATTCCTTTGTGCTATTCTGACAAGATGAAATCAAATCATACATTAATTCTCATAGTACATTATAAAATCCAGCTCCTATATATCCCCCTTTTGACACTAAGATTATTAATTGCCAGTGTCACTTCTTATTTAGTCCGCGTAATAGAAAATACTGAGAGGTGATTTGGGCTTGTGACTCTAGCTTTGCATACATTTATTTTATCCAGAAGCACATTTCAAACATTTCAATTAAACACATACAATTTAAAACCGAAAACAATTAGGGGTAGTATCATTAGTATGCCAGTAGTTGTTAGAGACTATTCAGAAAATATATTATACCAATGGTAAGCTGTTATGTCTTTCTGCAGTGGCAATTCTTAACATGTCCCCATTTGTGTGTATAATATGAATGGTTCCGTTTCCCACTTTTTTTTTTTTTTTTTAGGAACTATGTTCCTTTTTACCTTTTTTATCCCAAAATTGCAGGCATGCGGGCTAGCAATTGTGGCAGATTCCAACTTCCCTAGACCGTGGGAACAGAAACCCTGGTCCAGCTAATCACTGAAATGAAGATGCACACAGAAATCGAGACTCAAACAACTCACACAGGAAGGACCGATAACACAGAGACAGAACAGCCTCATCCGGACAAAACCAGAAATAATGACCTGCACACGAATTCGACTGATGTCATCGCGACTTACAGAACACGAGTGGGAACCAACAGGTTCAAGTGGCGATAGACGTCACTGTGCGTTAGCGTCTTCGTTCTGGCCGAGGACCGCTCGAGCCAAATGCCCAGGTGCCGGCTGCCACAGTCTCCAATATCAAAAAAACGGCAGCGAATCACACAGTCCCCAGTCGAAGCGGTGCACCTCTCGGTGGAACCTCCAAATTGCAAAGTTAGAACCAGGACTCACAGTTTGTCAGACCACTCTGTTTTATTAGCACAGCGCTCTGCTAAGTACCACTACAAATAATGTGAGCACCATGCAAGAACACAAACTATCTAATTATATCCAGATAAAAGGGCAAGAAAAGCTATAACAACGAAACAAAGGAAAGCCAGGAATCTGATAAGTGTTACCTGGGCTAGGCATGCATATCTTATTTCCTTACTAACTATTACCAATCGACTGCATCCATTTTATTGATAGGTACTAAACAGTTATCTTTTTCTTGGCTTTAACAGATGTATCAAAACTTAATTTCTCTGATATTACCAAAACATCTTATGTTCTAAATATCTGCACTTTCAGTATAGTTCCACAGCTATCTCAGTATGTCTTTTTAACTTCATTTGTTTTGTAATAGGTTGTTCTGTAGCTGGTATTAGCCTTTTCTGAAAGACAAAATACACCATTTTTTCTACCCCTTTTTGTCTTTTTTTTGGGGTGGCATTGATTATTGCCCTGCTTGAAGATTCTGTTTCTTTTAACAAATAGCCTTGCTGATGCAGGCGGAAAACAAAGAATTAGTCCCATACTGTAGGTTTTCCCCAGCCTGCAGTTTGTGGCTGAGTTTTTCTGTGTTTTTTGTTCTATAGGGCAGGGGGCCAGGTTTTAATAGGCTTCTACTTTAAGGGTTATGGGGATAATTATCCCACTGTTCATAGTCCCATTAAATCCATGAGGTGGTGTACCTTAGTTTTCCTCTCTAGTATAGCAGACCAAAGTTTGCAATGTTTTTCCTGCTGTGTTAAGCTTTAAGTTTATGCACAGTAATAGCTGAGAGCATCAGGTATGTTTCTTATTTGCAGCTTCTTTGTGCTGGGCAAGTTCTCACCTTTCTTTATCAGTTAGGTAATCTTGCATCAACACAAGGCTTGGCTTTTTGGATTCAAAGCCATCAGCAAGAGCTCAGAGACTCTGTCTTAACAAACAGAGGATCTGAAAAAAGGAACACAGTCGCCATTTTGGCGGCTCTTGTTTTGGAGGCCCTAACTAGATTAGTTGGCTTTAATTTAGCAACATGTTTTCATTTGCATTTCTTTTACCCCTTTACTACAATATGCACTGTCACACATGTCCTCCAGAGGAAAATGCACATTCCTATCTACTTGACTATAACTTTTTAAGAATTAGCCATATCAATTTTTTCATAAGGTGTAACGTTTCTTTTGTTCTTACAGAGTTTTTATGTACCCTTATCAATGTGACAGTCGATTACACAGAGCCATGTTAGAAGGCTCAATTGTTTTTAACATTGCCCTTCTTTCTTTTTTGTTTTGTGCACCCTCACGGGCAGCGGGTCTGCTGTTGCTTCGAGGGGCGACTGTTAATGTTTTATTCTTTCACTACTGCTCTATCTGCTACTATCTACAAAAAAAGCCACCAAACCAACAAAAGATTCCAGAATCTCTCAGGCCTATTCGGGCTTCAGCTGATTTTGACTGCCCGTAGATTGCAGCCATCGACTTGGTTTTTATTTAAAACATTTTTATAAAAGAATCAACGTTACCCCTTGAAGGTTAAATGCTAAAATCCCAAAGCAAACAACCTACTTACCTGCGTTTTTGCAAAAGGGTTTATCAGTTTTGCACTTGAATTAAAAGAGTCAAATGAATTGTTTAGCGGCATTAAAAATAAAACAAAACCAATTTATCTCACACCTACAAAACAGGAGTTTTACAAACCAGATGTGCTGGTTTAGATTCTTAGAACTTTACATATTTTCACAGACAAATAGAATGCATTACTCATTTTCTTTTCCTTAACATTCCTTACAACTGCTTTGTTTTAACATAGCTGTACATATATTTGGATTATTTCAAAAAGAACAGGAGTACTTTGTGGACCTTAGAGACTAACAATTTTATTTCAGCGTGAGCTACAGCTCACTTCTTCAGATGCATTCTTTTGGAAAAGGGCCCTTTTCCTTTCAGAAAGGCTGCAAAAAACCAAGAATTCTCTCTCTTTAACATGGTCCTTTTTAACATTTTCACAAAAAGTTTAATGCTTAACTTTCTCATCCAGCCGGGTCTGTAGAGTTAATGTTTCACTCTCTTTTCGTTAAAATCACGTTGTTAGGGTATCTCCTAAAATGACACCTTTATCAGGGCTCAGATCTTCACCATCTTAAGTATTGTTCCAGGGGTTCATGCCTGCACTTCACTGCGTTTTCTTACTCCTGCACCACTATGCCGCTTAGGGGCTTTCAACCTGTTTTTCAGTTTATCTGCTTTTGCTTACTTGTTTGTGTCATACAACAGGATGGAGGCTAAGGCGTTGAATAGTTATCTCTTACTAGAAAGGGTTAACAAACACCCTGACCAGAGGACCAATCAGGAAACAAGATACTTTCAAATCTCAAGGGAGGGAAGCCTTTGTTTGTGTTTTGGGGTTTTTGTTTTTGTTCTCTCTAGGCTCTGAGAGTGACCACACATACCTACAGGGCTGGGGGCATTTCACATCAGAGTAATCTTCTGTTCCTGGAATTTTTGTAAAGTACAAAGGTAGAAAGACAGTTTAGGTCTTCTTAATTGTTTTTCTGTATTTGCAACTGTGTATCTGGCTGGTAGAGTTTTAATGTGTATTGGGTGAATAGTATTTTAAATTGTATTTCTGCTGGAGAAAGCTTTCTTTCTATTGTCTATAAGCTGAAGACCCTGTAATATTTACCATCTAGTTACAGAGATAACTTGTACTTTTTTCTTTTCTTTTTATTAAAAAGTTTTGCTTTTTTAAGACCTGTTTGATTTTTTTCCCTAGTTGAGGCTCAAGGGAATTGAGTCTGTACTCACCAGGGAATTGGTGTGGGAAAAGGGAAGGAATAAATTTCCTCTTGTGTTAGATTCACGGAGCTTGAATCTGTATTGCCTCTGGGTGAGGGGAGGAGGGAGGGGAACGGGGAATCTCTTTGTTTAGATTCAGCGGAGTTTGAATCTGTCTCTCTCCTAGTGTAACCCAGGGTGGGAAGAATCTGGAGGAAGAGCAGGAGGGGGAAGGGAAATGGTTTATTCCCCTTTGTGTGAGACTCAAGGAATCTGGGTCTTGGGGGTCCCCAGGGAAGGTTTTGGGGAGACCAGAGTTTATCAGACACTCAGAGTTCTGATTGGTGGCAGCGTATCAGATCTAAGCTGGTTAATTAAGCTTAGAGGGACTTTCTTGCTAGTATTCATTTTCTGGGACTCTAAGTTCAGAATTTGGAAAGAATATTTCTATGACAGATTTGTCTGGGCCCGAATCCTGCTTTTATCAATGAACTGTTGTGAGTGATATTATGGTCATTTCACAATTTTGAACGAAATGTTGAAGGAAAGGGACCAAAGGAAGGAGTGGGGGCTTAGTTGAGTGAGCCCCACCGCCCCCCTTGCTGAATTGTGTAGTGGAACACGATAAGAATCAGTTTTTTGAAAGCAGACAACAAAGGGGAACAGAACAGGGGCTTTTTGTCCTGTTTTAACAGTGAGATGGAGTATTAAGGGGGGTTGAGATCGATCCGGGATTTGGAGAACTGGAGTAAAGGGAGCCTTTGTCGGTTGGTGGACCAGGAGGCTTTAAAATAATCTTTTTAGTACTTATATATCAATATTTGAGAGAGGCGAGTCTTTGAATTTTGTCACAACTATGATTTGCCTCTCCCCACCTCTAGCATGAAAATTACCTCTCCTTCAGCGGATTAGTTTTAGGTTGGCCAGTTTGTCCTTTAAGACGTCCACTCGGTCTTTGTTCAAGATTTTAACAGTGGCCACTGAGTTTTGGATCCCTGAGTTACCCTAGCACCATTTTTACCAGAAATTTACAGGAAGTCCAGACCTTCTTACAGGAGGCCGAACCCATGCCTAATACATAAAAGAGCCGGCTTCGTTTAGGAACTGCTTCCGAATCTAGACGTCTGAGTTACCCAGTACAGGGAGGATTTCTTCACACACCAAGACGCACAAGAAGAAAATTCGGGTTGATCAGAGCGATGCCCGAGCAACGACGCAAAAGGAGCCACAGGACTAACTGCTCAATCGCCCTTGCTTTCACTACCAACCAAGTTGGTTTTACCCAAGTGCGGTTGCGGACTGCACTATTGTGCAGATCTTCCACTCCCTCAGACCGTGGGGACAGAAACCCCTTGGTCAGCTAATCACTGAAATGAAGATGGCACCAGACTCAAACACTCCACAGAGGACCGATAGACACAGAGACAGAACAGTCCTCAGTCCGGACAAAACACAGAAATAAATAACCTGACCAGATTCCTGAGGTCATCCGGGATTCCCTACCAGAACAGAGTGGGAACCAACAGGTTCATGGCGTAGACTCACTGTGTCGTGCGTCTTTCCGTTCTGGTGGAGGACCGTCGAGCCAAATGCCCAGGTGCCGGCTGCCACAGTCGTCCTACAAAACTGTCAGGAATCACACAGTCCCAGTGAAGGGCGGTTGCCATCTCGGTGGAACCTCCAAATTGTCAAAGTTAGAACTCAGGACTCACAGTTTGTCAGACCACTCTGTTTTATTAGCAACAGCGCTCTGCTAATACCCCACTCAAATAATGTGAGCACCATGAAGACACAAACTATCTATTTATACAGAGATAAAAGGGCAAGAACTTAACAACCATACAAAGGAAAGCAGAATCTGATAAGTTTACCTGGGCTAGGCATGCATATCTTATTTTCCTTACTAACTATGTACGATCTTCTGTTAATGTTTCGCCATTAGCACCATTGTTTATGCCTAATGTTTCTTTTCCTGGCACCTGTATTTCAACATTTCTTATTTCTGCTTAAAGGTACATACAACATTTCTTTAATCTATTCTTATTTTTACAATATAATTCATTCTACTTTCACACTGGGTTGGGTGCTAGTTAGAGGATGGGTCCTCAGAGAGTGTGCCCAGAGGTCCAAAGCCTGAGACAGTGCTTAGATTCTGCTCAGACCCAGAAGCCAAGAACAGGTAATATCCCGTGGGTGAATCCTTGTACACTAATTTGGTGAAGGTTGTAACAAAGTTCCAAGCTTTATTGAATAGCTAACTAATCTTGTTACGCCTAGGTTGTTATTTGCATACTGTTAAAGCTATAGCAAGACAAGGCTTTCTTTTCTTCCCTTTCCAAAAACAAACTTCCCTCACATCTAAGGGCTTGTCTACACTACCTGCCAGATCGGCAGGCAGCGATCAATCCAGCAGGGCTCAATCTATCGCATCTAGTATAGATACGCTAAATCAACCGCTGAGCACTCTCCCGTCGACTCCGGTACTCCACCAGAACGAGAAGCGTAAGCGGAGTTGACAGGAGAGCATCAGCTGTGGACTTATCACAGTGAAGACACCATGGTAAGTAGATCTAAATACGTCGACTTCAGCTGCGCTGTTTACGTAGCTGAAGTTGCATATCTTAGATCGACCCCCACATGGTAGTGTAGACAAGCACTTACCTAATCACCTTCTGGCTAATGTGCTTTTTGTGAATATCAGGCCTTGGCTGCACTTGCAAGTTGCAGCGCTGGTGAGGGGGTTACAGCGCTGCAACTTACTCGGTGTCCACACTTACAAAGCTCAGCCAGCACTGCAACTCCCTGTCTGCAGCGCTAGCTGTACTCCTGGTCTGCTACGGGTGGCGAATCCAGCGCTGGTGATGCAGCGCTGGTCATCAGGTGTGGACACTCACCAGCTCTCTAATTGGCCTCCAGGGTATTAGGAGGTATCCCGGCATACCTTTTCAGCCTCTCTGGTCATCACTTCGCACTCCACTGCCCTGGGCTCAGGTGACCCGCCCTTTAAATGCCCCGGGAATTTTAAAAATCCCCTTCCTGTTTTCTCAGCGAGGCGTGGAGTGCAATCAATCAATCAGTGACAATGCCTCCACGCCCCAAACAAGCCCCAGCATGGAGCACTGCAGAGCTGCTGGATCTCATCAGTGTTTGGGGTAAGGAAGCTGTGCAGGCACAGCTGCGCTCCAGCCGTAGAAATTATGATATCTACGGCCAGATATCAAAGTCAATGCAATACAGGGGCTACTGACGCGACTGCGGTGATGTGCAGGGTTATAGGTAAGAGCATCGGAGTGCCTACCTGTCATTAAGCATTCGTGAGGCAACCTGCCGCTCAGTGTGCTGCCCCACCGACCTGCCGTTTTACAAGAGCTGGATGCGATACTTGGATGTAACCCCTCCTCATCAGGATCACGGTGGACAGATTCAGAGCCTGAGAGGAGGGGGAGGGTGTAGAGGAACCCAAGAGGAGGCTACTGAGTGTGTTGGAGATCCCAGGAGTCATGCAGCCAGGAGCTATTTTTCCAGCCAGGAAGAAGCTAGCCAGTCCAGCCGCTGGACTTGGTTTGGAGGGAACCATGCAAGATAGAACCTGTTCCGGTAAGAAGCTTTATATTAAGGATGCAATATGTTTGGGAGCAGGGATGGCTATGGCTGCCTGCAAGCATGCCTAGATGTGGAATAGTCCCATTGATTTGATCTATCAGTTGCGGTAATTCTGTCCTCTGTAATCTCTTCAATAAGTTTCAGCCAGAGCATGTGCAATGCGCTTCAGCAAGTTTATAGGGAGAGCCCATTCCTGGTCTTGTCCCAGCAGGCTAAACACGTCCGCGCCATTGTTGCGTGAGGGTGGGGGGACCATTGCTGCACACAGGAAGCTGCATAGGGACCAGGGCGGAATCCACATAGCTGTAGAAGAGCTCTCCCTGCTCCTCAGTGACCCGGACAGCGAGATATCAGGGAGTAAAATTCTGTGGAAAATGCAGGGATACTGTTAAGTGCTATTTCCTGTAGTCTGGCTGCTTTTGCTTCCACAAGTCACAAGAAACCCTATGGATTCACAGAGTGAAGCAGCCCCCGCAGATGTGGGGTGTAGGGTCTACTGTTGTTCCCTGTAGCTGCTCTTTGCTTTCCACAAGTCACAGATAACCCCATGGCTTCCAAAGTGAAGCAACACCCACTCACGCCTCCTCTCCAGGTGAGCCGCGGTGGCGCCTACCCCTTCCCCTTTGAGCGCTGTGTGGGGAAACTCACCATCTCTATCTGCAGCTGCGGTCTTCTTCTGTGCTAGTCAGAATGTGTAAATGATGCTACAAATACTCTTACAAACAATTGGCATGGCTCTGTATGACAGTTTATCTCTGTGTTTTTTTAAAGTGACCTTGAATACTGCTCCTATCAGCGCAGACTTCTGAAGACTGCGAAATCTTAAGAAAATAACCAAGGAAGAGTAGGAAGAGATGGTGAAAGCAGTTTATGAAGCTGTATTCATCAGAAAATATATAAAAGTTGCAAGACTGCGCTGAGGTTAAGGAAGCATGAAAAGGAACAGGCTGCCAAGATAAAGGAGAAGGCTGCCAAGAGAAAGGAATTGACTACCAAGAGAAGCACAGATTCGGCTGCTGCATCATGGAACACCACACAGACCTCATGCTCAATGCTAGACATGCAGGCAGAGCACTACATGCCTTCCTCACACCGCATCCCAAAACTCAACCTATTGTCCCCACTGTTTCCTCAGAACATTCCTACTCCAGCATTCTGGTTCTACCACCAGCTAGCTGCTCAACACTCATACGTTCACTCTCACAGCCTGATTAACTAGACTTACCTTTTCTATGGCACTCAACTTCACATGCCAATGTCAGCTATATCCTCAAGTGCAGCAGTGATGCAGAGCACTCAAGGAAGGACATATTTAAAGCCTTGACTTTACTGCTCAATCACCACCTCCCTGCCTGTTTTGTATAGGGTGTAAATAAAGGATTTCTGTCTTTTAAAACAGTTTTTATTATTAACAGAAAGTGAAACATACTGTACCACAAGTGAAAAATAGCACTGCTAATCATGCAGACCACTGCACTTAACTGCTGTGGAAGGCACCCAAATACACTGTTGCTTCTCAGCTCAAATTGCCTTTAAGGCATCTAATCCTGGTAGCAGTGTGCTGGGCCTCTTAGTAGCCCTGCTCTCGAATGGGCTGTGGCAAATTCAGCCTCCAGGCGTTGAACTCGGAGGTCCATTCGTACTGAAGGTTTCACCTTCCTTCACAAATATTATGGAGGAGACAGCACGTGGTATAATCGCTGGGATGCTTGCTTTCCCCCACGTCTAGCTTCCCGTAGAGATCTCCATCTCCCCTTTAAAAGCGCAAAAGCAACTCCACAGTCATTTTGGCCACCGGCTAGCCGCTGTAGTTGAACCGGTCTTGCTCCTGTCAAGCTCCCTGTATACGGTTTCATGAGCCAAGGCATAACGGGTAAGCATGGGTCTCCAAGGATCACAATGTGGCATTTCGAGTTCCCCACTATGGATCTTCCTGTCTGCTGGCAAAACTCCGCTGCCCTGACAGAGCTTCCTGAACATGCCCAAGCTATTCCGAAAATGCGTGCATCATGCAGCCTTCCAGGCCATCCTGTGTAAATGTCAGTTGAAACGCACGGTGATCCAGCAAACGCCTGGAGACATCAGAGAAAATACCCCTTCTTGAATGATTAATTGCATCGATGCCAGTGGGGGTGGTGCCAGAAAGGAAATGCGTCCCATCTATTGCCCCTCCACAGGTTAGGGAAACCCATTTGTGCAAAGCCATCCAACAATGTCCTGCATCATTCCCAGAGTCACGGTTCTTCTTAGCGAGGATGCGATTAATGGCCTGCAAACTTGCATCACCACTATTCCACCGGTTGACTTTCCACTCCAAACTGGTTTGCGACTGACGGTGCTGTCTGGAGTTGCCAGCTTCCAGACTGCAATAGTCACCCGTTCTCAGTGACAGGGCAGCTCTCAGTCGTCGTGGCCTTGCGCTGCAGGGTTGGGCGAGCTCAGCACACAGTCCATGAAAGTGGCTTTTCTCACCTAAAGTTCTGCAGCCACTGCTGGTCATCCCAGACTTGCATGACAATGTGACCGACCACTCAGTGCTGTGTTCCCGAGCCCAAAGGCGGCGTTCCACGGTGCTGAGCACGTCCGTTACTGCCACAGCAATTTAGTGTCAGGCGCATCAGCCAAATCTATTCATCATCTGAGCTCTCCTCACTGTCACTTTGGAGCATAAGGAAGCTCAACGCCAGACGTGAGTGCTGGCACATTCATCAGCAAAGTCCTCAGCAGCTCGGGCTCCATTTCCTACTGAAATACGCGCAGAACTCACAATGGCACCAAACGGCTCAAAAGGGAAGCGATGGCAGGCGACGGGTTCGTTCGTATAGAGGGCAATAGCGGTGACATCGCGAGCCGATCCTGTGGTGGTGCATTGGTGGGCACTATCCTCAATGCGGGCCATGCCCATTCCCTTGACGGCCAGCAAGCTCGGCTGGCGCGAAAAGAGGGAGAGGGAGGAGGTAGGCTGCCCTACGGAATGGCAGTCACTCACTACGGCGCGCAAGCATGCTCGGCTATGCACGTAGATGACAACACTGCAGCGCTGGTCGCTGTCAGTGTGGACACACTGCAGTGCTGGCCCTACACAGCTGTACGACCACAGCTGTAACTACCAGCGCTGCAAAAATGTAAGTGTAGCCATGGCCTCAGAATAGTGCAGATTTTGCCTCCAAACTCACCTTCTTTGGTTATGAGCTAAAATGGATTAACAGATTTTTTTTTTTTAGATAAAAAGAAATCTAACTTGATGAGGGAGATATAGTGGGGAAACCCTGCATGGTGGTTGATAGTCATCCTGCCTGTCAAAGCAAATAAAGAGGAGGAACTGGACACTGGTTAAGCTGTTTCAACTGAGACACAAAACAAATTAGCCAGGGGAAAATAATTTGTTTTCCTACTGTGCCAATGTAAGGTTATTTACTGTATTTCACTTTCCTTTCTCTTGCTCTCTCTCTGTTTTTTTTTTAAAAATCAAAAAGCAGGAGATACATGGCACAAAAGAAATGTTTTTTAGGTTAATTTGCATACTGGTAGGCCCTGTTAAAAAATCAAATTCCTTTTGTGGGAAAAGTTCTTAGTAGATGGTATCTTCAGACTTGTTAAAATACTGTCAAAAGCAGCATGTAGTTACCTTTGCCAATGGTGGAAAGAGAATTCAAAGAAGTATTACAATAATTGTAAGTTAACTTTATATGTGAAGCTCTTAAAAAACAATGTAGCATTTACTGCTGTAAATACTTCGAAAAGGTAAATCATAATAGAGATGCTACTTAGGCCAAAAGAAACTATATTAAAAGTTCTGACTTAGTCTATTTGCTATGGCAACATAGCTGAAGCTTACCTGAGTGCTCTTTATTTTATCTTTAGAGAAACTTGAGATCCAGTTGCAAAATATTTGAAAACTTTTATAATACTTATGCTTTTGCATCACATTGAATATTTATAAAAATTATATTTACTCATCTGTATTTCTGTTGTTGAAAATCCGAAAAAAATCCTAATTAAATATTGTTTATAGCAGTGAACAGCAAAAACATTTGGACCAAATAATTGAAAGAAGCTTTCAAAATTGCTTTTTTAAATAAATTAAATCCATTTACTTTCTTTAAACACAGTAGGGTCAGGGGAGACTCATCTGAAATCTCAACACAAGCCCAATTATAACATATTTATATAAAGCCACATCTGTTTCCTTTGGTCTTAAAATGTAAAAAAATTGCTGATTTCCAAATCAGCAATCTGGAAATGACTGTTGCTAATCAAATCACCAGTTACTGAGCCACTCTTTCATCTGTTCACAGGTAACTTTATTGTTGCCTAATTTGAAATGGTTTAGTGTGTGAATCTGCAGGCTGCAGAGTTCAGTGAGAATTGAGATTTGCGTTTTTACTACTGCAAGTTTACCTCCCTCAAAATTATCTTCCTGGCCCTTTGAGTCCCTCCACTAACACCCTAATCTTAACTGCATCAAATTCATTCCCTCCAAATAATCTGCAAAGCCACTGCTGCACACTCCTTCAAATCCCTTCTTCGGAACCAAAATAAACTGTCTACTACAGCTGCAATACACTGCTAGTCTTGTGTGTTCATAACATGCTCCTATTACTGTTTCCCCAAATTCCCTTCTTAACCTTCCCTCTCTCCTGCCATTTGTTTTACGATCTGCATGTTGTCGTAAACTAAGATTGTAAAATTTTTGTAGAGAAAGTGTCTTAATATATGCCTGTATAGTGCTCAGCGCAGTGGAGCCCCAACTTGGCTGTGTCTTCTCTTTATTACTGTAATACAAATAATTCATAACTAACCAATGCTTTGCACAAGTGTGATAGACAAAACTTTGGAACGTTTCTCTGATAGTATCATTCATTACTAGAAGAGCCACTTATTTAGGTAATAAATTAATCTTTATGTTAATGATATTAAGGTCAAAGAGTATAGCCTTCTGTATCAAATACTTAATAGGAATAATCTTCCACTAATACTATATCAAAACCAATATCATATTAATAATTTTTAAATTGCTCTAGTTTGCTAAGTTTTTAAAATATTTTGCAAGCCTAACGTGAGTAGAAATAGGAAAAAGTAAATTAGATTATTCTTTCAGTTTTAATCAGTGGTGTTAGGGACACAGGTGCAGATTTTTTTAATGCATTGTTTTTGTTGGTGTCCCTTTAAATATCTCTAGGACAGAAATCAATTTATATTCATTAGATTGTCAGCATATTAAATAATCAATCTGAATTGTCGTTGTTTTAGCTAAAGGGAGTTTAAAAATTGCATTTTAATCCTTAACAAGTACCAAGAAACTATCAAACCATGTAGACAGTATCTGGAAACGCTTTTCTCTGTTAGAACATGACTCATACGATTTAAAAAATAGTTAATTTTCTGTCCTCCTAATAAAGTCTACATCACAAAAGCTATTAAAGCAGAAACATCACTACTTGAATTTTTTTGTATAGTCTGTAGAACTAATAAAATTGCACCATTTCTTGTATTCTAGGCAGGAGCGGTAAAGGACTATATCAAAATGATGCTTGAGAATGACAAACTTAAGTTTCTGGTTTTTGCTCACCACTTAAGCATGCTCCAAGCTTGTACAGAGGCAGCCATAGAAAACAAGGTAATTTTAAATGCTCTTCAGAGTTTAAAAATGACCCCTTCCAAAGATTATATTATTAGGCCCCAATCCTGCAAACACTGAGGCACTTGCATAGCTCGTTCAGTTCAGTTATTCATGTGAGTGTTTGTGGGATCAGGGCCACAGTCAATATTGAAAAAATCTCGGTTGTAGAATAGTTTTGGGAAATAATGTAAACACTTGTATCTGGAACAGTAAATGCCAGATCCCTTACCATTATACTATTGTAGAGTAAGTCCTTTAGGTCATTGCTAAAATAGTGTACTGTAATAGCTCACAAAATGGTGATTGGAATTAAAGAGAATATTAATAAATAATCCTCACAGTGAAATAATGTACTTTTCTTCTGTAACACTTTCCATTTTAAGATTCCACGTTGCTTTACAAACATTAATAAATGAATTAAACCTCGTTGAACTCCCATGTTGTAGGTAAGATGATTAGCCATCTTTTACAAATAGAAAAGACTGAAACACAGAAGTATTAAGTGATTTGCCTATGGTCTTCAGTTAGGAGTAGAACAAAGCTATTCTGTTTCCCAGTTTTTTAATAGTGTCCCAAAAAAAAATTCCTTTTATGTCAATTATGGGAATCATTATGTAAATTTGCCATTATCCTGGTATGTTGTAGGCACGTTACATTCGGATAGATGGAAGTGTTCCTTCAGTAGAAAGAATCCATCTTGTCCATCAGTTTCAGAAGGATCCTGATACTCGTGTGGCCATCCTGAGCATTCAGGCTGCTGGTCAGGTAAGGTTAAAAAAAAAAAAAAGTAGATATTGGACAATGCAATTTGAAGTATAACTGTTCAATGGAGCAGTCATAAAATTAACAATCCTGTTTTGCTTGCAACAAGAAGTAAAATGCCTTGACTCACCTTAGAAAAAAACCCAACATATATCTATGAACCATCTGCTGTCCAGGTCACCCAGTATCTGAAGAAGAGCTCTGTGTAAGCTCAAAAGCTTCTCTCTCTCTCAGCAACAGAAGTTGGTCCAATAAAAGATATTACCTCATCCACCTTGTCTCTTCAGTATCTTATTGCCATTGTAAAAATAGTTTACATTGTTTGTAGTAAAAGCAGCAAAGAGTCCTGTGGCACCTTAAAAACTAACAGACGTATTGGAGCATGAGCTTTCATGGGTGAGTACCCACTTTGTTGAATGTGGGTATTCACCCACGAAAGCTTATGCTCCAATACGTCTGTTAGTCTTTAAGGTGCCAAAGGACTCTTTACTGCTTTTACAGATCCAGACTAACACGACTATCCCTCTGATTATTTGTAGTAGTTCCCTTCTGATGTTCAGTCATTCACTGAAATGTACTTGTGTGTTCGAAGAGTCACATCTTCTCTGTCTAGCATTTGAGTAATCAGTGAATCAACACTGCTTTTACTAATTTTGTTTAGGGTTTAACTTTTACTGCTGCAACTCACATCGTGTTTGCTGAATTATACTGGGACCCTGGACACATGAAGCAAGCAGAAGACCGAGCACATCGAATTGGACAGTGTAGTTCTGTAAATATCCACTACCTTATTGCAAAAGGAACTTTGGATCCTCTTATGTGGGCAATGTTGAATCGCAAGGTATATATTGAAATAAAACTAAGTAATCAACAAAGTGTTTGTGTGTCTGGAATCCACAGTATTCAAGGATGTTTGTTGTTGAGGATTCTGTAGAGGGGCATTGTCCTAATCTCAGAATATTAAACCAACTAATATATGTACAATTGCAGCGGACCGGAATGACAATTCTTATTCAAAATTAACTTTCCTCATTTCTGCTGTCTTTTCCTAAGAGGCAAATATAAACCTGTTTTGTTTTTTAAGATGCAAATGGGGAAGAAAAGATCACTGAAGGTTTCAGTAAGATTCAGCAGGCTGATGTAGTAGTAGACAAGATAAACATCACAAAACATTTATTTCTGTCTTTCCACCATCAATTGTGAAATGGGATGGCTTGGATGAAATTTGTTTTTGAGACAACTGTTCTTCATCCTGGAAAATATTAGCTGAAACTTCTATTAGAAAACTACAGAAATTGAAATTTGGAAAGATGATAATTTTAGAAATATTCACATCAAAATTTGGAAAGAGAGTTAACAGCTAGTTGTGATAGCTTAAAAATTCCTTACCTATGACAGGTACCAAAGGACTGGAAAGAAGAGATGTAGGAAGGATGCTGCAAGTAACCACTGCTCTCTAAACCTGACTTACTTAAAGGAAAATACTAAAATGGCTAGGACTGCATTCATTGGTAGTCTTCGTCTGTAAGATAGACATTTGCATTAAGAAAGATTATACACCAAAATTCTAATGCATTACATGAAAAATTTAGCCCCTTAAGAGAATATTATTGTTATCTATTGGTTGTGTTTGAGTTGTATTTTTTTTGTGATGTCAGTGTTCTTCTAGGCTTTATTCAGGGTAAATGGATTAGCTACAGTGCCACTATTGATAAGCACTACCTGTGCCCACAAAATAAACTCCGCTTATATGGCTCACCAAAATGAGATGCTGCTCACAAATAGATTGTCCAAATACTGGTTCCCACTTAGTGTGATTTAAATATGAGCATGGGCTCTGCTTGGCTCTTGGACTTGGCTCCTTCTTGACTGAGTCGGGTCTGGGGAAAATCAGTGGTGATATCTCTCAAACATCACTTACTTGTGGAATCAAAATCAGGTGCAACTCACAGTAAATTGTGCAGTTCTGTGGCAGTCACTCTCTTATTTTAAAGGAGGAATAAAATAATTCGCAATGTTGACATTTAAATTATTGTCAATGGGCATCTGAATTAACTCCTCACTTAGGTGAACGAGGGCACTTCACACCTGTTTGGTCTATTGTTTCAAGCTATTTACAGGCTCATCTAAGCTTCATTTACTCTTTCCACATATCTATGTTTTTCTTTGCAACCATAACAATTAGAGATTTACTTAAAAAACAACAACCAGCTGAGACTCTAGAGTACAAGATGATAACTTCAGAGAAGTTCTGGTATGACGTATGGACATGTACGAGCTGATGTGCATTTTTTTTTTTTTTTTTTTTTTTTTTTTGTCAGAAAGGCTGCTGAACATTCTTAAACCCACAGGTTAATTTCCCCAACACCAACCCAAGAAACCATCTCTTGTTGCTGATATTCTTCTCAGTAACTGCTCACTCTTTTTTGAAAGAGTGACTGAGAAGGTGATGGCTGTTCAATTCCAGGCATATTTGGATACCCAGCATCCTTGATTAGTTCCACTCTGTGTTTGGCCTTCTTTTGAAGCAGAGGCTGCTCATCTCAGATTCATGATTGATTTTCTGCTAGCTTTAGATCAGAATCAGCTGATTATTTTGATCATGCTAGACCTTTCAGTAGCTTTTGATATGACTGATCCATGTGTTGTTTTGGTAATTAGTATGTGTTGTTCATATGTCTACAATTGCTTTCCAATATGTCATACCTAGAAAGACATGTGGCTTTTAAAGTTTTACGTTGGGATTTACAAAGGAGTCTAAGGAAGCCAGGTATCTGAATCTCATTACAATTCAATGAGAATTGTATGCCTAATTCCCTTAGGCTTCTTTGAAAATCCCAACATTAATATTGCCTTGGCTACATTCAAGACCTGCTCCTTGACATTGTACAGACGGGTCTCAATTTTCAGACAACACCTGCCACTTAAGGATTCCACCACAGCATCTGAAGTCAGCAGTTAACAGTGCTTTTACTTCAATCATTGCTAGAGTATAGAATTTGCTCCTATCTCTTCTTTATTATCTTGTATTTGTTTTTATTCTATTGCCCAGTGCCCTGTGGCCTTTGGAATGGGTAAGGCAGATTGTAAAAAGCACTAGATGTTTCCTGTGGCTGGGAGAGTCAGAGAGCTGACCCCGTTGCAGGCTTCCTCACACTAAGGGTAGGTATTAGCAAGGTGCCTCTCAACCCTAGCTATCCCGAGAGGCATCGCAAGCATATAAAGTCTTTGTGAAAGGGACATATGTTTTTAAGTTTTGTAGTAACGTTAATCGACAAATATTGACTTCCTCCAACTGTCCCACTGCTAAGTCATCATATAGCAATAGATTTCATCTTGGCATCATCTTGGCCATCTTGATAGAGGATTTGAAGGAGTATCAGATGGTAGCCTTATAGATCTTCAGTCAGTTGTTTAAAACATTTTTTACTTTGAATTACTAAATTGTGTTCTGCATTTTTACAGTTGCTGAGTTATGTTAGAAAGGGAAGTAACACTTAGTAAACTTGGGTAACTAAATTTACTCTGAAGTGTCAAATGATTAAATCCCTCTGTCTGCAGGCCAAAGTTACAGGCAGCACATTGAATGGTAAGAAGGAGAAATTGCAGGCTGAAGAAGGTGATAAGGAGAAGTGGGATTTCTTGAGTTTTGCTGAAGCCTGGACCCCGAACGAAAGTCTTGAAGAGATCAAGAATGAAGTTTTATTCACTCATGTAAGACAAGATGGATATATATCTTCTTCTATGCTCTTCTTTTCTAAAATAATTCTAATACCTAGTCATTAATTGTGCTTCATATTAAATGTTAAACTGCCCCTATTTGAAAAGAATGAAGTCTGGGAAACAGGCTTGTCCTTCTCTCTTTCTCTCTGTTCCCTAACCACTTCTTCCTCCTTTGGTATTGATTTTTTCTTGCTCATTTTGCTGCCATTTCTCCTTTTTAGAATGGATTGATGTGGGACTGTACAGGTACCTATTTTCTTGTCTAGTTTTATTAGGTATGCTGTCTTAGTGAACCAGTGAAATTATTAGACTGTAGAATGACCTCTTGAGGGAAGCAGTAGAAGCACCATCACAAAAGACATTTAAAACTAGTCTGTAGAAAGTGCTCAAGAATATTCTGTTGAGTCATGTTGTCCATTGCTACCAGTGCTGGACTGTTCACAAGCCTTTTTCTAGCACTGATCTCAAGGAACATTCTGGTGGTTACAAGCACTGTTAGTTTATAGCTTAATGCTGCGCAGCGTGTTATAATTACAGTTAAAATTGACCAAAGTCCATCTCTACAATAAAGGATCTAGCTCTGTGATCCATTGTGTCCTTTAAATTATCGCAAAATGCTGTTTCATTCATATGTATCTAAAATGCTATATATTGTATGTTCAATCTGACTCACTGAAAAATTGGGGTGATGCTAAATGACATTAATCTGGGCACTCATAAAAGAGCATGATATTAGGAATGAAAGTATAGCATCCTACTACCAACTAAGACATCTTAAAATTTCCATTTGTTGTTAAAAGCAAACAGATACATTTATTAATTTTATGAACAAAGAAATAATAAATGCAAATAACCTGATTGCTTTCTAAAAATATATAATATATCTGATATACCAGAAACCGGTATATCTTAACTTTCCCAGTGCTAGTTGAAGGGAGATGAAGGAAAAGTAAATCTTCCCAAAGACTGTATTTGATTTAATGAGAAATTTGTATTTAAGAAGAAAAGTTTGAATTTCTCAAACAATAGAAGAAGCTTGTATGTACGGATCAATTGTTTGAGCTTTTTCTAAGATTTCACAATTTATCATAGCTCTCCAGTGAAAATTATATTACTAAAGCATGCAAGCAGCTTTGCTGCCCTGTTAAGCTTTTTGTCTGCTATCATTTGATATTACAAAAAATTCATGTAGCTCAGTTACTACAAATATCAAGTTTCTAGAGTATTTAAGATTTATATGCTGAGTTCTTCTATATGTGAACCATCTACATAACTTTCCTGTTGCTCTTTCTTTTAGTGAGTGATTGGTTGAGAGAGTCTCTCACAAAATGTACAAGCCACTTGTTATGAGCAGTTATTCACCTGATAGGAAATAAAATTGGGACCTCCACATTATGATGAATATACACTTCCTTAGTGCTTTATATTTGTTCACTGCTTTCACATTCCAAAGTATTCCCAGAGCGCTTTGATGAAGGTTTTCAAACTTGTCTAGTGATACTGGGAGACTCAATTTTTTTGTGTACCTAATTTGAAACACCTTCAAGATGCCTGTTTCTTAGAGGATGGGTGCACAGCACTTCCTGACAATCAGGTAGGGTGACCAGATGTCCTGATTTTATAGGGACAGTCCCGATTTTGGGGTCTTTTTCTTATATAGGCTCCTATTACCCCCTCACACACACATACCTCCTGTCCCGATTTTTCACATTTGCTCTCTGGTCACCCTACAATCAGGTTTCTTGAAGGTGTCTCAAGCTGGGCACCCAGAATCAACAGTCACCTTTGCAAATCTTGCTCTTTAAATATACTGAAATTACTTCACCTAACACTGAAATGCAGCCACCTCTGCAATGGAGTGTTCAAATCAGGTTTTCATACCTATCAACCGTACACAAGACTTTAGGACAGGAAGTAAAAACAACTATATGAAACTGAAACTGGAGTTTAGACTGGCAGAATGTAATTGCCCACATTGACTCTTGCCAGGAAACCAGAGCTAATACATCTACCTTTGTGAAAAGTGCCAAGAGTGTTTTAATAACAGAAGATGGCATCTCCTGCAGTACAAGGTTGATCAAACAACATGCAGGAACCTTGATCAGTGGTTCTCAACCTGCAGCCCATGGAACACTTGCAGCCCAATTAGCACAAATCTGTGGCCCAAGTGACATCTTCAGGACCGTACAAGTAGTATATATATTGTATGGACGCGGCCCAAATAACCCAGAGAGAGCTGCATATGCGGCCCACAATGGTAAATAGGTTGAGAACCACTGTTTCAGAGGAAAGAGTTTCCTCCTGCTGAATCACCAACACAACTTATTGCAGCCCCCATTACTTGGTAGAACTCCAGATACTGTCTAAGTCCAACCCTTCTTAGCGTATGAATTGTGATATGTTTATAGTTCAAGGTGGTGCATCTGCAAGCCAAGAAAATAACTTTTTTAATATAGTAAATAGCAGTGGGCACGTGACTACTATAAAAATATAATGATCATAGGATAATGTGAAAAGAGAAACTATCCTGAAGAGTAGCTGTGCTTTATGGAAAACTTTAAAAAATGTTGTCTACCAACACCAGTTTGATATGTCATATTTCTCTACATTTCTCTTACTCTGGCCTTCAGTATGATACACTTGTTCTTGAAAAAGAGATATTTTTTGTCTGACAATTCCAAATGAACCTAAAATATAATCCTCTTTTTGACATCACAGACAGTTGTTCTGGAAATGACCCAAGACCTATACTCTCACAAATGTCCTTAATTATACTGGCAGGAAGATATCTCCATGGATTAGAATTAATAATTATTTACTAATATGTAAAGATATGAAACTCCATATGTGTTATTTATTATTACAATATATAAACAGAATTGTTTTCAAAGCTCAATATTTTTGCAAAATAGCCAAAATTCCTCAAGGCATCAGTACTCAACAAGTGGTTTATTCACTGTCTAGTTGTTGTTTATTTAATATATAAATAATCACTCACTTCTGGATTGCCCAGAATAATCCAGATAGCTGAGGTTGGGTCATTTCATTTAATAAACTTGTATTATATCCCTTCCAGTTGTTCAGTCTTTAAACTGTTAACTAACTAGTTATGATATCACTCTGAGTGTTTTTCAGACTATCCAAAAATATCCTTCAGAATCTGCCCTATGTTTGATAATAAGTTTAAATGTCTCAAGCGTAGGGCTCTTTGTCCTGAATGTGCTCCAGTGTTACACTTGAGGCTTTTATAACTTTAGCTACAAACTTCTGTAAACTCCATGTCCAACTGATTTTTGCTAGCCAGTCAGTATTTAAAAAAAACTAGTTATTAGCTCAGGACAACAAAAATGCAACACTATTTCAGTTCTAGTTGCCCTGTTTAATAATGTTTGCCAGAGAGCGTAGGGAGAGGGTGATTTTCATATTCATGTTTTGAATTTTCATTTATGGCATTACTAGTGTTAATTCTTCTAGGTCATTTTTGATTCTTCAGGTTTTCATCAGCTATGGTGTAATTCAAGCCTCTCTTCATTTAGCTACTTATAACTGAATAACAGATTTCTCAGTGACTCACTTCAGCATGCAGTGCTTTTTATTCCTCTTCTCTGAGATTCATTTATTTTGAAGTTTAGGATTGATGTTATAAAGTATTAATGAGCTCCTTGCAGAGTTTTCAGTTGAGATAGGGGTTCTGCTTTGATCAGTGCTTGTTATTGCTTGCTGCTGTTTTGTCTAATATCTGTTGTAGTTTTATCAGTTTTGCTAGACTTCTTTCTTCTCTGTTCTATTTCTTTCATTTTGTGTTTAGTCCTGACAATAACACGAAGATTGAACAGCCCCAAAAGACAATTTAACAACTGTTCTTTTTCTTTGAAAGAGCATTTTTAAAAGTTATATCCTGTCCACTGGTCTCTATTATAGAGCAGGGGTAGGCAACCTATGGCACGCATGTCAAAGGCAGCATGTGAGCTGATTTTCAGTGGCACTCTCACCGCCCGGGTCCTGGCCACTGGTCTGGGGGGGGTTTGCATTTTAATTTAATTTTAAATGAAGCTTCTTAAACATTTTTAAAACCTTATTTACTTTATATACAACAATAGTTTAGTTATATATTATAGACTTATAGAAAGAGACCTTCTAAAAACGTTAAAATGTATTATTGGCACGCAAAACCTTAAATTAGGGTGAATAAATGAAGACTCGGCACACCACTTCTGAAAGGTTGCTGACCCCTGCCATAGAGCAATACTACTATCCAACCCAAATTATATTATGGATTTTGGCTACCACCTTCAAACTTGGCCATGTTTGTTTATTTTCATTCTAGTAGATTAAAGGGTCTTAATTAGTACCTGTTTTTGGTTCCTTTGGTAAAGTTTGATCATGAAGCCATTGACCAATTTATAAAACAATGGTCTAGGCCAATATCAAAGAGATTTGTCCACGTACTTCCCAGGAAGTCTTCCTCGTTGTACATCTGCTTTTGAATCAATAGACTTCTTGGGCAGAGCTCGATCAGGGCTAGATATCAGAAAACTTACTTGATATATGTCTGGTAGCTGATGTGTGGCCTCAGAGAGGAACCTTGTACTTTCTGTGCTTTATTGCTTCAGGCAGCAGCAGCGCCAGGGTTACTTGTAAGTTCGAGTTAAGCACCGTGATCAGAATATTACTCATGATGTTATTATCCTGGTTCTTCATTCATCATTGTCTTATGCAGCTGTCAGGGTGTCAGTTCATGCCATTGCATCTCCCTGATCTGTAACCTCTCTTACTGAGGCTATACTTGTGCTATATCATTTTATAGTGCAAAAACTGGCCTTGAGATGTTATCTGGCTCAGTCTTAGTTTATCACTTTGTGTCTTAAACAGCAAGTTGCCTCAAGTAATACAGCTATAGTTGCTGAAACCCAGTACATGCCATGTGGATCCATACAGACTAATAATATTCTGTCTCTGGTGTAATCATTCATTGCTGTCCCTCTTCAGAATGCACTCTAGCATGAAAAAAGTGTATTTAAAGATGGGGGGGGGGATTTAAATCAGTGGTATATAAGCAATTTTCACTGCACATTTAGTTTGATAAAAATGTTTTGAGATACTAGTTTCAGTGGTTCAGGATTTTTGATAGTGTTTGATTATAAAGAGTTTTGTCAAAATAAACCGTAAACAAGTAAATACACTTGATTTGACTTTCAGAAGTCCTGAGCACTGCTTACGGGTACCAGATGACTCTCGGTATTGAGACTCCAGTATCTGGATTACCATTGCTTCCTGGTATCTCAAACTTCTCAGCCTTTTTCTACTAGGGCCTCCCCATTGGAGGACATTGAGGAGGATGAAGGAAACATTTGATCAATCTCCCCTTTACCAATGCAGGATTCCCCTCCACATTCATACAGGAAGCCATACTTCAGCAAGGATCCTCATCCATGACAGGGATGATGGGATCAGCCCTGATTGCCACCCTCTCTTCCATATTGGCCCCCCCAGTTGCTATACTGGGATCTTTGGGCAGCATATTGGCAACAATTTGCAGGACCTCCAGCTCCACTGCACTGAGAGGCAAATGTGACACAGTCTCCTCTACCTAACCCCCAACACAAGGATGCCTTGAAGAATAGGAGTCTAGGGTGGTTAAGGAGGCCACCCCTCAAACTCTTATTTCATCCTCATCTCCAGACAAGGCAGTCATGGCCATCAGTGGCCAACAATTTTTGCCCATTCCTGGACTGCGTGAAGAGGGTGGCTGACAAGCTTCAGATACCTCTTGAGGAGGTTAAAGACTCTCAAAAGTTCCTGGACATTCTGCAGTGGAGAAACTGCTTGGGAGTCACTTGAAGTGGCGCACCCATAGGGACACTATTCAAGGAAGAAGAAGAGGCTAGTCACCCAGTTCAGTAACTGTGGTTCTTCTTCAAGTGATGGTCCCTATTGTATTCCACTGAGGATTATGCACGTGCACCATGTGCCCAGAGCCGGATCTTTTCAAACTAATGTTGCTCAGCAGTACACACATGCACTCTTATATTATCTTGTGGTTTTTCCAAGGTGATAAAGGGTAGGGTGGACTGTCCATGTCTCCAGTTCCTTTTCACTGCCATATTTTCAGAGAAGAAACTTAAGATGGTTTGCGCACATGGCCCTATATACCCATCAGTATGTGACATGAGATTGTATAGTGCACATGCATGGGCTGAATGGATGCTGCTAACATAAAATCTCCAATTAAGGGCTCGTGAAGCGCATGCACACCTGAAGTGGAGCACCCATAGGAACACAGCTGTCAAAGAACCACAGATACTGCATAAGATGAGAGATCTTTTCATGGGTTCGTATGTTGTTTTTCAGGTGAAATGACCCATCATTAGCTTTGATGTCTTCCACCCTGGTCAAAAATGCCTTTCATCTTAGAGGTACATTTCTCAAGACCTTGAATTGAGCTACTTTTACCATCTGTCAAGGGGTGATGCTGGCCTCCTCAGTAGAAGGATTGTCCAGTGTTTACAATGCTGTCCTGGAACTTGGGAGACTGGGGTTCAGTTCCTAGCTCTGCCACAGACCTCCTGTGTGACCATACGTATTTAGTCTCTCTCTGCCTCATCTCCCATCTGTAAAGTAGGGATACTAGTGCTTCCTTACATCACAGGGTGATAATAGAATCATAGAAATGTAGGTCTGGAAGGGATCTCAACACATCATCGGGTCCAGTCCCCTGCACTCACGGCAGGACTAAGTATTATCTAGACCATCCCTGACAGGTGTTTGTCCGGCCTATTCTTAAAAACCTCCAATGACAGGGATTCCACAACCTTCCTTGGAAGCCTATTCCAGAACTTAATTATCCTTATAGTTAGAAAGCTTTTCCTAATGTCTAACCTCAATTTGCCTTGCTGCAAATTAAACCCATTACTACTTGTCCATACCTTGAGTGGACATGGAGAACAATTGATGACTGCTCTCTGTAAAACAGTTCTTAACATATTTGAAGACTGTTATCACATGCCCCCTCTGACTTCTTTTCTTAGGACTAAATATGCCCAGTTTGTTTAAACTTTCATCATAGGTAGGTTATCTAAACCTTTTGTCATTTCTGCTGCTATCTTCTGGACTCTCCAGTTTGTCCACATCTTTCCTAAAGTGTGGCATCCAGAAATGAACACAGTACTTTAGGTGAGCCCTTACCTGTGCTGCGTAGCACAGGGCAGTTAGTTCCTATGTCTTACGTACAACATTCCTGTTACTACACCCAGGAATGATATGAAGTCTTTTTCACAACTGCATCACATTGTTTGATTTGTGACCATCTATAATTCACAGATCCTTTTAAGCAATACTACCGCTAGCTAGTTATTCCTGATTTTGTAGTTGTGCATTTAATTTTTCCTTCCTAAGGGTAGTACATTGCACTTATCTCTACTGAATTTCATCTTGTTGATTTCAGACCAATTCATAGAATCATAGGACTGGAAGGGACCTTAAGAGGTCTAGTCCAGTCCCCTGCACTCATAACAGGACTATTACCTAGACCATCCCAGACAGGTGTTTGCCCTGTCTGCTCTTAAAAATCTCTAATGATAGAGATTCCACAACCTACCTAGGCAGTTTATTCCAGTGCTTAACTACCCTGACAGGTAGGATGTTTTTCCTAATGTCCAAGCTAAACCACCCTTGCTGCAATTTAAGCCCTAGCCTGAGAGGTTAAGGAGAACAATTTTTCTCCCTCCTACTTGTAAAAACCTCTTTATGTCCTTGAAAACCGTTATCATGTCCCCTCTCAGTCTTCTCTTCTCCTAAACAAACATAGTTTTTTCAGTCTTCCCTCATAGGTCATGTTTTCCAGACCTTTAATCATTTTTGTTGCTTTCCTCTGTACTTTCTCCAATTTGTCCCCATCTTTCCTGAAATGTGGCGGCCAGAACTGGACACAATACTCCAGTGGAGGCTTAATGAGCGGACAAATTACCTTTTTTTTTTTTTTCCAACAGTAGTGTTACACTGTTGACTCATATTTAACTTGTGATCCACTGTGTCTCCCAAATCCTTTTCTGCAGTACTCCTTCCTAGGCACTCATTTCCTATTTTGTATTTGTGCATTGTGCATTTGTGCATTGTATTTGTGATTGTTCCTTCCTAAGTAGAGTACTCTGCATTTGTCCTTATTGAATTGCATCCTATTTACTTCAGACTGTTTTTCCAGTTTGTCCAGATCATTTTGAATTTTAATCATATCCTCCAAAGCACTTGCAACCTAAATTCCCTCTAAGCTGCTGGCTACACAGCAGGTTATCAAGGGCCGCACAGGCACACAGCCAGAAGGGCCTGTACTGGAGCAATACCTCTCTCCCCACTGCAGCCCTGGGCAACCTGCTCCCCAAACCCCTCATCTCTGGCCCCACCTCAGAGCCTTCCACCCCCATCCCCACTCCCCAGAGCCCTCATCCTCCGCACCCCAACCCTCTGCCCCAGCCTTGAGCCTCTTCCCAAACTCCAAACCCTTTGGCCCCACCCCTGCCACAAATCACCTTCATATTGGTACACATAACAAAATTCATTCCGCACATGGATGTAAAAAATTAGAGGGAACATTGCTTGCAACTCCTCCCAGCTTGGTATTGTCCGCAAACTTTATAAGTGTACTCTCTGTGGCATTATCTAAATCATTGATGAAGATATTGAACAGAACCGGACCCAGAACTGCAGAACCCCATTTGATGTGCCCTTCCAGCTTGACTGTGAATCACTGATAAGTACTCTGGCAATGGGTTTCTAACCAGTTATGCACCCATCTGAAGTAGCTCCATATAGGTTGTATTTCCTTAGTTTGTTTATGAGAATGTCATGCAAAACAGTATCAAACATTACTAAAGTCAAGATATACCATTCCTGCCACTTCCTGCCTATCCACAAGGTTAGTTACCTTGTCAAAGAAAGCTATTAGGTTGGTTTGACACCATTTGTCCTTGACAAATCCATGCTGATTGTTACTTAGCCTAAACCTTATTATCTTAGAATTATAGAATCATGAATATCAGTGTTGGAAGGGGCCTCGGGAGGTCATCTAGTTCATCCCCCTGCTCAAAATGGGACCAATCCCCAACTAAATCAGAAATCTTCCCTTTTCCAGTCCTCTGGAATCTCTCCCATCTTTCGTGACTTTTCAAAGATAATCGCTAATGGCTCAGATATCTCCTCAGTCAGCTCCTTATGTATTCTGGGGTGTATTTCATTAGGCCCTGAAGACAGCTAACTTGTCTAAATAATTTTTAACTTGTTTTTTCATTATTTTATCCTCATATCCTATCTCATTTTCACTGGCATTCACTACTAATCCAATTGCTACTAATCTTTTTGGTGAAAACTGAAACAAAAATAACGAGGAGTCCTTGTGGCACCTTAGAAACTAACATATTTATTTGGGCATAAGCTTTCGTGGGCTAAAACTCACTTCATCAGATACGTGAAGTGGAAAATACAGTAGGCAGATATAAATACAACTCCCATCTTTTCATGTGCTGTGTATTTATATCTGCCTACTGTATTTTCCACTTCATGCCTCTGATGAATGGATCTTAGCCCATGAAAGCTTATGCCCAAATAAATGTGTTAGTCTCTAAGGTGCCACAAGGACTCCTCATTGTTTTTGCTGATACAGACTAACATGGCTACCCCCTGAAACCTGAAGCAAAAATGTGATGTATGCCATTTCCACTTTTTCTGTTGTTATTCATGACTGAATAGTACCAAACCCAGGACTGACCCCTGTTGACCTCACTAAATATGTCTTCCCATTTAGACACTGATCCATTGGTAATTACTCTTGAGTATAATTTTTCAGCCAGTTGTGCACCCACCTTATTATAATTTCATCTAGATCACGTTTCCCTGTTTTGTTTATGAGACTGTCATGTGGGACTGTGTCAGAAGCTTTACTAAAATCAAGATATATCACTCCTACTCCTTCGTCCCAGCCACAAGGCCAGTCATGATTGAGAAGTGCTCAGATGCTATAGTAAGAAGGGCCATGTAAGTACTTAAGATAAATAGACATTAAGGTCAATGAAACTTTTGCCATTTATTTCATGGAGCCAGAATTTCACTCAAAATAATTCCCCCTTGTTCTGTAAAACAAAAGATGAGCTTTCCAACTGATGCAATTACAGCACTGATTTAAATGTTTGTTCATCATTTTACGTCCTTAGTGTTGCCAGTATGTATAATTCACTGGATGGAGTATTAATTTCATTTCAAATGAATGTGAATACACTGTAGGTATTAGTGCTCCCTTGGAGTATAAAAATTGCAATAGTTTTTAATATGTACACATATTAACCCAAACTGTTTGAGTCAGCAAGCTATTTGAAAATGACATTGCTGAGGAAGAACTAGTACTTAAGGAAAGAGAACAGCTTTTAATTCTTTCCAAATGTTAACCCTTTACAGCTTGACTGTACAAATTAATTTAATAAATAATGGATTTAGTTTAAACCATGACAGTTTCAAAATACAGATAAGGATTATCTCCATTTTGTAAATGGAGAAGCTGAGATACAGAGAAGATAAGTGATTTACCCAGACTCACACAGAGAATCACTATGACAGCTGGGATTAGAATGCAAGTCTCCTGACTTTCAGTTTTGACTTTATAAACACTGCCTCTCTTACTTCAGAGATTTACATCTTATGTTGTTCAGTTAATGGATGAGGAAAGGAATCTGATTATTCTCCGACATTTTTCGTACTGCTTTTCACCGTGGAAGGGTATACAATATAGTGTCACAGTAATTACACTGTCATGGTTGAGTTTTTAAAGTATTACTATGTTAAAAGAAAAAAAATTCAGTAAAACATTCAGCCAATCTATTATGATACAAAAACTCCCTTCCTAGTACACATATAGCATTTAGCCTATAGTAATTAATTATTTGAAGTTTACAAATGGAGACATGAAATTCAAAATACCTAGTAAATCCTGGACATTATTCGGCTTGATGAGAAGTCACACTGTTACCTATAAGGCCTTGTCATCAGTAGGGGAGAAAAAGTTTTAACATGTATTAACTAATGTCTTGAAATACAATGTACAAATATTAGGGTTTCTCTAGGGAACCTGCTAACATTTGTTAAAACTGCAACTGCCTTGTCTACACTAGCATTTTGACATATGTTAAAAGTATGAATTTTTTCCTAGTGCTAGACATGTCCTAAAAGCTAGACTCTACAGTACAAAACCTCAAGGAAACTGGGAATTTGGCTGCTTTTGTAGTTGTGTTAGCTTATTACATCAGTAAACATCCAGTATGTATATACAGAATTATTCTAAAATGATAGTAAATCTCTCTCATTCTGTTGTATATTATTTTTTTAAAAGTACCACACTAACAATTCTGTACATTTGTGCTATGCTTATGCTGATTTAAAATTTTGACTGGAATATTAAAAATTATCATAGTTGAGAAATAGCATTAAATTACTTTTAAATTGAGTTTAAATAACTGAAAGAGAGTGTCTGTCCTTTTCTATCTACTAATTAAAAATTTAAAAAAATACCTCAAATTAGAAAGACAAAAGACCCATAATTGAGGGGGGAAAAAAGTTACAACTTTAAACATGTAAAATATACTGGAGGAATTTTGGATCTGTATGTTTGGTAATGTTTGTTTCTCTTTCCTAGTTTGAAAAAGAAAAACAACATGACATTCGTGCCTTCTTTTCACCAAAACCATCTACTGAGAAAAAACGCAAAATTGATTCTTGGGATAAATCACTGAACTTTACTTTAGGAGATTCTAAAGTCACACCAGCGAAGCACATAGAGGAGGGCAGCAGGCATTTGGATGCCAGAGAAATAATTGATGTGGATGCAGTTTGTTATGAAAATGGTTGTGAGCCTGAAGCTAAAAGACCCAGGGCTATAAGTACACCCTCCCAAAGCAGCTCAAGTAAGAAAAAGAGAAAAACTTTGCCTGGAAAAACAAACTCTTTGTTTACCAAAGAAACTGATAATGAGTTTTCTGGTGACTCTCTGCCTAATTCAAGGAAAAAATCACCTTTAGCCAAAGCCTGGTGTTGTAGTCTTTGCACTTACACTAATAATTTGTTATTACCTTATTGTGAAATCTGCGAATGTCCTCGTGGCAGTGATGGTAAGTAACCCATGCATCACATTGTAACTGAATAGGCATATTCCTATGTTGTTTTTCTTCAAAAATTATAGTGTTTTTGTACTAGAATACATGAGTATTTGCAAATTAAGACAAAATATGAAGAATAAAATCATCACATGAGATGGAATTTTTGAAATTGTCTCCTAATTTTGGTCAGGAACTTATTTCCGAAAGTCCTGTGGTATGACATTAATTTATCAAAAATGGATACCTGATTAAAGTCAGTAGGATGTAAATTCAATGAGCAGCAGCAGAAATTGTTTCCATGGCAGCAAGCATGCCCTACAGTCAGAGCCCTGCTGCTTTCTTTCCCTTCAGAGGATTTATCATTATCAACAAGCCAATGAAATATTAGATTTTATTCCTATCTTTTCACAGCCAAATGATGCAGTGTAGATACTTTACTTAGTTTAACAAGTATGTAATTGTCACAAGAGCTAACATTTAAGACGTAAAAAGTTTTTAAATTTTTAAATATTTAAATTTCTCCCCTCAAAGAGTAAAATTTGGAATGTCCATAGTAAGTTTGTGTTTTAAAATAGCCTAAAGATTGTTATAAAGTCATAACTATCTGTCTCCATGGTATATACATTTTGGTATTACTATCATCTTGATTGTTTGTGGAGAAAAGATGAGTAGGCATTTTTTAAAAATCTGTTTAAACACAAATAATAAGAGCTATTAGCCTTTTATATTTTCTTTTTGAAATAGCATAATCAACTAAAGGACATATTTTAAACTTCATATTTCATAAGCAAAACAGAAAATTACCCTTAGGAAATGCACAATGTACATACTTTATTCACCATGATATCTACTGTTTTGAAATTAAGTTGAATGTATAACATACTGCTTGTACCTTTTTTAATACTATTAGGATGTGAGAGGATCATATTAATTTGCTCCAGGGACCTGAGTTAGTGGACTTGCTTCAGTTCTTGGGTGACAAATAGCCGTAAAATAAAAGCTACCACCACAGTTGGTAGCATTGTTGACAGTTTCAGTAGTGAATATTCTGTTTAACTCACTGGCTGACACACATCAGTAAGCAGTGTCTGTGTAATATCTATTCCACAGTGGACTTTTGTTTCCAATGTCATCAACATGGCTCATTTCATAGTCACTAAAATTCTCTAAAGAAAAAGAATAGAAACAAATATATTTATATTGGTTCTAACTGATTTCATAGACATTAAGCTCTAGTTTCTAAAATAAAATATATTTGCTGTGGGGTGGAGAGAGAATAAGCAATTGATCTATACATTTTCCTCAGATGAATAATAAATACTGTATCAGCTGAACTTTAAAATTTGTATTGAAATGTATTAACATTAGGAACAATATGCTGAATAGTATGTAATTGTCAACATCATGCAATTTGAAATATTTTTAATATTGAAGTTTAAACTTAAACATTACAGTTTTCAGGTGTTTCATTGTTTACAATTATTTGTTAATATTTCAGCCAGTCTAAAATTAATTTCATTTCATTTATGGCACAACTGTTCTTTCAGAATTAACTACTGAATTATTATAACCAAAATACATTTTAGGATACTTTGTTTCAAATATAAATTTACTGTCTAATATTTATCTTATTTATTTAACTATTTTTATAGAAACAAAGTAAAATCTTTCCTATTTCTTTAACTATAGATAAAAAGAATACAAATCAAATGAATGATCCTCCATCTACTCTGAGTGAAGGAGAAAATGCACCACAGGACTCTAGAAAAATCAAAGGTATAGCAGTACGCAATACAGACAATGGGAGAAAGGACTTAGTACAAACAGCGACTGAATCATCTGATGAGATTGGGGGAGAAGTAGCTAATGCCGTTGAAAATGGATCTGAAGAATGGGAGCAAAAGCCTCAAGAAGGTAAAGAAAAATAGGATTCCTAGTTGAGCAAATCTGCCATAGCAGTTATGCAAAATTGCATTAAACATAAACACTGGGATGCAGATTCATTTGGAAACCACGTATCTGAACCACAAAAAAGCTGACACCTGCAGAATGACCACTGGGTTTCTGTATTTCACCATAGTACAGCCAGATGAATTGTCAGGTGGGCTGAACCCAACATTCTCATCCAACTGTGGCAGAACCACAGATATACATAGTATTGTTCACAGTTTGCTTTTGGGTTGCATGACAAGTATGCCCTGTGAGCAGCTGCCAATTAGCAGGTTGTTGATCCATATACACTGTGTCATTTTATTGAACTTTGACTGCAGATACTAGTCTGTGGTTATATTGTACACAACATAGATACATGTTAATGTTTCATGAGAAACATGTATGGGGTAAAAATACATAGGTCCTTTTAATTTCCCTGCTTTTTTCTTTAATTTTCTCCTGCCCATCTTTCCTGTAGGTTTCTTCTACTTTGTGACTTCGTTTGTGCGTGGCAGGACACAGTGAATTTTGCAGTGCGCATCCTAGTTGTCCGTTGGCCTGTTAGTACAAGTCATATTGAGCTGTTAGATACAGAATTTCTTTGATATGTAGAATGCCTGGTATTCATGTTCATTCTTATGGATACGATTTTTTGTCACTGTAAAATTATGCATATTCTTATTCATTCTCATTCAGTTTGTTCAGCAACACCCAGAATGTGTCTAACTTTTTTAAACTTAAGTAAAAGATGCTTCCATGTATTCATGTAATAACTATAACACCTTCTTGTAAGCACACCATCACAGGGTGCTTTACTCACCAGGGGTGGCATCGCTTTCTGGCGACTCTGGGGATTAGTTCTGCCTGATTCAGCGTCTCGTTTCTGGTCTTCCACCATGCAGCTTTCCTCCTATTCACTGAATCATACTATGGTTGCTTCTGAACTTGGCCCTCTGGCCAGGTCACTCTATGATTTCCCTTTCTAGGGGGAGATTTTCCAAGTCTCCCTGCACAAGCAGCATCAGACAGTCCTCTCATCCACTGCCCTGACTGTGTCACTCCTGCAGTGAATCAGGTAGTCATCTTGTTCACTGCTCCCAGCAATGTCATTCTGTAGTGGATGGCAGGGAAGCCGAGCCCTGTAGCAAGCAGTTAAGGTATGGATTTTCACCAACCCTATTGCTGTCTTCCCTGAACTACTTGGAGTGTACAGACTTTGTTATCTTGGAGTGGTTTGAATTAGGTAAGGATAGAGGTATGATGTGTTGCTGTGATACTTTAAATACAGATTTGTAATAAAATATTATTTATATAAGAATAGTATTCAGGCGCTCCAGTCAGAATTGAGGCCCTCTTGGGGTAGGTCTGATACAAACACATACAAAAATACTCTCCCTGCACCCAAGACCTTATAACCTAAGGATAAAAAATACAATATTAGAGGGATGTCACATGCTCGAACAAACAGAACTGGTACAAAACAGAGGTAGTAGTTTGTGTATATTATACCATTAGAAACATCATTAGAGAAAAGTTTATTAGAATGATATTACTTAAGTTGTTAGAACCTTGTCTAAGTTTTAATTCTAAGTTCCAAACTAAATATCAAATACTTTTTTGTAGCTTCTCCCAAGGACACCATTTTAGATGCAAAGCCAAGCCTAATATGCATTGAAAGAGCAATGTAAGGCTCTCATCTTATGACTTTTAGATCTAGTTAACCTTTTTCTGTGGCTGGTGTGCTCATTTTCCATTTGTGCTCCAAGTAATGAAGATTAGATTAAAAAAAACAAAAACTTTTCTTATTTTTTATAGGACATGTTGATAATTCAGATACTTTTCCAGTGTATGATGTGCTGAACTTCTGTGCAAGTAGGAATACTGATAGAATTCATCTCTATACAAAGGTAAGTATTACAATGCACTCAATCTGTACAGGTTTCACATACTATGCTTATTATAGGGCAACATTTTACTTTATAATAATGAAAGGTTTACAATGCATGTATTTATATATTAATTTTCTTGTTTCATACCAAAGCTTTCTTTTTTATTAACTGAGATGTACAAAAATTAGGCAATTTATCTTCTAGTTCTTTTCCACCAAGGAATTAATAATAGTTCACTAGACAAGATAACTTTTCTCCTAGCTTACAAACAAATACAAATGTTTTCTCAATAGATATATTTTAGAAGGCTGATAAATTGGGTTATCTATTGAGGTACAAATGTTAGTGGTTTATGAGGTTTCTTTGCTGTAAAATAGGAATTTCGTAACATTAAGTTATTAGTGTGGTAGACTTTTTCCTCTCCTGGTTGTAAAAATCTTGCCTTTTCAATTATTGCAAAAATGAGTTGAAGAAAGAGATAATCATTGTCATCTTGTGAAGGTGCTCTTACAGGGCCTTATCCAAAATTAAAATCAAAGGGAGTCTCTCTGTTGACATATATAGGCTCTGAGTCAGGCTCTTGAAAATGGTGCTTTAATCTAGAAGACAATGAGTGCAACATAACAACAGATGTTTTCTGTTAAAGTACTATCAGGTAACTTTTGATTCCTTGCTCATGTCCTTTCCATGTCAGATGTGCACACGCCATGTGCACTGTTGTCAGAGAGTTTTCTCCCAGCAGTATCCGTAGGGCCAGCTCTATTGCCCCTTGGAGGCCTGCACATATGCGCCAATATAAGGGGCTCTGTTGGCTCTGCACCCTATCAGTTCCTTCTTAGCACCCATGACGGTTGCTGGAATGCTCTTTCTCTTGCTTCGGCAAGTCTTCTCCCAGTGTTTTTCTGAACTCTCACTGCATATAGTTGATGGTTTTAGTAGCTTAAGTCGTTTTTTTAGAGTTAGTTGTTAGTCCCCTTAAGGGACTTTGTTCCTGGAACGGGGCCTGCCCCGATCCCCGAGTTTCAAGCCTTGTGCAGCTTGCACAAAGCCTATGCCTGTGAGTGATCCTCACTCCAGGTGTTTAAAGTGCTTGTGGGAAACTCATGTAAAAGATGAATGTCAGATCTGAGGGATTTCAGACCCCGCACGCAAATGACAGGGACATCAGACTGAAAGCCCTCCTTATGGAAAGCCGGGCTGAGATCAGCCTCCAAGCCAGGCAGATCGGACTCGGCATCGAGCACCTCCACCTCCATGTGCAGTGCTCCACCAGCACCAGGTCCCTTCCGGTACCACTCAACCTCTCCAGTACAGGCAAAGTGGCACAAGGAGAGGCACTCCCCGATGCCTCAAGAGGACCAGAGAAGCCTTGGGGGCGAGGTGAGACCCATGTCAGGCCACTCGCTATCCCCTCAAAGGCATATGGCTGGGGAACTTACAGATCCCTGCCGAGGGATCCCCCGAGTATGCTGGGTGTCAGCAGAGGCATGTAGCACGTGTGGGCACTGTTCATGCCCAAAGCCTTTCAGGCTGCCAAAGACATAATGCCCCTTTGAATCCCGCCCAGGCCTAGGGATCGCCAGCCTGTGGCAGCAGAGCCGCCTAAGGCCATTGTCTCAAGAGGGAAACCTGAGTTTGGGTCCCCTTGGTGGTCCCCAGTCTGTCACTAGTCTCTGTCTCTGACCAGGTCTTGGGCATCGAGGTGCCCATCCCCAGCTTGCCGACCCTGGTCTCCATCATCTAGATGCTGGTTGTCTCAGCCTATGCGCTGATCACCAAATCCCAGGCACTGGTCACCAGATACCCAACATCGTTCTCCGGCACTGCGACACCAATGCCTGGAGGCCAAGTGTCGGTCTACTGAACTGCAGCACCACTCATGTGAGTCCTGGCACCAGTTGCCAGAACCTCGACGCCAATCATCGGATATCTGCATTGATCTCCAAGTCCTCACAGCCATTCCCTAGTACCGAGGCCTCTCTCTCCAGACCCCCATCAGAGTTGACTAAAGGTCGTGACAGCACTGCCTTGGTCATCCTATGAAGCATCTTCACTGGGCTCCAAAGAGGAATCAGCATCACCTCTGAAGAGGCACCACCACCACAGATGTCGGTGCCATCCATCCATGGTCCCATAGGCCCTGGGTCAGTGGCCAGTCTACTGGCAATACTGGAATCCATGGGGGATCCCAGTGGCATTGGGTCACTTTTTGCACTCCTCTTCAGTAGTGACCTCTGAGAGGAGCACTGGGCCCCGCCTCAGCCCAGGCCAAAACTGACTTTGGACTCAGACCGTGGCACCAAGATCTCCATGGTACTCTCAATTGAAGGGGCCCCAGGACAGATCAAGGACCCAGCCCCTCCGGTGGCTTCCTCCTCATCTTCCCCAGATGAGGCACTCATGGGGACTGCTAACCCTATATCCCCCAGTGATATCAAACACCACCAGGAGCTTCTTAAGAAAATCGTCTCCAATCTGGGCCTGGAGCTGGAGGAGTTCAAACAACCTGCAGACACCATTTTTGATATTTTGACAGCTGTGGCTGCAGCCAAGGTGGCTTTCCCCATGCACCAGGAGGTACTCAGGGTGGTAAAGGCACTCAGGCAGAGCCCCACTTCTCTGCACTCAACTTCCAAGAGGGCAGAGGAGGAGTATTACGTGCCCACAAAGGGCTATGATTATATGTATCCTACTCATCTCCCGGTTCCCTCGTGGTTGCTGCTGCCAATGAGCGAGATAGGCAGGGTCCAGGCCAGCGCTACCCCAAAAAACAAGGAGGCAGAACTATGTGAGGGTTCCCCCCAGGGTGCCACCTGGAACTGCAGTACCACTGAGACCTCTGACACAACAACCTGGGCGCTCTCTCTCACTGTACTGCTGTGACAAGCTGCAGGCCTGCTCCCGGTTCTTCACTCCCCAGACAAGAAGACTCCTGGAAACATCTAAGGAACAAAAACTGAACGGGGGGCTTCCATGTGGCAGCCCAGGGGGAACCTGTCACAAATGCTTGGACCTGTTCAGTAGAGTCGTTTATTCTACTGCGAGCCCCCAGCTGCTTATTGTAAACCAACAAGTGCTACTAGGGCGATACAACTTCAGTGTTTAGGACTCCATGATGCACTTCAAAGAGTCACTGCCCCAAGAAGTGAGGCAGGAGTTTGGGGCCATTGTTGAAGAGGGAAAGACCATGGCGAGGACCTCCCTCCAGACTGCCCTGTCAGCAGTCACCGTGAGGAGGGGCTCAGGGCTGCCATTATCAAGGCTGTCACAAGAGATCCAGCAATTAGTGCGGGACTTTTCATTCAAAGGGTCCTCGTTGTTCTCAGACCAAATGGACACGAAGCTGCATGGAGTTAAAGACTCCAGAGCCACACTAGATCCCTGGGCCTTTATACATCAGCAGCCTCGTGCAGGCATTTTAGGCCTCAGCAGACCCCTTGTTTCTCCCAGGCATGAGACCAACTAGCACAAAGGAAGAGGCTACCGGCGCCGCCAGAGCCTACCAGCCTCCTCCTCCCGGCAGAGTACTAGCAATGCGCTGGGCAGGCCTACTCAGGCCTTTTGAAGGCACGCACAGGGATGGACTTCCAGTCTCCCTTCTGGATCTGGAAAAAACCCCACCACCACCCTTTGTTTTTGGATCACCTGTCCTCCTACCTCCCTGCTTGGGGTATGTCCTCTAGTTTATTTCCATCCCTCCACCACACACCCCTTCCCTGTCCCTCTTTAGGGACCCTTCTCATCCAGGAGATGCAGGCCCTCTTCTGCCTGGAGCTCCAGGACTGGGGGTGCATGGGGGACTGAGGGCCACGGGGAGGGGGCAGGTGTGCCCTGGGCTGCAGGGGGGGGCAGAGGAGGAGGGGCCGCAGGCTAGCCTCCCCCAACGGCTTGTTCATCCGTCACCAATGGTAAAGGCCCATTCGGCAAGGGCACAGGTGTCTTCTGCAGGCTTCCTGGCATAGGTGCTGATTCAGGACATTTGCAGTGCTGCAATGTGGTCCTCGGTCCACATGTTCGTGGTCCATTATGCCATCACCCAGCAAGGCAGGGATGATGCCAGTTTTAGCAGAGCTGTGTTACATCCACTCACCTGTAAACTGCTAGCCCACCTCTGAGGGCACTGTTTGTGAGTCACTTGACATGGAATGGACATGAGCAATCACTTGAAGAAGAAAAAAACAGTTACTAACCCTCCATAACTACTGTTCTTCGAGATGTGTTGCTCATGTCCATTCCATGACCTGCCCTCCTTCCCCATGGCCAGAGTTGACAGTAAGAAGGAACTGAGAGGGCGCAGGGCTGGCGGCACTCCTTATAGTGGTGCATAAGCATGGGCCTCCAGTGGGCAATAGAGCCGGCCATACAGATACTGCTGGGAGAAAAGTCTCCACTAACGGTGCATGCAGCGTGTGCACCCCTGACATGGACTGGACATGAGCAATACATCTCAAAGAACAACAGTTACAGAAGTTTAGTAACCGTTTTATATGCTAGCAGAATGCTTGGAGAATTGTTTTACCAAAAACCTCAACTATGATCAGGAACCACCACCACCACAATCCAGCACCAAACTTTTCCAGGGTGAAAAATGAAAGTCCCTAGTTGGACTTGAAATTGTATTTACTTATGTAACTAAACCATCTTCCTTGGTGAAAATTAGAAGAAAAATATTTTCTATTTGATTTTTCAATCATTTTGGGAATATATATAATTAAAATTACTTGTTTATGTATGACTGTGGTTTGGTTTGTAAATGGTTTACAATAACTTACTAATCTTTCATTTAAATAAAATACTAACAGCTCCTGTCCACCAGTAAGAGTTGGATCAAAAGTTGTAGTCAAGGGTATTCTTTAAAATATTCAAAAAGATAATTAAAATGTTTGTATTGGCAGAACATTCATAGATTCCAGAACCAGAAAGGACCACTGTGATCACCTAATCTGACCACTTATATAACACAGGCTTCCCCAAAATAATTCCTGCATAAAATCATATATTTTAGAAAAACATCCAATATTGATTTAAAAATTGAAGTGTTGGAGAATCCGCCATTGACCTTTGGTAAACATTCTGAATGTCAGTAAAAATTATGACAGTGCGTCATTTCAACCTGCAAACATAATATTGTTTTCTCCCAAGTTTCAGAAAACTAAGCAAGTGGTGCCATATATGTAATGTCAGATCACCTTTTGAACAAAACAAATTAAGAAAACTCCTATTGGTATCCAAAGATTTTGGGAGTCCAAAAAAAAAATATTAGTAAACTTATTTTCAATTGTCATTTGGGGCATTGCTGTCACTGTTTCATTCCAATTCTCTGCTGGTTTTCAGAAGGAGACATCTTCAGTTTAGTGGACCTTTTCTTACAAACCTATCAATCTTCAAACCAGCTGTTGTGTTTCAGAAGCAACTGAAATGTGGAACACCTGGGTTCTGGTGCAAGTCTCTACATGAATGAAAGTTTTCTACTCTGTGAATTAAATAAACCATTTGTTTAAATGAACTTGGAAAACAAATTCCTTCATATAACCCACATGGCTCTGCAACAGCATTTGAACCAAAAACCTTTACATCCTCACCACAGAGCTCTACTGCTGGAGCTGTAGAAATGAGTGTTGTCCTCTGTATGGAGCCGCTACTAAAAGCAACACATACTTGGCCCATGGGTCATTCATATTCAAGATCTGGGTTCTAGTGCCAATTCTGCCAGAAGTGACCTTGTGCAAGTGAAGCTCTCAGTTGCTTTATTTGTAAAATGAGGATAATATTTGCCTCCCTCCTAGAGTTAATGGTATGAGGCCATATTCAGTTTGAAATACACAGAATATAAACAACAATCGGTAAAAGAGGTAAGATTAGAGCTCAGAGCCTGCTGGTCTTCTGGTTCCCAGAGTAGTGCGTCTTCTCCTCAGCCAAAAGTGTATGTGGAGAGTGAGTCTCTATCTTGTGTACTGTGACATACTTTAGAGGTCTGCCTTTATTTTTCCCCAACAGAGCTCTTTTTCTGTCATGAACAAGGCTTTGGCCTGCATGGACTTTACGTGGCAGCTCACTTGTTGACAATCATCTGAGAAAGAACTTGCTCAGAGCACAGAGGAGGCACTGAGCATGCTTGAACACGCTTCACCCCAGCATGTTCTGTCACCTAATTTTAAGTTGCAGAGAGTCAGTTTCTCCACTCAAGTAAAAATTCTACAGTCGTCCCCAGTGCTATGCAGTACAGTTGAGTTGATAACTCTGTGTTATTTAATTTAGTGAAGTTGGTGCTTCAGATCTATTCAAAGATGATATATTATATGTAGGTGAAGATGATGCTTAGAGGTAAAATTGTAGTCCTCTTTAGTTGCAGTATAATACTATGAATCAAATTTCCTGAATTGGTAGTCTTACTGTGGTTTTACATCCACCGTGCAAATACCTTATGAATTTCTTCTAATATTAGGAAATTAGATTGTTTGGGTAGCCATTGAAAAAAATTGGTACTTATTCTACATTGTATTACATTACAATTGTAAACAAAATTAAAAGACTTGGATTCCTTGAGGATTTAGTGGGTTTAACTAAATTGTCTGTATTGCCTCTCCAGGATGGAAAATCGCTGAACTGTAATTTTATTCCATTGGATATAAAATTGGATAATTGGGAGGATTTGCCAGAGAATTTTCAGCAAAAACAAAATCGTTCATTGGTAAGAACAATCTTTCAAATTTTACTATGAAAATAATGTAATGTTTAATTTGGACTTCTTTAATTTTTATAAATGGAGAATATTTTGTTACCCTGCCTTAAGTTTCAGTTGCTGATTACGTTTCCTCAATGCAGCCAGATTTTATAAATGTTGATATGAATAATAAATGTGCATTCTGTTACTCTGGCAAATTATCAAACCTCCTGTTACCATTTCTGTAGATAGAATCATCATCACATTAATTACTGTCTCATTTACAGGATTAGTAAGTGATATTCATACGTTATCAAAATTACATTATCTTAAAGGTTACGTTTTAAGAGTGGCATACTGTAAGTCGAGAAAATATGCTTGACTGCATCACACTTGTGATGTGCATAAGCCGCGGAGTTCTCAGTGTGCTCTATGGTCACCCTCCTCTTTTAGCAAGACTGTTCAAATCAATGTAGAGCATGATGTGCTGAGACTTGTAGTCTCCGTGAATTCTATCTCTGTAATGAAGATTACATCCAAAACATGACATTAGAACTGTTAGGTTCAAAGTCAAGCCCTCAGAATTTAGGAAAGGCCATTATTAAGGTTGCCCTGCTACACTGGAACCTTAATGTTTTTAAGCAAAGTTCTTTAATGCAATTTCCTAGCTTCTTAAAAAAGCAAATTAAAAATAACAAATTACATCATGTTTAATCCTATTGATTCCCTCATGATTTATCATAAGGCTGGGACCTTTAAATCTACAGCACAGACCTCAACCAATTGAGCTAACTGAGTAACTGGTAGCCGTAGAAGGTTCTATTATGCATGTAGATCAGCTACTGGGAAGGAAGAGAAACACATTTTGTTAGTGCTTTTCAGAGCTATTCACTAGACAGTAGAAGAGTGAAACTCAAGAATCCTGGCTTCAGTTTCAGGCTCTGGAGAGGCGTGCGTTTCTAGTGCTGATAGACCCTTCTTCTCCTGTCGTCTTCTGCTCCTTCATCATTCTGAGTGTCAACTGAGGGAGATACATTCTGTAAAATGTTAACAAAATAAATAATAAAAAAACATTGATTCACATCTCCACTGAAATGTCCAATTTCATTGCGTTCTTCCATGCTGCTCCAGCTCAGTGGGAGAGAAATCCTGACATGTGCTCATTTTCATTTATTCACAAAAATAAGGATGAGGGAAGAAAATTAGGAGGAAAGGAAAATCATTATGATAGCCTACTTTTTCGGTTCTGAAGGCCTGTTTCTGCATAAGACTTAAGTCACACCTGGAATAATGTAGTCCCCAAAGTGGATGTTTTTTCACATAGCATAACCATCTCATGGTTTAGTACAAAATGCTCTTTCAACTTGTCTATAGTTATGCCATTCACCTCTAGTACTGAAACAGGTCTAGCACTGCTGGGGTTTTTTTAAGTGAGACATGGGTTGCATCTGTGAACCTGATTGCTGACTTTGTTCAGCTCGCTTTACTGAGCCACAACTCCCAGTTGAGAGCAATGGAAGTTTTGCTTGAATAAGAAAGGCTGAACAGAGTTGACAGATGTTTGAACATGGACTACATTTTTATGCTACCCTCGGAAGGGTTTGCCAGTACGGCTATACCAGCAAACCCTTCTAGTGGAGATGCAACTATATTTGCAAAAGCACTATTTGGCCAGTACAATTAAAACCTGTTCCCTAAACAATATGTTATATCAGCAAAAGAATTTTGTGCCAGCAGGTCTGTGTCTATACTTGGGTTTTGCCAGCATAGTTAGATTGATGAAGCGTGTGGTTTTTTTCCCCCTCTCTTGCCCCCAACCTCCCTCCTAATTGACATAGCTATATAGGCAAATATTTTAAGTTTAGATCAGGCCCAAGTCTTAAAGTTTCAGCAGAACCTTTGAAGCTCGTATCAGAAATGATTACATCCTAGAAAAGAACATCTTACAGCAAGCAAACTTTTTTCCAGTTGGCAAAATAATTTTAAATTATAATAATCTAAAACATTTCAGTGTAATTAAATATTTTTGTTTAATACTTGTGCTATCAACCACTTGACCTCTCTGCCAGATTCAGAGGTTTGTGAGAGAATGGAGTAGTCTAACAGCCATGAAGCAGAAAATTATCAGAAAAAGCGGCAATACTTTTTGTAGCCCTATTCTTGCTGCAGAAGAGATTTCTAAACAACAGGCCAGGCTGAGCAGCACCAAAAGGTATGTGTTTTTACTTTTCATTCCTTCTTCTCTTGTATTCATTGCTGCAGGAGGTCCAAGGTTTTTTGTGTAATGTTCAGAGGAATCATGTTGAGATAATCAACTGAACATTAAGCGATAACTTGTTTTATAGTGAAAAAAAATAGACATTTTGCGTGCATTTGTGCAAATCTGTTAGAACAGAAAATACTGCCTGACTCTCTATCACTATGAGTCCAGTTCAGTAGAAATTCTATTTCTGAAGGTTTCTGAAGCTTTAAACATCCAGAGACTGCTAGAGATTCCTGAGAAAAATCTTGCATCCGTATTATTAAAATACTGTCTATTGGCTTCCACATTTCATTTGTATTATTATTTAAGTACCAGCTGTGTGCTTAGAGCTTTAAAAGGTGCATCGGAAGGCATAACTATTCTCCTGAAGAGATTACAGTCTGTTTAGATAATACAAAATATTCTGGGAAACAAGTTTCTATCCTCAAGCATTTATTTATTTACTTATGTTAGTGTTTTGGCAATGTGTGAATAATAGTTTGGTTTTTATTTTGCTGTGGACATCAGCTAGGGTTTTGTAGAAGGAGTTGGTTTTATGCCTTTCTTGCTGTCAGGTTTGTTCTGTGTAGACGTAGCATTTTTTCTTGAAGAGCCATATGGAAAGATGGCCAACAGGAACCAAATCAGCTGCAAACTCTTCATATATTAACTTTTCTTTTTCTATTTGGTAGTAGGTCAAATGAAGGAATCCACTGTAAAACTGTAGTCTTGGCATTTTAAAATGTTTCATATCCTGCTGGAAGGGAATTTCTCTCTCTGCCCAAAGGAGCTATTCCCCTCCTCCATTTTTTTCATCTCTTTCTGTCCTCATTTAACATTTCCACAAAATCATATTTATCCCTTCATCTCTTGTCTTCCCTCTGGTAAATCTCTCCTTTATTTTCTTTTAGGTCCCAGTAGTCCAGGTTTCAGTCTGTCCAAAATACATCATCATGTTTCTCCAGGCTTAGAAGCAGAAATAAATTATTACTTATGTTTATTTCATAATCCAGAATCTCCTTCTACACTTTCTCAGCCTCATTTCTTCCTTAGTTGATTTCCTATCCTCCTCGAATGCCAGTTGTTTCAGTATTTATTATTGCTTTCCTTCCTGTGTGTAAGGTGCCCAGTCAGTGGTAAAATCGAAATTTACCTCTCCTCTGCCTCCTTTCTTGGGCTACATATACACTATAACCAGAGGTATCATTTGAAGTTCATGTAAACGTGCCAGCACTAGCTTTTTCATCTCACTAAAATTAGCAGTGAGGCTGCAGTGGCACAGATTGTGCATACCCATCCAACCTGTCATGGTATGTATTCACATTGTTGGCCCATGCTGAAGCATGTGTGGCCACATCCACATTTTTTTTTTAGCGAGCTATCTAGATTAAAGCTAGTGCCAGGATGTCCACATGAACAGCAAATTACGTCTCTGATTGCAGTGTGGATATAGCCTCAGTCTCTGATAACATCACTGTCCTCCCTGACATGGGGCTCATAACCTGAGTGTTGTAATTAGATTTTTCTCATACATATATCCGGGCTCTCTCACCAACATTGTGCTACAACATATATCTATAACTTGTTGTCTCCTCTTAATCTACTGCTAAATCCCCCCTCACCTCCCCTCCTCCCCCACCCTAACAGGATTGGCTGTATTGTGATGGTCAGTAGGAATTCCTGTAAGTATATAGAGCAGTTTGTAATTTCAGGCTTGCAAAACAAGTATAAATCAGCAAATAGTAGTAATAAGTAGAGTGTTGTATTTTTTTTTTTTATCCTGGCACGGGATTGTTTCATTATATAACATGTAAAAGAGGAATCTAAAAGGAATTCTTCACTGTTTTAGAATAACCAGGATGGCATTTATTGATTTATAGAGATGGGGGGCGGGGATTAATGTGATTGGGTATTAGGATAAACAGGGCCAGATAAAAGCATAGGCAAACTAGGCACATGCCTAAAGCCCAATCTGAGCAGCACTGCAACCCCATGCACCAGGTCACAATGCCACTCATTCAGATTTGGCCCAGCTGTCTTCTGCGCCTGCCCCATTATGACAGAGGGGCAGCCAAACCAAACCTGAGTGGGCAGTGGGGCAGCTAGTGCTGCTCTTGCATCAGGATTCCCCCAAACTCACCCCGCTTTCAGCAGCCCGTGTCCTCTCTGCTTTGCCCACAAGACTCATTCAGCAACAGTCCCGAGACCAGCTAAAAATACAGGGAACAGCCAGGAGAGGGGTGGCAGGGAGCTCTGCAGGGGCAGACATGAGATGGCTAATAGGGCCGTGTCCATGCAGCAGAAGCCAGTCACTGACTGACCTGAATAGAAGAGGGTTAACTAAACAACATCCATGCTGTGAGAGCTGGACTTGCTTGCGTGAATAGATTACTAGTGCAGCTGTGGTGGCCAGGGCAGGGTTAATATAAATGCATCCCTACCACAGAAGCATCTCATTTGGTTGGCTGTTAGAGGGGCTCAGAAGTGTATGCTTGTTTAAGGCCTGGCCCTGACCATTAGTTAGTTAGGTTGATTAATAATTATATCTTAAAAGTGACCAAAGCATGGGGGACTATTGAATTTTATCAGAACTTAATTTAGAAGAATAGGGATGATCTTACAATAAAAATATAAAGGAAACTGAGCAAATTCAAAGATAAACTCATTTTTCCAGAACTCTTCCATGACTTCCAACGCTTCTCATATTCTCTCCCAAATGGCACATTTTCCAAAACAAACAAAACCAAAAAACCTTGGAATATAAGTGATGGTTCACTCAAGTGAAACAGGCTTTACATTGTTTTCTTATTACTTTCTATAATTACATGTCATGGAAAATAACTCATTATCTCTTGGCAGCACAACAGAGAGGTGGCTGGTTTTTTAAAAGAAATCTTACCTAGTATGGAAAAGCTGAATGAGTAAAATGCATTTTCCAAACTATTCTCATGCCAGGTTTAGGAAGCAAGAAATATTTAGAGGGGATTTTCTACATCAGTATTGCTGTAGGTGATATGAATGTTCTCTAAAGAAGTATTCAGTTGTCTGCAGTACAATTCAGGGGAAAAATGAATACTGAAACAACTTGTAATAATTCCAGATATGTGACAAAAGAGGATGTTGCTGTAGCCTCACTCAGCAAAGCTAACAGCAGTGGGGGCAGTGTATGCTTGGTCACGAAGGAGACTGCGTTTTACTTGAAAAATGAAGGTGCTTCTGCTGGGAAAACAGATGGCCACTCCACAAAGTAAGTTTGTTAATGTTAATAAAAAAAACAGAATAGCCACAATACAGTGATTAAACTAGTTTTTCCCAAAATTATTTTTACTTTATGTAATGAAATTATAGGATACAAGGGCTTAAGATGCACTGCTTAAGATTGAAGGCATTTACCTTGTGCTGATGAACTAAATCTTATTTGCTATAATGATTTAGATTATGTGTGTTAGCTAGCACATTTGTCAGTGGACAGCTGAGTTTCTTAGTATGAAAGAAGAAAAATGTGTGATCAGGGAAATGGAGAGTTTACACGCAAACAAGCCTGTGAGGTTGACAGCAAACAGTTTAGAGACACAAAGAGTATGTCTGCTCTTTGAGCTGGGGGTGTGATTCTCGTCTCAAGGAGACTCCTTGCAGTAGTTCTGATTGAGCTAGCACACTAAAAATATTGGTAGCTGAGGCAGCAAGAGTAGCAGGAAGGCCTTTTAGAAATCTGGTCCTAAAATTATAATTCAAGTGTGCTATTTGCATTGTGCAGTGACCAACCAAAGCAGCATGAGTTTTCATTGAAGTTGCTATTTTTCATGACAAAAGAAACCTAATAGTTGATATTGAGTATTTAAGTATTGTATACTGACCCTGATGAAGGCCAGTCTTATTAAATAATTGCTTCTCATCCTTATCACAGGTTACTTTTAAAAGATGGGAAAGTTTCCTCTGTTCTTAATACAGACTCAGTTCAGGCTGAAGTTATTGAAGGTCCTGCCATATACAAAGGATATTTACAGGCTGTAGATAATAAAGGAAATCCACTTTGTCTTAGCTGCCAAAAACCAACAGTTCATCTCGACCAACATTGCAAATCTATTGCTTGGGAAACACGATTTTGTTCTCTTAAATGCCAGGAAGACTTCTTAATTCGCTCTAGTCAGAGTTACCTGAGGAGTAAAGTATTTGAAGTCGAACATGGTGTTTGTCAGCTTTGCAATCTCAATTCCCAGGAGCTCTACCTTAGCATCAGAAATGCCCCTAAGAGTCAACGTAAGAGTCTTCTGGAGAGTTCTTGGATGTCTCAGCTTCCATTAGGACAGGTAATGGTATTTAAGCAGTAACACAAATCAGTGTATTTCTGTGGTAGGTGGTAGTTATGCTCCTCAAGTCATTTTAAAAGGTAAGTGGCTGAAAGCAAATGCTTATCAATGAAAAGAATAGAAAAATGTACAACAAATGCACTACTTGGGTGGACGCTTCTACCCCATAACCCCTAACAGCAACAAAAAAGAGGGAATAATTTTTTTAAAAATAAAAAAGTCCTAAAAACAGAAAACCATTCCCCAAGCAGAATTTTAATCCCAAAAAGGGAGAAATTCCAGATGATTCCATGAAGTCCACTAGGGAGTTGACTGTTGCTGTAGATTTTACATGGAAGGTGCTGTAGTACAGTGATGAGTGATATTATAAAAGCCCTAAGATAAGTAGATACTTTTAAATTCCACTTACTAACTAATGCAGTAAGATGTAAGAGTTTATTGGTTATTACTTCTACCATATGAAAAACTTCTTTAACATAGTGTTTCAATTATTTAATACTCTAGAACCTCAGAGTTACGAACATTTTGGTTATTCTTTGAAAAGTTTACAACTGAACATTGACTTAATATAGCTTTGAAACTTCATTATGCAGAAGAAAAATGCTGCTTTTAACCATCTTAATTTAAATGAAACAAGCACAGAAACAATTTCCTTACTTTGTCACATCTTTTTTTTAAACTTTCCTTTCCCTTTATTTTTTTAGTAGTTTATTTAATACAGTACTGTACTGTGTTTGCACACCCTCCCCCCTTTTTTGTTGTTGTCTCTGATGCTGACTGATTGCATACTTCCGGTTCCAAATGAGGTGTGTGGTTGTCTGGGTAGTTCGTAACTCTGGTGTTTGTAACTCTGAAGTTCTACCATACATGTATTAAGGGGCATAGCATTGTTGAATTGAAGATGGAGTGTGTTGGTGTAAAGCAGTGGTTCTCAAACTTATTTGATTGGACCTTTCTTTGTGTCTGTAGTCATTTGTGCCCCCCCCCCCCCCCCAAACACGCACAAGTACATGTACCACCACCCAGCTCTAAAGGCAGAGCGGAGAGCAGCAGCTGCTGGCCAAGTGCCCAGCTCTGAAGGCAGCGCAGCACCAGCACAGAAGTAAGGGAGGTAATGTGAAAAGAGATATTTGTCAATATCACTTTTCACAGCAGACTTAGCACCCCATTGCCACCCTTACTTCTGTTCTGCTGTCTGTCTGGGGCATTTGGGGGGGCGGGGGAGAGAGCCCGAACCTGGGCTGCCTCCCAGTGAGGAAGAGTGGTAAGGAGAGTCTGAGCCTGGGGTGCCTCCCAGTGAGGGTTTGGGGGGTGGGGAAGGAGAGGCCAAGCCCAGGTGGTGGGACTCCAGCTGTTCACTTCCGGGTTGTGCATGGACCTTCTGCGTGACCCCAGCCACCTGGGGCTGACAGCAAGAGCTCTTAAAATAATAATAATAATAAAGAGCACAGCTGGTGCTTTTTTTGACACATTCCAATGTCTCCCTTGAGAGGCCCATCCCATAGTTGGGAACCACTGGTATAGATTATCATGATGGTAGTGGGCTAATGTTTAGAGACTGCTGTTGTTAGGTGTGAGTGCTGCTTTAACTTATATTTTCCTTTTGAATCTTTGCCTTGTGAGGAAGTACATGTGAGCGCTTAACTCTAAGTTAAGTTGTTTTGTGGGGGAATTTCCTATGTTTTCAAAATATAACTTACATAAATGTACAGGATGAGAACTCAGGGCTGAAAACTAAAGAGCTGGAGAGAGGAATTATCTGGGTAGTATAGCAGCAGAGTCAGTCAGATAGTCACATCTCATCTTTTTAAAACAGAACATGCCTGATGAGTAAGCTCTAACCTACACTCCAGCTTCTTCAGGTTGTGACTCAAAGCTCTGTATGTGAAGATGAAAAAGCCCTGTAGCCAGAGAAGCTTTGAGCACTGACTGACAAAACTTTGGGCATCAGATTTCCCTACAAAGTTTAAAGTTTTAAATATAGCAGAAATGTTGTTTTACCTCTTTAAAATAATTTCATAACTTGTATTAATTTGTAGACTGAAATGGAAATTGTAGCATTAAAAACAATTGTCTTACCATGAACCGCTGAAATAATGATTATTCTTCCATTTAGTTTTAGAAGTTTAACACATTATTTTATTGAAAATAAATCTCATCTGTGTTCATTTTGTTTGGCTGCCACTTAACAAATAACTCTTATATGAAAAATATATTTACAAATTGAAAATAAATTAACATTCTTTAAATGGAAGTACAGAATCTATCTGATTGGAACTGCTTAACAATGAAGAAAAATGCATCTTTTCTCAGTTTTCTTTTTTATAATTCTGTAAATGAACACAGATGCATTAGGATATTCCTATTGGGTCCTGTATTTTAGCACTTGTTCTGATGTATCAGACTGCTGTGCACTTGGTGAAAATAAGCTTTCTAAAAATATAACTCCTAGTTGCCGGTTAGAAGTAAAAAAAAAAAAAAAAAAAAAATTGCTAAGACTGAATTTTTTCCTTTTCTCAATAAAAGCTATAAAAAGCTATCTTCACATATTGTTTTCTCTGTTGTTCTTACTGTATAAACATGATTAAGGAATGTATGACACAATTTCCTCAGTTCAGAGTTGACTGTTTAAAACTTCTGATCCTATGTCCTTTCTTTACTGCAGTTAAATGAAATTATAACAAACCCAACAGAAGGCCAGTTCTGGCAGGTGGATCATATCAAACCAGTTTATAATGGAGGAGGACAGTGCTCTCTGGAAAATCTTCAAACTCTATGTACAGTTTGTCATAAGGAGGTCAGTATAAATCAACTCATAATCCCCTGAATGTGTAAGTAAATAGATAATTTATGGAAGTGTCAATGAAAAATTCTACAGCCGTAATTTTCAAAAATAACTAGATGACTTCTTGGTCACCAAACTTGATACACTTTAAAGGAGCCAGATTTTCTGAGGATTGGGTGCTCAGCACTTTCTGAAAACCAGTCCTTTTTTATAAATGTCTCAGTTATGCTCCCAGAATTGCTAATTGCTTTTCAAAATATTGGCTCAAGTGTATAAGCACTACACATGTGCTATAATATATTCCCACTTGATCCCCTGATATGACCTGCAAGGGGTTCAAATCCTGTATGTTGAAAGTTCTTGATATAAAACTGTCAAAAGCATTACTTTATATCAGTTCTCCATAATGGGTACAGTAGAAGCTGCTTCTTTCTTCACCTCTTGAGGAGGACTTAACAGGATACTTTTTGCATAAGTGATAATTTAGGCTATGTCTGCACTTTAAACGAGTGTAATTCCACTACTCTCATATATGTGCTTGTGCTAGCTCTCATCAAAATAGTGCAAGTATAAACAGTAGTGTAGCCACAATAGCACAGGTAGTGATAATGGAAGCATGGCTTAGCCATGCCAAGTACAGACACACCAGTTTCAAGTGAGCTTGTACTTGGCATGGCAAAGCCATGCCTCCACTGCCACTCTCCATGTTACCATGGCTATGCTACAGTTTATATTCATGCTAGCTCTCAACAGAGAAGGAGTTCAGGGCCAAACAGCACAAATAGGTTTGAAAGTAATATTTGTAATTTTAGGCACTAGGATTTTACAGCACCTTGATCACTTTACACTTATGAATATTAAAATAAACTATTTTTGATCTTTATAGTGCAGCTAGTAACAGTCATACTTTCTGCAGTCATGCAGAGTTTAAATTTGGGAAGTATACAGGACAGAGCTGATTTTAGTGTCAGGTAATGCAGTTAATTTCAGTGGTGTACACTTATAGTTAGCTTTTTATTTTAAATTTAGTCAGAAAAAATAATCAGTGGGCCTTTCATCTAAGGCCATGATCCTACAGTTGTAACTGGGTGGGTGCATCCTTGTGCCTGTGTAGAGCCCCACTGAAGTCAGATCATGTCATGTAAGATGGATGGAGATGTTCCTGGCCCTCTCATCACCTCCCCCTAAAGCAGGGGTTCTCAAACTGAGGGTCAGGAACCCTCAGGGGGTCACCAGGTTATTACATGGGGGGTCGCAAGCTGTCAGCCTCCACCCCAACCCCGCTTTTCCTCCAGCATTTATAATGGTGTTAAATATATTTAAAAGTGTTTTTAATGTATAAGGGGGGTCTCACTCAGAGGCTTGTTGTGTGAAAGGGGTCACCAGTACAAAAGTTTGAGAACCACTGCCCTATAGCATCAACCCACATTTCCTGTTTCTATGTAACTGTAACTCAGCTGACCTTGCAACCAGTGAACATAGTACCTTGGAAAATGTGACAGGATCAGGTCCCTAAATAGACTGAATGAAGTGAGTTTCATTGTTCTTTAGAAATATAAGTAAAATAAACTGTCAAAGGCAAAAATAATCAGCAGCAATAATCACAATTAGTAGCCCTTACTTAGTTTGATTTACAGTGGTAGCCTTAGACACATACTCTATGGGGAGTAGTAAATTAAGTTTTCAGGAACTCAGTAAAACCCCTGATTTTTATACAAAGATTTGGAGTTTTCTTTTTTGTTTTCTTTGCAAATAATAGTATTAAGATTGTAAAAGTTGAATAAAAATACTATGTGCTTAAGACCTATGTGCTGTGAATAGTCAAAATAATAAGTAATTTGATTATCCTGGTTTTTAGAAAGTAAAATATGTGTGTACAGCGACTAGCACAGTGGGGTCGTGGTCTATCAGTAGAGTTCCTGGTACTACAAACAATAATCTGCAAAAATAAAAACATTACACCAGAAATACTATATCCTCAGTCCTAGGTACTGATTTCCCCAAATAAAGGAGTTGGGTGCATTTCAGTGTAGTTATTATGTTAATTTAAGTTGTCTTTTTCACTCCTTTAGTAGGTTCTTGAAGTGCAGTTTCCTAAAGGTTGCTGGTGTATACTCAAGGTGTCACATCAGCAGGTACTCTGCAAGTGATCTTGCAACCACATTTGAACAGGTGTTGGAGTATGCAGACTTCCTTTAGGGGTAACAGTCTTTCCCTAGTATTAAGTATAAGATAAATAGTAAAAAGAAGGCATTCTAAAAATTCCCAGTATGGGTTTGGGAACAGATTTACTGTGCCACTATAGGCAGCATACATGCTCCAAGTTGTGCAACACTGGGCTGTACATCAGCAGCATATACGCGGTAGCATGGTACATTCAGTGCATGTGAAAGTTCTTCTTAGGTTTTTACCAGTGGAGACTGAAGCTAAAGTCCTTTCTGCTGCACTGCTTCTCTCTTCATTTATCACTGATGGACAGTGCCTCACATCTGTTGAATTTAGAGGTGGTCCAATGTTGTTGCTGGAAGCTCCAAGATTAAGCCCTGCCCTTCAGCTCAGGTCACCAAAATGTCTTCCTCCAGCAGTGGAACAAGCTGGTAGTTCAGTTTCTCCTGACCATTTTGTTTTATAACTTGAATTTTTATTCATTTGCATGGAACAGCAACTTCATTTCAGCTCATTCTCCTGAGCTTGTGGAATCAGTTGAGTGTTGAGGCTCTAACCGTCAGGTTTCACTGGTACAGTACCTCTAGGGAGCTCCCTTTGCCCTCCCAACCACCACCATGACAGCAAAGAAGCCCTACAAACATCAAGCCAAGTCTGAGGAGTTTACAGGCAGTTTTTCAGGAGCTTCATAGGGTGAGTTGTGCCCTGCTGCTGCAAACCACTGACCCTTGCTTTGCCAGGGTTACATGTTTGGGAAAGCAAGCTCTGCTCTGCTGCCATAAGCCATTTGCCCTTGCTCTGGCAGGACAAGGGGCCTTGAGTCAGACTGGCATGCAAGGGCCACACTCCCTACCCAAAGCTGTAACTCCACCATGGAAGGCGTGACCAGGAACATGAAGATTTCCAAGGAGACCAGAACCCCTAACAGCCTGCTCAGGGCCAAGGCTTGCAACCTCCAGAGGCTCCAGGTTCCAAAAGGACAAAAGCAAGTATTCATTCCCAAGGAATTAATCTGTAGTATTAGTGAGCAAGTGATGTAAAAATACAGTTTTAAATTATTTCTCCTTTGCCTTCCCACCAATGAGTGGGGCTCTCCACTTGTACAGGGACTCTAACAGTGCTCTGTATCATGATTACTGTATGAGGCACATGTGTTTAGCATGTCTGGGATGAATTGCCTGTGATTTCTGTGAAGCCCTTTCTCGGGCAGCAGTGTAATGGGAATTGTGCCTGTCCGGCTTTCAGTCACAGACTCTGTCTTCCAAGAATCTGAAAGGCGAGAAGTGGTTTCTTTCTGTCCCTTTTCCTCTCCATGAGCTGGCTCCACATTAAACCGTAAGAAGAGCACTTCAGGCAGTCTGTGTCCACAACAGAGGTACAGAAAGTCTTGGTGCCCCACACAACTTCATCAACAGCTCTCCACCTTAAGTTCCTAAAACTTAATTTCCCCCTTGAGTTAGCCCCCAGTGAAAAACACAGTCACCTTTTCAGAAGGGGACTTCCTTCCAAAAGATCCCTTAGGCCATAAGAGTGAGGGCTACCATAGAGATTTCAAAATCTCCAACATATGAAGTCCATACACCATTTGTTCTCTGTTCATCTTTTCCTATTCAAAATGCCCAGGCCTTAGAACCTCAAAGATGCTGCAAGCAAGATGTTAAAATCCTGCACCAGTTAGCATGCTTGGCATCTGAGAAACCACGGACTGAGGGAATCAAGCCTTTCTCTATAAGGAAGGTCCTTTGTGGTACCATAGGAAGAAAGTATGTGAACCCCATCCTAGGAAGATTGCAAAGGAATTTCCAGTCTTCTACAGAGACATGCTACTAGGTTGGTTCCCAAATAATTCCTTAAATTACAAAGCTTTTGTCATGGGGGGTATGTCTATTTCTGCCTGTTGTTCTCCGATAGTAGCAGTAATAATCCTGCTTACCCTTCCTCTCTGTAGGTCTGTGATTCACCGCTCACTAATTCCCAGTTATTCTGAACGAGGAGAAAAGCTCTGCAACAGAATGAGAAATTTCTTACCTGATCATTTTCTTTCTGATACAAGCTTCTCTCCTCATTCAGCCCACCCTGACTGGTAAAATTACTGCAATACAATTTGTAACAAATTGAAAATTTTCTATAAAAAGAGACATGCATATAATTGCCTTAAAGTTAGTTTATATCACTCCAAGTTGTTGCCCTAGTGCTAATAATCAGTTGTGAAGTGTTGCTACAATTTTGGAAGAACTCTGTTGGTGGCTTGAACTGAAGAGTTGCTCTTAGTCCTCAAGCCTCCAGCAACAACACTGGATTACGTGCAAAGTCCAGCAATGGAGGCATTATCCATTTGTTATGAACAAGGCAAGAAGCTGCTAGCAGAAAATTACCAGATAGGATATTTCTCACTGTTTTTGTAGAAAATGAATAGCATCATTGGAAGCTTCTGCATGCTGTGTTGTTAACATGTCTCTGTTCTACCAAACCTGGAGGGAGGACAGTATCAGGGGGGATGAAAGGATCATGTAATAATGTGATGTTAGTAAACTTCAAAGCAACCTGTTTGATTTTTGGCACCACTGCTGAGAAGGACAGCAAGGATGTTTGTTACTGTCAATTGCAGTGATGTTTTTAATGTAGACACTTATCTACCAAGAATTGGACTAGGACTAACAAACTTATTTTGCACAGGTAAATAAATAACCATCAAATGGTAGTAATTTTACAAAAAGCCTTAAAAGATGCTGCCTTTTAAGGTAAATGAGTCTCTTTCACTAATTCAGGTGTACTATGAGTAAAAAGTAACATACAGATACAGATCATCTTTAAAATATAAGATGTATTTAAAGTGATTCTCTAATCCTTGGAACCATATATTACGGTGTTCTAATCCTGGCTCTCCCACTGACTTGCTGTGTGACTTGGTGCTAGCCATTTGTCCTGTGTTTGTTTATCCATGTCGGTAAAGAAATAATACATGTATCAATCCTCACCAAATTCCCTATAAGAACATTTATTTTCACAGCACTGATGTACAGTGCTACCTGACTGCTAAATATTAAGTACTAGTTGACGGCAATGCACCCTTTTGGTGGACAGGGTTACAAACATCAGGGCCTGCACCGTACTTCAGTAGTCACCTTCAACAGTTAGCTGGCTAAAATCTCTTAAATAGAACCTGTGAATTTAGATTATCATAATTTCTCCAAATTGGCCTCCAAATTCTACCACAAGTGCCTTGCAAAAAAAATTAATGCAACTCTTTTATAAATAGACTGACATTTTGGTGACTTATAGTAGAAACAGCAAATTCCAAATACATTTTTTTCTTTAATCCGACAATTAACAAGTATATCAGACTTCAAGATTCTAGTTTTAAAAAAGCACATGAAGCGTTTTACTCCAGTAAGTAAGAGTGATGTCCTCCTTGTGATCTCTAATAGAAAAATCAGTGTTCAAATTTGATCTTTCTTCTGTACTCAGTACTTCATAAAGAAATGAGTGTGCCAAATTGGAAGACTTTGGTTCAACAAGAACATGAAAGTTGTCACCCTGTCACAAGCATCAATATTTAAGATAGTGTGATAAGTGTTACAACATGTTAGATCAAACATGAGACCCCAATTCTTTAACAATCAAGATAAACTCAAATGTTGAATACTGTTCCTAAGTAATTTTTAATATATTCAGACACTTCTATCTTTTCAGAGAACTGCTAAACAAGCCAAGGAAAGAAGCCAGATGAAACGACATTCTTTAGCTTCAAAATATGGATCTGATATCACAAAATTTTTTATAAAGATGTGAGTAGGATATAGCATCATATACTACTGATGTGAAATGTAAATGTGTTTAGTTGTAATATTTCAGAACTATCATGTATGTGCATGGGTTTGGTTTGGCACTGATGCAGAATTCTGAATCTTTACCGTCTAATTCTTTTTAAAAAGTAACTTCTGATAAATCTTACTCAGTCAAAACCAAGGCTAGGAAAAGAAATTATTCTATTTCATAATTGCTTCAGTATTTCTGGGATGTCAGCAAAACACATCATATTGTCATCATATACCATGCAAGTTTCTTCACTAGATGGATCAGTAGCTTTAAAACTAATTATCGTGGATTTTGTTGTCATAAGTCAGAAACTTAATGTTGTTTCAGTATATGTTATTTGACCTATTTTTTTTTCTACTGTATTACTGTTTCCAAATTAGATTATATGTAACTACACCTTTCAGAAACTGGTGAAGCTCTACTGGAATGTTTATTGGCTTTGCATTGTTCTGGCATACTAGGGGCAAACATCTTACACTAAAGATGGCTTTGCTTAAATCATTATTTGGTGTCTTTGGTTCCGACATTAAAATTATTTTTAACATACAGAAATAGACAAATGTTCCCTAAATGAAGTAAGAGAGGAAGGTTTTTACTTTTCTATTTTTCTATTTCTATTTTTCAATACTTGGGAGATGTTCTGATACTAAAGTGATAGTGGACATATAAATACCTAGACTGATAACTCTGAGTGTCATTGTTGGGGAATTGAGTTTGGATTGAGTTTATTTTCAGCAGTTATTTTGGCTACAGAATAAAAGGGAAGTGGCAACAGTTTAATTGTCAGAATTATGTGAAGGTTATTGCCTATACTAACTGCATTTTTCTACTTCATTTTTCAAAACAAATGTACTGACTGCTGTTCTCATGGGTGGTATAGTACATTAGATGGTTAATGTTTCAAAATATGACTGAGTCTAACTGAACCTGAAACTGAATTAATACACATGTGACAGAGAACACTGTATTTCCTATAGGAGCTTGTTTTTTATTAGGTAAAATAAAATTTGCGTTCACAGTACCTCCAGCACATATTTTCATTTGCATAGCTCATTCTGAAGATGTGTATCTCTTTTTCTCGCTGCAATCACAGTCTTGTTACTTGAATTTGGAAGGGTAACATCCAAAGTTAGCTCACTATGGCAGTGAGGTATTTCACATACTGGTCAATCACCTCTTACTAGTTGTTTTCTCTTTAATCAGGTAAGTGCTCAGTGGTATATCTCTGACAAGTGTATTTTCCAGTTGGATGGCCAGAACAATTTTCTTCATGAGTTCTCTGTTGCTGACTGGCTAATTAGTCGTTCGTTGTTATAGTTATTGCTTAGGCTGCAAGTCTGTCACAGAAGTCACGGATTTCGGGATCTCCGGGACTTGTGCAGCCTGCTGGGGCCCTTGACCCCAGGGCCAATGGAGCAGGTCGGGTGGCCTCGGGCCATCCCCACTGGCCCCCCCAGCAACAGTGATGATTCCAGGCTGCCTTCCCACACCCCCACCCCCAGCAGTGGTGCCGGCAGTCCCGGGCTGCCCCCCTCAGCATCAACAGGCTCCCTGGAGCGCCCTCCTCTGAGCACCAGCAGGTGCCCTGGAGTACCACCCTCCCCACGCACCAGGCAGGTTCCCCAGCGCCCCCCCCCCCACGCACCAGTAGGTACCCTGGAGGCCCTCCCCCGCCAGCACCAGTGGCGCCCCCAGAACACCCTAGATTTAGTCAGGGCTTTATAATACAAGTCGCATGGACAGGTCACGGGCTGTGAATTTTTGTTTATTGCCCCATGACCTGTCCATGACTTACTAAAAATACTCATGACTAAATCTTAGCCTTAGTTATTGCCCATTGGCTAATAAACCTGAAAAAAAGTTTTGCTTAGATATGTTTCATTTAGGCTAGACCCGATCCCCTTCCTCTTTGTACAGGGGCACTAGCAGCATGGCAGAAGCTAAATCTCCAGAATTCAAGCCCTGTCCATCTGTTAAGGACAGGCACCTCCAGCGCCTACTTTGTCTAGGAGAGGGACGTACTTCAGAGCAATGCTCTATATGAGAATCTTTCTCTAAGCGAGCAGTTCTCAACCCACAGGCCACATGCGGCCCAATGAGCACACAGCTGCAGGGTCTTTAAATCTTGAGAGGCCCCGCCTCTTCCAGATGAGGCCACACCCCCTCAAACTCCAGCAGTACTGATAAGTCCTGTAAGTTACTTTCATCCCGCCTCCATGGATCCACCACCTCAGTATTGATATCCATACCAGCCTTGACCCTACTGGAGTGTGCAGTCACTCTAGAAAGTCTGCATCATCTACTGTCTCCAGAGTTGGATTTCCCCCACAAGAGATGCAGTTTAGGCCATATCAGCTAGGCCAAGTACTGTAGACTCAGATACTGTAGAAGCAAGAGGAGAAAACTGAGGAAGGGATCACGTGCAAAGGGGAAAAAATATGAGTCTCTAATGCAATATCTTAATCCTCTCGATGAAGCAGTGAACCTTTCTACATCTGAGTGAGTGACTTCATTTGGTGCATCACAGAGATCCTGGATATCATTTTCATATCCCTGGCAAGTGTTTACAAGTTGTGTGTGTTTATGGCCTACTTCTGTGCCAGCTCATTAAATACAGCTGCATTCAATAATCAGGTGCAGACATTAAAATGATCGCCAAACTTTGTCTGGACTAGGAAAAGTGGTTGCATTTAGGTTGGTTACTAGCTAAACCAGATCTAAATTCAGCTACTTTTCTTAAACAAGCCAAAGCATAAGAAAGACAATTAGCGGAAGCTATTTTGAATCTCCCATGTGCAGCTTAGCCAGTTCTAACAGGAAATCAAGGTCTTGTTTGTTTTAACTGCTGGGGAGGCAGCAAGTGATAAAAGAAAATTTTCTTGTGAAGATTTAGTGCTACTGTCAGCAACTCAAGGGGAAACACATCCTCTTTCCTAGTGGCATGTTGAGGTTGCTGAAGACATAAGTAAGTCATTTTATAGTTACTATCTCTGATAATTTTTTCCTGTGGAATCAACATTGTTGGTACTTAGCAAATAATTGTAATTGATGACTCTGCCAGCAAATTCATGCTGGTGCATTTTTTATTCCCTGTACTAATTTTGAAAAATACATTGAATTGTGAATAACAGATAACTAAGCATCTTAGTTACAGGAACAATTTTCTGAGGCTGATAAACTATTTTAAATAAAGGATGAGGTGGGGAAGGAGAGGTTGTGTGCTAAATGCAATGTGAGTTAGAAAATCTACTGTTTAAAATGAGCCATTGGGCTGGGCCAGTCTGGTGATGGAGTAGAACAGTGACATATGACACCACTTTTCTATGTTCATGATACATTTTGTACTAAGTATGTCTTGTGCGGTATCATTTGAAAACTCATAATCTGCTGCATAATTTCCTGTTGAAATGTTTGTAACAACACTGCCCTGTAAAATTTGAGATTTTTCTATATAATTGTTACTGAAATATGTTCTAGTTCTTGGTAATGCCCACAAACCAATTTCTCAGAGATAGCACCTTGCTGGCATGCTAGTGTGTCTAAGAGGCCATTATCTGCTTAACTGTCCGTTCGTCAGTGGGGGGGAAGGTGTAAACAAGAAATTTACATTTCATCCCAGAGACCATTCAAATCTCATGTACACCGGGGACTGTTCAGCCACATCCAGGTGGGGGGTAATTCTCAAAGAGAGGAAGGTACAAAAATCATAGTCCAACATGAGAGGGCACAGAATCATAGGAAAACAAGGGCACCGGTTTCTCATATTAAAGTGAAACTGGCCACAGTATCTGAAAATTCTGAATACTTTAAAGCATAGTTCTAACACATAATGGATATGGAAGCCATAAAACACTACCTCACTTCACGTTTTATTGAATTTTGGAATAACAGAGAGTTTCAAATTGTACTCTGAGAAAGCCAGTCTGCTGCCTTTCTTACCTCTCCTGCTTCATTGTGTATTACTGAAACAACAGTACTCCTTCCTTTCCCTGTGCAGGAATATAGTAGAGCAGGTGAGAGTAAGGTTGTCAGTCTGCTGGACCAACTGTGAAGAGTTCTATTTTATTTGAGGGAGAGGGGGCTGCTGGTCCCTATCTGTCTGTGGTAAGGGTTAAAAACATCTCTCTTCATTCAGCCTTTTGGATATCACTCTGCCTACACCGCCTCTGCTAGAAGCACCTGGTGTCATAGTCACAGTGCATCATTGCAACATGTTCCTGGTGGTTTTATGAATGTCCTCACTGCACTTGAAGCCCTTAGAAAGGCATGCAGCCGCCTCGGAGACTTATAGTATGGCAGCATGACCACAGGCCGAAGAGGTTCCTGTTTCAGATTGGCTGCTGTCTAAGGTTCTTTCACATTGGTGGAAAATTACCGCAGCTTCCATGGTCAGGAGCAAGGGAAGAAGATGAGAGGGAGAAGAGATGAGTCTGATGGTGCAGCACAAGCAGCAAAAGCTGGGTAATTGGCCACCATGAAAACTACTCATGAGCTTTATGAAATGCTATATTTTGTCCTTTTCTCAGTAACAGCAGGGCACTTACATACTGTGGTATATGAGAAGAGGATGAAGCAGGGACAAGTTCCAGCACTGAGCCATCTACCTTAGAAACAGTAGTCAGTCAGCAGAGAACAGAATACTGTAGCCTCTCTTTTTAAGATTAGTTTGCCACAATAAGTTTATTTGTGCACAGGTAAAACTTCTACTTTGCCATAAAACCAGTCTCAGTTTCCAACTGAGAGAAGAACATCTGGATCATGACCTCTGTCCCTATGTGAGACATGTGGGCTGCACCTCTCTTTCTGCAAGTACGTGAGAGTATAACAGAAACTGCTTAGCATAGCCAATAAACAATACAGTGGGAAAAATCTGAAGCAATAAAGTAACGGAAGACTGATACATGGGGAAATGACTACTGTCAAACAGAACTAGTTATAGTATAAAAAAAATCAAACGCCCAGCCCAGACCCAAGTGAAGTTTAAATGCCAACAGTAAATCCTGCTATTAGAGAGAGGGAGAGACCATGAGTAACACCAAGTACCTGACTGAAAATTAGGTTCCGGTATGGCAGAGCCTTCACAAGAGGTTGTCTGGTAATACAGCCAGAAATGCTTAAAAGGGACACAGGGATGGATACTCCTTGTTAAAATACAATAAAAATAAGTCTCTTGAAAACTTCAAACTGAAATGTTTTCTTTTATTGTTCACACACAAGTTTGGTGATAGTGGGCTGCTAACTTGCTGTCATTTTACACAGCATAGACAAGAATTACATGGCCTCTGTAAATTACCAGTAGAGAGAAAGAATCGGTTAATACACTATTGAAATTTGAGTCTTACAAAAGCTGTTGCTGCTGTGTAATAAGATTAATCTAATTCAGAAAGCATGGTACAGAAGACAAATGTTTGGCTGGTGTAGAAACTGCCTTGTGTATCAAATTTTGGGATTTTGTCTTCATTCCAGCTTAGTTCTGAGCATTCAACTACTAGCACATCAGTTCAGCACCACAGCTGTTTGCGATCTCTTGAGCTTTTTAAAGCCAAATATGGGGGGCAACAGCAGGGAGTAATATTCTTTATCCCCCTCCCCCAACCTAGGAGATGATCCTCTTCGGTGAATGATCCCCAAAAAGTCACCTGCCAAGCTCCTTCCTTTACACATGAACTTCCTTCTGCAAGCACGGTGGAGGCAACCAAACAGAGCAGGCAGAATGCCAAGAGGTGCCTTACTATGCATAGTAAATTCTCTGTGCCTCAAAATTCTAGGATGGAATCCTGTTTGAGCAAAGGCTTCGTAAGGTTGTACCCAAATAAGGTGGTTAAACTGAAGCATTTGATCCAGCAAACTTCAAAGACTATATAAAAGTCTTTATATAAGGGCAGGAACTTCTTTCATTTCTATTTCAAACAAAAAAGTACCAGAGAAGGACTCCCCTTATTCCAGGAGCTAGGACCGCGATACACCAGAGGTAAGTCCAGATCAATGAATGGGCCCAATTCTTCCTTCCAGTCCAAGCAGACCTGCCTCAGTCCAGAAATAGGGATAGGATATCCCATTCTTGGACCCCTGGTTCCTCAGGAATGTTGCTACAGGTTCCTGCACATCCCTTTTTCATTTCCTCTCCAACCTTGAATCAAACCATTCTGAAACAGATCTCACATCTATCTGTCCCCCAAGAAGAAATGGTGCTCGAGGTTCTACCTCCCTCTTCTTCATCCATAAGATAAAAAAAACAGAATGAACCAAGATGATGAAATTCAGGATGGAAACTCTGCAGTCGACCCAAGGGACCCTTCTATGCCAGTGGACCTGATCAAAACGTATCTGCATATACCCATCAGGCCCTGTCTTTAGCAACTTCCCTTATTCACCTTGATGCTACCATTACGAAACATTATCTTTTGGTCTGCCGCCAAGGTATTGGTAATGACAACAGCCAAGGTGAGGAACCCAGTAACTCAAGCCCTTTCTTAGATGACACTTATCAGAGCATCAAACCCAGGAACCTCAGGAGGCAGCAATATAAGGGAACACTCTATATTTCAGATATGAGTTAATAAAGAAGTGCTCCCTGATCCCCTCTCTGAGGCTCCTCCACATAGAAATAGACTCATAGGAAGGACCACAGCAGGAAAGGTTTGACAAAAATCCATGCCCCTCTAAAACGCCACAAAGCCAAGAGTCACCAATCCATTTTTACTTATGGCTGGTAGGTTTTTTGGTCCTTATGCAGAAAGAGATTACCCCACTGGCACAACTGTACATAAATGAGCATCAGGGATTCTGAAAGCCTTGGCATCCTTTTGCAGACATAAGTGAGGATACCATCAACAGTGATCTGCTGGTGGAAACCATCCATAATGGTACAGTCTGGACTGCAAAATCCTAGCCATAGATGCCAGCCTGTCACGAAGGAGAAACACCATAATGCAAAGGGTATGTGGTCATGTTGAAAGAAAGAGTCCTATGTATCAGCCTCCTTGAAATGAGCAATCCGGTTGGCTGTCTTATGCTACCAGGATGACTTGAGAAAAGACCACATTCTAGTCCTATCAGCACAATGACTTTGGCATACAAAATCATAAAGGGAGCAGAAGGAGCTCAGGTCTAAACACTGAAGTGGTATAGATGCTCTCCTCAGCAGCAGCTTACCTAAGCTGAAGCATGCTGATCTGCATAAAGGGGAGAGAACACACAAGCAGCATAGTGGCAATTCAGAACACCCTTTGAACCAAGACATATCTCATGTGATAACCAAACAACTAAGTCACCTCAGCTGGACTCCTTCTTACGCTGTCAAAACAAAGATGGGTTTCTTCACAGACTTGGACCTCATATCACTGGAATCAGATGCTTTGCCTGACCAAATTGCCTTCTCTGTGCTTTCGCCAGTCCTCTAGTAGGAAGAGTGATTCAAGTGATAAAAAGGAAAGCAGCCATGGAGCTGTGACTGAGTGAAGCTGACACAGAGATCTCTGCTCTATCTTAGTGGCAGGTCCTTGATAAGATGGAATACTCCTCTATAGTCTAAAACTCTCTCTACATCGACCTTTCAGCCTACACTAGAGAATGGACAGAGATCTACTGCTGCTGTCAAGATAGAAAAATAAATCCCAGCTAAGTGCTTTTCCAGCTTATTAGCATTTCTTTCATATTGCTTGCCTCTCATGTTGCAGCATTAAACAATGTCACATATGCAGGCTCATCCATATCTCTGGTGCAGCAGTTCTCAACCAGGGGTACCTATACCGCTGGGGGTATGCAGTGGTCATCCGGGGGTACATCAACTCACCCAGATATTTGCTTAGTTTTACAACAGGCTCCCTAAAAAGCACTAGAGAAGTCATTACAAACTAAGGCTAATGTCTACACTTGCAAGCTTACAGCAGCACAGCTGTAACAGCGCTCGTCTAGTCACATTATGCCGATGGGAGGGCTCTCTCCCATCAACGTAATAAAACCAGCTCAACGAGTGGCAGTAGTGCATCTCCCCCCGACATAGTGCTGTGCACATGAGTGCTTATGCCAACAAAACTTATGTTGCTCAGGATGATTATTTTTCACACCCCTGAGAGACAAAAGTTTTGCCAACATAAGTGCTAGTGTAGACATAGCCGTAAATTTCATAAAGACAATGACTTGTTTATACTCTTCTATATACTAGCTCAACAGTTCTCAAACCACGATTTCATTTTAATGGAGGTGCCAGGGCCAGCTTTAGACTCTCTAGGGCCCAGGGTAGAAAGCCAAAGCCCTAGCCTCACTGCACAGGGCTGAAGGCAAAGTCCACGTTTTTAAGTGAGGTGAAAATTGGGGCATGCAAGGCAAATCAGACCCCTAAAAGGGGTAGACTATTCTGGAAAGGTTGAGAACTATTTCTCTAGTGGCTTACTCAATGGTACTAAGTTTCCTTAGTTTAACAGTTTTCTTTCCATGAAAGATGTTCCTGGTCACAATTACTCTGGCTAGAAAGCTCTGAAATATGCTTTCTGAGAAAGCATGAACCTTTCTGCATCTTCCCTGAAGACAAAATCATTTTATATTCTCCAGAATCACTCTACAAAAGGTGAACTCTGTCCCCTTCCATCACAGAAGCTAATTTTTCCGTTTGTTTTGCCTGCTGCCTCAACAACTGAAAGAAAACTTCTGTGGATGCTGTAAGATTTTTATTTAATAAAACTGACCAATTCAGAGATCATTTTTGGCTATAAACTAGTTTAAGGTAGGATAATCATGCGTGACTGGGCAAGGGGCATTTCAAAACAATCATGGAGCACTCATTTATACAGCTTACAAAAATTACATGAACTTGGCAAATTAGCACAAGAAAAGTAATGCACATACTGTATATTGCAATCTGATTTTTTAAAAAGGCTTTTGCTTCTATGCCGGAAGAAGATAGAGCTAATTCAGAAAGCATAGTAGTGGTGGGAGCTGCTAGAGTAGATTAAAACATGATATGCAGAAGGTGCCTGTAAAAAGATGAACAGAACATTAATGCAGAAGAGGCTATGCCAAGTAAGGATGCCAACCTAGCCTATATTATAGATTTACTTCAGTACAATCCTTGGTTCCAGCTTGACCCCAGAAGTCTACCCAGCAATGAAAAGCATGGGCCAGCCATGGGTTTTTCTGTGCTGTGTAGACATACCAAATGAGAATTCCCTGCAACATACTCACACTATATTTAAAGTGAAGCTGCCATTTCAGGGAAGGAAGGTGAGTGTGGAGGATGAAAGAGGGGACGTGTCAGAGAGGTAATAGGTCCTACAGGTTTAAGCTTAATAGCTGGTATTGGACTATTTCAAAGAGCTTATCAGGAGTGCAGATGCTCCTGCAGCTGAAAATGTGCACCAAAAAGCTACTAAAATTAAATCAGCCTACTGGGACAGGAAGCGAGGTGTTCTAAAGCAAAGAGCCAGATTTTCACCCCTCTGCTTGCTGTGGAGAAGGAAGTTGAACTTAGAGTGGAAAGTGATGGTCCCAGGGTAGAGGGATTTCTAACCTGTATATGAAAACCCAGAAACCCCAACCTGCAGTGCTAAGGGAGCTTGTGCCTTAAGAATCTGCCAGCCTGCCCTTCATACTTCAGGGCAAGAACTATGTTAAACTCAGTTTGCAGTTTTGTTTATCTACTAGGTAATCTGCTTTGATCCATTTGCTATCACTTATAACATCACTTAAAATCCATCCTGCTGTAGTTAAACTTATTTTATATTTTAATCTAAACCAGTGAGCTTTGACTGGAGTGCTTGGGGAAAATCTCTGCTTGGTCACCGCAAGTGTGCACTGTTCTATTCCCATTGATGAGAGGCAGACCAGGTATTAACCAGTATAATAGCCAGGTTTGACAATGGCAGGACAGTACTTGGGTACCAGGCTGGGAAGCTAGTGGTTAGAGAGTCTGTGTGTGACTGCAGCTGAGTGTGTCCCTACCTGTACGAATCCTAGTGAAAGTGCGGGGTGGAGCGCTTTGCAGTTTGTCACAGCAGTGCAGTGTGAGAGGGATCCCAGGCTGGTGGGTCAGGGGGCTCACTGGTACCCCAATTCCAGGTGGCACCCTCGGAGGGACCTGTCACGCTTGGGTCTCTCCCCTTCCCCCAAAATAGTGCCTTCATTGCAGGCCTCTGGGGAAATTCTGGTGTGGATCTCTCTCAAGTTCTTCTTTTGAAGCTGTTCCACCATGTATAAGTTATGAATGACTATGAATTGCCACTCTATTATCACAGTGAATAGTTCTGGACCAAGGAAAGCGTGAGAATGACTCTAGTCTGTTGATTAAGGCAGGGGTATGCAGAGGTCTGCCAGGGGATACATCAACTCATTTAGATATTTGCCTAGTTTTATAACAGGCTACATAAAAGCACTAACAAATTCAGTATAAACTAAAGTATCATGTAGACAATGACTTATTTATACTCCTCTATATACTATACACTGAAATATAAGTACAGTAGTTATATTCCAATTTATTTTATAATTATATGGTAAAATGAGAAAGTAAGCACTTTTTCAGTAATAGTGTACTATTACTGAAAAATAGCAGGTAGAGGGGAAAATGTACCCCACGTAAGTGCTGTAACCACTAGGCTAAAAGTTAAAGGCCATCACCACTCCTCAATTCTGGATCGATCTGGTCGACCTGAAATTCATCAAAAAATTTCCAATTTTTTTTTTTTTTAATTCATTTTGGGTCGAAGAGAAATTCCTCCCCCACCCTTTATGTTTCAGAATTGCCAATGGACCAAAAAAAAAAAAAAAATATCAGTTAGTTGCTCAACACTAGCATTATACAAAATCCTTCAGGAGAACAGAATGCAGTGGTGTCTATGCTAGGAATAAAGTTTAAAAAGGACATGATACCAGAGACTACTATACATGGAGGGGCTATGCCTTTTTTCCCTAAAACAAAGTTAGCTACACTTTGCAGGTACCATGACAATGTGAACTGGTTTAAAAATATGGGAAAGGCATAGTATAAAAGTTCACACTAAGATTTCTTAACATAGTAGGTCCTTGCGCCTGGAAAATGGGAGAGGAAGGGAAAGATCAGTTTAAGTTCTATCACAAAATTGGCATGTGAAAGACTTTCCTCACCTCTAAACATGGAGTTTAGGTAGTTACTCTCTCAAATATGAATCTGGTCCCACGTGAGCTCTGAAATAATCCATAAGGGCTTCTGACCATCCATCATTCCTTGGAACATGTTGTTTATTTGGTCTACTCGAGAGTATAGTTCTATTAGACACCACTTCTACTATGACAAGTCTAAGCCCAGTGGGACACCTGTTCCTAATACAACAACCTAAGTTTTACAATAATACTCAGAAAAAAGGAATGTCATGATCTAATTTTCCATGCCATAAAATGTACTAATAGGCATACAGTAAAATGTTAAAGTGTGCTGAAGTGACACACAAGCTAAGTCACTTAGGTACAGATGCTCAAATTGTATTTATTCACAACAAAATGAATAGGAGTTAGGCACCTAAATACCTCTGAGGATCTGGCCCTTAGGCACTTTTGAACATTGCACCACAAGTTGCAAAAGCAGTCAAAATCCCAAACCTCTGGATGTTCACACATTGTCACGAAGGTAAGAGATGGGCATCCTCCCCATTTGTCAACATATTAAGCTGTACTGCAAGTGATTTTGTTCCTGAGTCAATCTGTACATTAAATACATAGAACATGTATTGTCTGAGGTACTGCCACTTAACTGAACAATTTCAATAACCAATTATATTTTAAGATTTATTGTATGGTGTCCAAAGACAAATACGTGCAAGCAACAAAACTATAATGTGTTTCACAGCCATTTTGACATGTGTTTACAAGGCAGCTATGATCCTTTGCTGATTCAGAGCAAAACAAGTTGCTGCTTTAAAATAATCCTTTCCTTATTACATCACCACACACATTAAAATCATACTGTTTGCATATTTGACAGAAATCAGTTTACAGCATACTTTTATTACCAAATCAACAGGAACACAGATGCATGCTGTACATTGTGTGTCATGAAGATCTAGCGGTAAGCATCAATAAGTTGCTTAAGTAATCATGATTTACATATAGTTTTGGCCCAGCTGTCTCACATTTAAGGTATTTCTTTACTGTAGCTATGAGTATGCTTCCCAGCATGAGTAGACAAGACATATTAGCGTTGCTTGAGCTAGTGCACTTAAAAAAGCAGTGTGGCCACAATGGCTCAAGTTAGCTGGCCAAATACGTACCCAGGAAGACACGACTGATTGTATTTTGGCAGCTAGCCTGAGGCACCATGGCCCTACTGCTATTTTTAGCACACTAGCTAAAGCAGAGCTAATGCATGTCCATACTGCAGTTGGAAGCATGCTTCCTTCCAAGGCAGGAGGACATAAAAGCTCAAAAATTGTAAATGATAAATTTAAGGCTATTTGATTTTTAGGCTTAATACCCTGTTATAGCCAAAAATATCCATTTCAGCAGTTCACAGAAAGATACCTGATCCATGTAATCCAGGGCTTTTTTCAGGCAAATACTGCATGTTAAGAGTTTAGCACAAGATTGAATTTTCTCTAGATAGTTTGAGCAAAATGTAACAGCATTTTAAAATCAGCCATTGGAATGCAGTGGAAAAAAGTCACCAAAAATATCCAGAATTTAAGATTACATATGATGATAAATACAACTATTTAATGTTTACACTTCAAATAGACTGCCTAACACAACTTTAGCAGGACTAGATTAGAAACTGAAACGCAGCACATACTGCACTATAATTTCAACATGAAGTATTTGTACGAAGCCCAGTGAAGAGTCCATTGGGAAACTAGCTAATGCAAAAATGTCCAAATCTTTGGACAGAGGGGAGATTTTTAGACAGTTGGAGAAATGTCTAATAACTTATATAGCTGTCCCAAACATCAGAAATAAAGGTTGATGCAGGCATCGCTCTGAGATGCTGGTTTGACTCCTTAAGGAAAAAAGTTATTCTTGATCACTAATTACAACAGTATTACCTCTCTCTCTCCTTGTCCACAGTGTTTATTTCCATGGAGACAGAGAAATAGTGTTCCACTTGTGAAGACATACAGGATAACTAAAAGCTAGCGACATCAGAAGAATGTTGTATCAGCTGAAAAAGCACCAGCAAGTCGAAAATCCTCTTTTGTGATTACACTGTACATACGCTGAGGCAGTGGTTTAGAGTAAGGTGCAGGTCGAGGTACAGTTATGCGTAAAATGAGCTCCCGGCCTGCAGGTGGTGGAAAATCTGTAACTGCTCCTAAGTTCAGTCTCCGTTCATCTGATGAACCTGACCTCTTCAGTTCTTCATCAAGCGAAGTCATTGTGGCAACCTTAAACAGAATCAGAAGCTTAGTTTAACAGCAGGTTATTCTTAACACCAACATCAGAAATTATTTTGAAAGAGAAAAACAAAATGTGGCAAATTACATACCAAAAGGCTACATGTAAAACACTAAGGAACAGCACTGCACACACTCAGATGTAAGAACCTTATACATGCAGCTGATAAAGCTAGTCCATCTTTCACTTTAACTCTTGACACCATGGGAGACAAGAAATACGAATAGGAAAAATACTTAATTTTTCAGTTAGGGTTCACAGTACTTCCCTTATTATCCAGACATGTCCAAGTGGGGCTACAAAAGTCTAAAGACAGTATCCTCTCGAAGTATTAGTGCCACTACACAGGCCATGTCCAAGAGTGCACTAAAGTCATTGCCCTGTTCTGCATTTCCAGACTCAATAGGTATGTCTCCACAGCAAAAAAAAAAAAACTGCAGCTGGCCATGCCAGCCACCTTGTGCTCAGAGTTTTTCATTGCTATCTAGACTTCTGGTCTCAGGCTGGAGCCCAAGCTCTGGGACCCTGCTGGGGAGCAGGGTTTTTTACTGTGTAGACATACCCAATGAGAAAACTCTGCAATGTATCATATTTTTACTGTCCAAGAAGTGGGGTTACTGTAGTCTACCGTGGCACGGCAAATGAGCTATAGTACACCTAGCACTATTTTATGTTGCTGATCCCAACCAGTGAACAAAAAGTAATGTTTATGTTTAGTACAATGGCAATATCCACAATATTTCGAACAGATGAAAACAGGATGCACTGTGAAAAGCCTCTGCTTCATAAAGAATTTTCTCATATTTAAACTTAATTAGATGAGATGTTTAGTGTTTTTACAAATTCTGTTTTTTCACATTTTGTTAAGTTTCAAAAATCTGTGGATGAGAAGTCAGTTTGAAAGTGGAGAGAGAGAATAATTTTTATGCTTAATATATGTGATATCAACAAATCATATGAAGCTGTTATACTATATCTACTCAAAAGCCATTCTCTCTGCCCTTACATGAAGCTAGGAAGATGAGCAGGAAACAAGGGACAAAAGCTAATTACCTCATCAGAAGATTCAGTCATCTTGAGAAGGGATGAGAAGAGAACCGATGATGAAAGATAGAAACAAACGCAAGTCAGATAACTTAAAGGTTAGACAGAGATTTTAAGAGTGTTTTAAAGACACCATATACTGAATTCAAGAGAATTTCTGTCAGGAGAGCTATTGTGACAAACATATACTTTAAGAACACAACAGATGTAACACACATTGTTACACAATTTATACACAGGAGGCCAGGGTCAGAACTTAGTAAATAAGAAGTCTGTCAATCAGGTTCTATTTACCCAACAAATAGCTGCTGAAACAATTTTTGGAAATGAAACTTGCCATTTAATAGCAAGCTAAATTTTTGTCCCATCAACAACAACAACGTTTCACCCAGTAATGCCCCCCACAGAGAGCTAGAACTGGAAGATAGCTTGGACTATTTCTGCCTGAAAGAAGTCAAAGCCTTTAATTTACGTATATCTTCAGCATTAAAACTTTAACAAACATTAGAAATTTCTGATTAAGTGCAGCATTTAGTAGTTCCAAAACTTCAGCAGAAGTCTACCAGCAAGGGAAAGGGCAAAGCATACAATATTACAGCATATATGTATGCTTTGTAGCCTTATTGCATTTTGCAACATTATACATAGGTGGGCCTTTCTCAAAGAAAAAAATTGTAAATAGAAGAAATAAGCCTTTGATAAAAGTGAAAAAAAAAACAAAAAAACCACAGGATGGAGTAGTGTTACATTTGTTATATCCGCAGCAAAATTCAGTTGCATAGGGAAAATTAGATACAACAAAGTTAAAGTCCTTTTAGCAAATCTCATCATTTTAACTGATAAAAATAAATCTCTACTTTAAATTAGTAAGAGCCCATTTCTATAATCCCAGTTCACTTGATAAGAAATCTTTTAATTATTACAATAACGTATTTGAGAACAAAAACAGAACATCTGTTACACCACTCTGACTTGCGGGAAAAAGTTAAAATTGCCACAGCTTACAAGATCAGTATGTGGCTGGCAACACAAGAGTTGCTGAATGCTTGGTAGTATTGCTAAAGAATCAAAACAAACCCTTATTTTTAAGAACACTGATTAACAGGAAGAGACAGCTTTACATTTGAGAATTCCAGGATTGCACCTGTGAATACAATCTGCTTCTAACTGGAGTTACTCCTACTGAATATGAATACTATTTTCTAATGTGTACCACTGCATTTAAAAAGATTGGGAGAAGTTTAGAAGGCACTTCAGTGTCAGAAGATTAGTAGGAAGTTTAGTTTCTGTTTGAGGTGAAATTAGTTTATGCCCAGCAAGAAAACAACTGGCACACACTGGAAAAAGTTTGATACAAAGAGGCCAGTAGCCCTATCCAGGGGGTAAACACTGAAGTTTCACCACTTGTCTGAGTTAGTAAAAACAATGACAATGAAAAAAATATAAAGTAGGAACAGGCTATGATTATCAACATGCAACTGCACCTTTCAGCACACTGCAAATATAATTGGTCAAGGATCAGAAGCAGGTTCATTAGTCTCATTACAAATATTTAATGCTGTTTTATAGTTTAAAAAGAAGTGACACCCTTGATTGCAATGATGCACGATTCCACATTAATGATATGGCAAAATTCTATATGCTCTTGAATTTTGTGAAAGTGTTCTGCCAAGAGAACTCACTATTGCTATGGCACAGCTGTAACAATGCAACAGCCACAACTGTCTTCGAAACTTGATCTTATTCAGTATTCTGGTCACCCTATTTTAAAAACCATTACCCTGTTAGCAAAAGAAGGGGAGCAACTAGAATGAGTTAGAACTCAATGGTCCCCCCCGCCCCACACACCCCTCCGAACAAAAAGAGAGAGACTGCAGAGGTAGAACAGGGAATGGGACAAACTACTTAGTATTTTATCTTCTTATAAATCTCAAGGGCAAGATCAAACAGTCAAAGATACTGGGCTAGAGATTTTTTGAACTTTTGTTTTTTGTGCCCACATATTGCAGAGCATATTATTGCAGGATCAAAGTGCAAGTCTACTCTGAAAGTTACTACTAAAACATCACAGAAACTTTCCGATCAGATCTCCCTGCACGTACTGAGTCATATCCACTTCTTCTATTGACTAAAATACATTTGTACCGCTTTTTTTCTGTTAAGCCTTGCAAAGCCAACACAGCTACAGGAGAGAGAGTGGGGCTCTTCATTCTTGTGCATCATCAACATAATTGTTTACTACGCAAAGTCTCAATCAGAAATACTTGTGCCAATCCACTGAGGCAACAAAACTGCAGAAAAAAGTCACAAAGAGCAGATTTTGGCCTGCAAAACCTTTACCACCAGTGATAAAATAAAAAACCCATTTTAACTCAGAACCCAGAAGAGTTTGCAGGGCTGGATGTAAAAAATCTTTATTTATAAACTGAGCACATTTGATTTGGAAAGCTAGATACAAATGTAGAATCGCACAATGGTATTGTTAGTCATATTTCAAAGTGAGCTTCACTTTAAAATCACTTAGATGGCTGTCTGCCTAGCCACATCCAGTCTTATAATATCCCATGGCTTTTGTTCTCCTTTCTTCATGTAGTTAAAGTTCTACTATTGCCAAAACCGTTTTCACAAGGAAAAAAAACAGGCATGCATATTTATAAAAAATGCATGCCAATTTATAAACAGAAGAAATCAGCATCACATGGAGAATTGTTGCCTCATACTGTCTAAATTAAAGGTATCAGCGAATCAACTGAAAATTCCAGCTTACCCGCTGGGCATTCAGAAATAACTTGTGGATGATACTACCAGCAGGTCCTCTTCCTGCACCAATGACTGATACCTCTGGCTGCTCCAGAAGACAATTTACAAACCTGGAAGTACAAAATAATGAAAAGGAAGGAAAAGGTGAGCATCCAAGCTCTTAACTGTATCAGTTCTTAATTGTTTTCACAACATCTTCAACACTCTTTCCTGTAAGAACTACTAAAGCTCCCCATCTAGCTTGAGTATAAAAATAGTTCCAGCACGAGGAGCACTATTAGGAAAACATGCATTCAAAATTAAATCTGAACTTCCAGTTTAGAAACTTACTATTTTTCCAGTATTACACATGACATTACATTAACAGGATTTTTTTTCCAAGTCTTAACTCTTGGATCCCTCATCTGTGGTATATACATCTGTCCCTCTACTTCTTTCACTCCATCCCAGCAGGGACTGCAACTCTTATCTCCATTCCTAATCCCTCCCACAGGGCTGGAAAAGGCAACCCCTCCTATGCTTACTCATCTCCCATGCTGCTGACTCAGCTTCTAGCTGCCTCATATTAGTGTTTATTGGCTCTTAACCACCCCTTGGCCAATGTGTCCAATCTTCCTCCTGCTGGCTCCCAATTTCAGGGAGGAATCAAGAATCTGCAGTTGGGGGAAGTGAGCACATTAAGAACACAGGACAGAAATTAGGAGAATTTCTAGCAGGGAGGGTTGGTCCTAGTCAGGAATGGTTCCTCCAAAGAGTCCCAACACCAAGAGTGAGGAAACCCCTCTCATCCTAGCACAGCAACCACCTTAGCCCTAAGAATTTAGCCTATTCCAATATTCAACTTTTTAACATTCACATGTTTAGCCAGACTAAGGAACAAACAGTCACACTGTTTCTGTGTGATGGTGAACAGAAAAAAAAATCATGGGATACCTGGTTCCTATTCACTAGTTTTCTTATAATGTCTCAATATAGCACTTCATATTAGTATGGAAAATAATGGGAGAAATGGTTCTTTTGGATATTTCATTCTACATCATGCACAGGACAGTAATAAATAAATAAAATGCCTGGTTCTTATATAACATTTCTCATCAGTAGGTCTCAAACAACACAAGGAGTTCAACTTGTGCATGTGAAAGTCCACAAGACAGGCAAGAGGAACACTAGATACTCTTATCACATTTACATAAAAAGTCAACTGTATTAAAATAAGTCCACATTGCACACTATTTTCAAAGAGATGGATAGATTACATTACATTGCATTTGGCATCCCCAATGCGTAGGACAGGAACCCTCTAGAAATGTTTCCGCCTACAAAGAGTTATAAACATCTTTCTTTGAAGTCTCTCTCTCATGTGTTGTGGTTTCTGGGCGATCTGCATTATCATTACTACTCCCCATCAGCAATTGTCTAAGCTGTGGAACCTAAAAAAATATGTGGAGAAGCACCAAAGAGAGTAAACTAAAAGTATCAGTCACCTTTCCAGATCTTCTTTTTCCTCCTCGTGATCACATTTCTCTATCCCAAATTTTGCTTTCAGTGACCTTGCCCTGGCAATGATAGCTTCTGCACTCATAATCTGAGCAATGATTTCCTGTATAAGGGTGGGGGGTTTTGAAAGGGGTGGGGGAGAGAGAGGAGGAGGAGGAAAAAAACAACAGCATTTTAAGCACACTATAGACAGTACTGAGATCTGCAAAGTTTTTACCCCTGGCTAACATGATGGACTTACTTCCAATTTTTTGTCCTCTGGGTTTGGAAATCTTAGAACTTTACTGGAATGAGATATTATCTGTTTAATAATCTTCTTAACTGAAGCAATATCTTCCAGCGTTTCTAAAAAACAACACAATTTTAGTCATAGTATCATCACTGCTCTTAAAAACATTTTAATTATTTATTATATGTTATTTACCTTCTTCCTTTACCTTTAGTACAGCTGCATGGATGACACAAGGCAAAAGATGCCTTGCAAGGTCAGCTGGTTTCTGAACTGCAAGATAGTGCAGCACCTATGGCATGTCAAAAAATTAATACATTAATGACAAAATTCATTTAGATAAAAATAAGATTAACTATGACTGATGAGCACCAATACTTTAATTTCAAAAACGGAACATTAAGCTGCACTTCACCCACTACAACATTAACGAAATAGATACAAGAATCATAAGTCTCAAAAGTATGCTGTGATGTTAGTCCTCATGATAAAAGCTCTGTAACAAAGCTCCAGAAAATAGTCTGCAGGGAGATGGGATTTAAGTCTTTCTCATTTGTAATTTGCGATTCTAACTCCACTACAACAGTAAGCAAAGCAACTGCAAATAATGAAAGTTTAAATTCAGTGCTTTAATTTTTTTAATCAAAATCTTTGATTCATTTATTAGAAATGCAAATACGTCTCTAAGCAATACAACTTACCAAGTTACAGTTGGACATGTTTTCAAAAGGCAACTGCATTTATTCAAATTTCAGAAAGTCATTCTAAGAACAGTTATACTGGCAAAAAAGCAGTCCATTGTATTCAAGTTGCAGAGAATCCTGTGGCACCTTATAGACTAACAGACGTTTTGGAGCGTGAGCTTTCGTGGGTGAATACCCACTTCTTCAGACGCAGGTAGTGGAAATTTCCAGGGGCAGGTATATATATGCTAGCAAGCAAGCTAGAGATTAAGAGTTGTTCAATCAGGGAGGGTGAGGCCCTGTTCTAGCAGTAGAGTGTGAAACCAAGGGAGGAGAAACTGTTCTGTAATTGGCAAGCCCTTCACAGTTCTTTTGGTTCTAGTCCAGAGCTGATGGTGTTCAAATTTGAGATTGAACTGAAGCTCAGCAGTTTCTCTATGAAGTCTGTTCCTGACAGTTTTTTGTGCGGCTGGCACCTTATAGTCTGCTATAGTGTGGGCCAGGAGGTTGAAGTGCTCTCCTACAGGTTTTTGTATATTGCCATTCCTGATATCTGATTTGTGTTCCATTTATCCTTATTCCGTAGTGACTGTCCAGTTTGGCCGATTTACATAGCAGAGGGGCATTGCTTGCATATGTGGCGTATATTAGCATTGGTGGACTGCCAGGTGAATGAACCATGTGATGTTGGCGGATCTGGTTAGGTCCTGTGATGGTGTCACTTGGTGTAGATATGTGGCAGAGTTTGGCATCGAGGTTTTGTTGGCATGGATTGGTTCTCTGAGCTAGATGTTACATGTAACCGGTGTGCAGTTGCTGGTGAAATACGGTTTCAGAGTGGCAGGCTGTCTGTGGGCAAGGATCGGCTGCCACCCAGACCTGTGAAAAGGTGGATCATTGTCCAGGATGGGTTTGTAATCCTGATGGATGCGTTGGAGGGGTTTTGGCTGGGGCTGTTATGTGATGTGCCAGTGGAGTCCTGGTTGGTTTCTTTCTTGGGCTTGTGCTGCAGTATAGCCTGGGTACACGTCTGGCTCTGTTGATCTGTTCCTAATTTCCTCGTGCGGTTATTGTAGTTTTGAATCTTGTGGAGTTTGTAGGTGTATGCCTACCTTCATTTGCCTCCATGCTTCCTCCCGGGCACATCACCATGATCCCTTGTCTACAGCCAAGCACTGAGACAACCGCATTTGCTCTAACCCTCAGACAGAGACCCAACCTACAAAATCTCACAGCATTTTCAAAACTACAATACCCACCCGAGGAAATTTAGGGAAAACAGATCAACAGAGCCAGACGCTGTACCCAGAAGCCTCCTCCTGCGCAAGACAACCCAAAGAAAGAAACCACCAGGGACTCACTGGGCCTATTCAATACCAGCCCCAGCTAAACGCCCTCCAACGCATCATCAGATCTACAAACCCATCCTGGACAATGATCCACCCTTTCAGGGTCTTGGGTGCCGGCGATCTTTGCCCACAGACAGGCCTGCCAACCTGAAACGTTTCCAACCAGCAACTGCACACCTTACCATAGTAACTCTAGCTCAGGAACAATCCATGCAACAAACCTCGATTGCCAACTCTGCCCACATTTCCACCAGTGACACCATCACAGGACCTAACCAGCTCAAGCCATACATCACTGGTTCATTCCACCTGCACGTCCACCAATGTATATACGCCATCATATGCAGCAATTGCCCCGTTGCTTATGTACTCGGCCAAATGGACAGTCATACGGGAAAAGGATAAATGGACACAAATCAGATATCAGGAATGGCCATATACAAAACCTGTAGGAGAGCACTTCAACCTCGCCTGCCACACATATAGCAGACCTTAATGTGTCTCTAGTCTCTCCAGCAAAAAAAACTTCAGACAAGACTTCATGAGAGACACTGCTTGAGCTTCGTTCATCTGCAAATTTGACACCATCAGCTCTGGACTAACAAAGACTGTTGAATGGCTTTGCAATTACAGAACCAGTTTCTCCTCCCTTGGTTTTCACACCTCTACTGCTAAGACAGGGCCTCACCTCCTGATTGACCTAACCTGTTATCTCTAGTTCTTGCTAGCATATATTACCTGTCCCGGGAAATTTCCACTACCTGCGTCTGAGAAGTGGGTATTCCCCCGAAAGCTCACGCTCCAAAACGTCTGTTAGTCTATAAGGTGCCACAGGATTCTCTGCTGCTTTTACAGATCCAGACTAACACGGCTACCCCTCTGATACTTGTATTCAAGTTAGCATTCTGAGTAATGCTAGGGCATTCAAGTAACAGTTTAATAATTAGAACAAAATATAGTGCAATTACAAGTTACTGGTTAAATCTTTCATAATAGACAATTACATGTTTACTAGGAATCACACAACAGACTATCACAACATAGAGCTTTTTACCTTCTCGGCCTCTCTGGTATCATCAAACAGTCGCCTCTGCCTCCGGGCTGGAACTGGCTTTGCTGTTTCCCACGCTTCTACCCACATGTTGCTAGGAATCTTCATTCGGGCACTCAGTTCACCCTTAAGTACTCTATTCCCCTCTTCATCAACCACTTCCTCTTCAATGTAATCTCGAGGAGAGTACCACCTCACAAAATCCTCCAGGCAACAACCAGGGTTAGCGGCCTAGAATGGAAGAAAAAAATAAGATAAAATATATTTATTACATTTTTAATAGAATTTCTCTATATACAATCTAGTTAACCGGGCAATGTGGTTTCATGGACTGAACTGAGGGCTAGGCGCCAGGAATTCCTGAGTTCTAATCACAAACCACCAACTCGCTGCGTCAGCACTAGAAAAGGGACACTAGAAAAGCACTAAACATTCACATTACTAAATGGTACACAGCAATGGAAAGACAACACAATGAAAAAATCCATCCTCTTACTTATACAAATCAGTACAGGTTTACCAGTTATTTCAAGCAAGCTCAAAATTAGGCGTTTGCCTTGTTAATGCTGCAAAAGAGGTTTAACACATGCGGTTCCAATTAGCATGAGAAAAGGAGATTTACAACAAATTCTTGTGACTTGCTAAGAAAACTGGAGATGGAATATAAAAATTACACTGTCATCACTCAGTGCATGAAAATGTCATAGGCTGCATTAAAATACTTTCTAAACTAAGGTTTGTACTGGTTACTGAAACAGGTGGCAAACACTTGTTTTAATGCCAATAAAAGTGCCAATGCCTACTTGCCAACCAACTTCATTTTTTGTACCAAATCATTAAATGAGAGCAGCCTATTAACTTTTATTTTGCAAATCCAACGCTCCCAATAAGTTATAAAGCCTCATTTAACAATGGCACAACCCGTTTCTGCTCCTATATTGTCACCAGAAGGCCTGGTTGTCCACACAGTAAATCTTGCCATATTCAATATGCCCCCACCTTCCTTTAAGTCATATTTTACATTGCTACTATAGGTTTTCAAAACAGCTTGTGCTAGAAAAATTACTATGAAATGTTGCATCTCTAAGCAGTGTGGTACACATACCTACTTTTAGGTAGTTTTTATTAACAGATTTTAATTATAAGTTTTAGAAGAATTATAAACTGTGAATTTTTACATGTACCCTGAAATTTTAATTTAGGAAAAGAATAGCAAAGTTTAAAAGAGACAGCAAGGAAGAAAACAGCTCTCAGGAGATTTTTCAGATTAGTCATCTTGACCAACGATCTGAGCTTGCTCATCTCAAAATAGTCCCAGAGAACTCTGCAAGCAGCATATACCTTAAAAGACTCCATATCTGAGAGTAAGCAAGCACTCTGCATGCGTGCCCGAAGGTGAGCTCCTTCTGCTGACGTTCCCAGTTTAGCCAATACCTCAGACTGTTCCTCCAGCAGATCTTCCGTCATGGGTGCTGGTTCCTGTAATGTTGAAAAAGACAAAGGGCTAGATTCACAAAAAGACTTAGGCTGTGTCTACAATTACAGTGCTGCTGCAGCTGTACAACTGGAACGCTTCAGTGCAGAAACTTATTACAGTGATGGGAGGGGTTCTCCTGTCACTGAGGTAATTCACCTCCCTGATGGCAAGTAGCTAGTTCACCGGAAGTGTTCTTCCATAGACCTAAGCAAAGTGTACACCAGAGATTAGATCGGCTTCACTACATCTCTCAGGGGTGTCGATTTTTCATACTCCTGAGAGATGCAGGTATGCCATCAGTATACCAGCAGATTCACGAAATGGTTACTTATCCTATGCAATAACTGTTCCTCGAGATGTGTGTCCCTATGAGTGCTCCACTCTTAATGTGCATGCACCCCAGGCACACTTGATCAGAGATTTTAATTAAGTGTCCATTTGGCCTGCACAGGTGCCAGTGGTATCCTTGAACCCCGTACCACGGCTATATCAGGCTGTGTGGATGAACCACCCCCTCAGTTCCTGCTGCACTGCTGTGTCTCAGGAGAAACTCCAAAGCACAATGTTAAATTTACACTTTTACCACAGAACATTTGCGCTTCTGACATTAGTACATATTGTGAGTTGGTGCTCTGGGTATAGTTCCCCACACACTTCAGTTGAAAAGCAGCTGGCAATCTAGAACAGCATTTTTCAAACTTCAGGTCACAACCCAGAACTGGGTCACGGAATGTCAGGAACTGGGTTGCTCTGGTCAGCACCGCCGACCAGGACGTAAGAAGTCCCGTTGGCGGTGCTGCCCAGCTAAGGCAGGCTAGCGCTTACCTGTTTCAACATTGCACTGTGCCCCGGAAGCGGCCAGCAGCTGGTCCAGTTTCCAGGCAGGGGGACCATGGGGCACAGTGCTGCCCACACTCCAAGCACCAGCTCCACACTCTCGGCCAATGGGAACTGGGGCTGGGGGGGCAGTGACTGCGGGTGAGAGTCGTGCACCTCCACCTAGGAGCCGGATCCTGCACCCCAAACCCCTCATCCCTGGCCCCACCCCAGAGCCTGCACCTCCAGCCCAGAGCCCTGACCCCCTCCTGCACCCCAATCCTCTGCCCCAGCCCTGAGCCCCTCCCACAACCCAAACCCCTAATCCCCAGCTCCCGCTGGACTGCAGGAATCAACAATTTTCTTATACTGGGTCCAGAGAAAAGAAGTTTGAAAACCACTGATTTAGAAGATGCCTATGGAAAAAGGGGATTGAGAAACCTACATCATAAGGTACTGTAGCTGCCTCATGAGACACTGCAAACCCTTCCTAAAGCACCCTGTGGCCAGTTGCACAGTGAGATAGCTACCACAGTGCACTGTTCTCCGTGTCATTGCAAGAGCTGCTAGTGTGGACATACAACAGCAGTTTTAATTAAAGCGCTTTAATAAAAGTGGTATAACATTTGGTGAAAAAACTTGCAAGTATAGATATAGCCTAAGTCTCCCCACCCACCTACTAGCTCCCAGTCCCAGTCCCGTATCTATCCCATTTCACAGTCCCAGTTTCCCTCTCCTTACCCCTGCCAGGCTCCACACTAAGTAACTCTCCCACCTCCTTGTCCCAATCTACTTCCCCCACAGGTCCGCCTCTTGTCCCTTCTGCACTGAAATCAGTCCGTTTACTTCTCCACATTGCCTGGAGCAGAACAACATTGAGACCAAAGGGAAGACAAGCCCCCTCCTCTCAGTTCAGATACTTGGACTCGGACCTAACACATTCCACAGCTCAGAGCTGCAATTGCAAGGAAACTCCTGCTCAGTCCCAGGCTAGAATATGGCCAGTGTGGACAGAGTCTTTAGGGAATTTAGCTGCTAAAATCTATACGTCTCTACTGAGCATGTGCAAATTGTGATTCTTTCAAAGGCTTGTAAATTGGCCAAATTTGGTCAGATTGTCTTTGGGACAGCAAGAGGTACATTCCTGACACAGAGTCTACCCCCTGCCAAATTTCAAGTCTCTGCTTCAGAGCATGGCGTTGCTAGACTGTTCAAAGAGAAACGTTGCCAGAATTTTTTTAACATGGCCAAAATAATGTATTTTCCTAGCTTCATTCTTAGAAACAGCTGAACCATCTTGGCTGAAGTTTTCCAATAAATTCAGCATGGAGCAGAAATCCGGCATGTAAAATTTTACCTCTAATGGTTAAAGTTGGCAAAAGTTTTAAGCAACAGAAAACAGGGTCTTATAATGGGAAGGGCTAGCAAACCTACCTATAAGTGGTTATAAAAGCAAATTGCTAAACATCATACTATAAACACCGCTAAGCTACTACTTTCTAACCTGTGTTACTGGAATGTAGAGAGGCTCTCCGGGATGCAGCAAAGTCAGTTTTCCATGCGGATGTAAACGACCTTCTGGTTTTAAGTTTGCAGATTCTTTATTTCCTTCTTTTGTTCCTCCTTTCTTTCCATTTTCTTGTCCATTTCCTTTCAGTTCTTCTGTGTCACTAAGGCATTCAAAAAATTCTTCTTCGCTGTCACTCCATGATTCCCAAGATTTCCCAACCTCTCCTCTTTCCTTTTCAGTCTCCTTTTGATAATCTCCACCTGAACGGTCTACTGCTTTCCCAGTATCACCAGAAGAACCACTAGGGGAACGATCAGATGTATATGGTTTTTTCCCCTCATCCCTTGCTTTCTTTCTTTCGATGCAACAGTTTAACATCTACAAAGATAAAAACATTAACAATTAATTTCTAATGCATAAATAACTGTTCACTAATATACTTACATAATGGCAGCAATGCCATTATACCATACAGTGAAACTTATTAAAAACAGCACAAACAGGCTCTCAGTTCTAAAAGACAGCAGTATAATATGTAAGAATTTGCACTGATGCAGAGATTTTATCAGCTGTTAGGAGAGGTTACAATTACCACAAGCTGCACTGAAATTGGAAAACTAACAGTGTTTGGAAAAAAATCACATGTTAATGATTATCACAGTTAACATTATCCACATAGTGACTCTAGAACATATCGACTAAATGTTTTATTGTTCTTGATTATTCCTATGAGGAAAGAAAAATTAAGAAACAGATTATTCTTAATTTGTGATATTTACCTGAAGTTTCTGATGCAGTAGACAGCATCTCAGATCTGGAGACCCATTAGCTAACCTGCAAAATGTTAAATTTACAGTTTTACCACAGACCACTTGCACTTATGCCACTAGTACATATTGTATATAGAGTTGGTGCTCTGGGTACAGTTCCCAAAAGACAAACATCCACATCATAAAAACTACCACTGTAGCTACCCTGTTAGGCTATGGTTTCAGCAGACAGGCCAAGGACTGAACAGGGCATAGAAACTGAACTACTCCTTTCACCTCTACAGGTTGTTCCTTCAGGTCAGGGATGAGGAAAATTAGGAGGCTGTCCCAGGAATGCTTGGACTGTCTCTGCCCATGCTGTACCCATCCTGGGATTAAAAGGATATCAGTTTCAGGGCTACCAATCCAGCATCTTTTACAAGAAGGAGACAGACTTTAATATTTTAAAAGGCAAAATTATAATGGAAGGGTAACTAAAAAGTCCCATTTTACTCACTGATGCCACCTTTCACAAAAGAGGATTACTAGTCGAACAAACAACTAAGCCAGGTCTTTTGAAAATTTATTTCATTTTTGTTATTTGTTAATGTGTAGGTGCTGCATACTGATCACCTCTTTCTGTTTGCAGGCCAAAGTCCTGCTAAGATAGAAACAGGGCAGGGGCTTCAGCAAAAAAGTAACTAGGTGCCCAAAAGGGGAGATGGGCATGAACACCTCTGCTAACAACCAGGAACCTGGAGCAGCTGCCCCCCATTCTGTCATTTTTCTGATGAGAGAAAAGGAAGGGAGGGTTTTACCCTTACTTTCCCAGATGCATTGGTTTTAATGTAGAGATTGGGGGTGGGGGCCAAGAAACGTTGGCGCAAATATTCCTTTCTAAATTCTCCTGAATCTCTCCCCAATCAAAAATGGGTGAGAAGCAGGGAGTACTAATTCAAATAATATACATCTAAAATCATTTTTGCAAGTCTGAAAAGCAAAGTATATTTTAAAGTCATAACTAGTTATCCTATCTGTCACAACCTATGGACATTTTCAGTCAAATTCCAATGGAACGCTTACTCTGGAATTAGGTAATTTTTCTCCCATCTGCGACGCATTTCCACTACAAATTCTTGCCAGAGGTGTGCCACTCCTTTTACCCCTCCATGGTAGAAGTTGATCATACAAAGACATAAAGCCAGTTTGTAGGTCAGACTATCTGAAGGAGCTGATTTGAATTGACTGAAAAGATTCTACATGAGAAAAATAAAAAAATAAAAATAAAAAAAATCCAGAAAATGACTGTTTTTCAAAACTTTGGATTTCACTAAAACACAATCATTATCTGGGTGTGTCAACATGAGAGCAAAACTCAAGTCTGCAAAAGTATTAGCCATCAATGATAAGGGACATAGGCGAAGGAAGACAGTTTCTGTAGGACCTCCACTAAAAACTATTCTTCCAGTCATTCTCTAGTGGTAATAGGACAGAGTTGCAGTAGACCAAGAGAAAAGAAAGGATGAGTAGCAACACCTGCTGGTCAAACAAGAATGTAGCTGGTTTTAAGGTTCTCTATTTTAAAGAACATATTTAAAACAAACTAACATGGACAAAAGGTGTTCCATCTGGGAAGCATTTTTTTAAAGAAATACGCAACAGAAAAGAATAGCTATATACTGTAGTCAAGCTCCCTGAATTTACCGCTGCATATAGATAAACTAACATTCTGCAAGCATCCTGTGACAAACTTTTTCCAGATATTAATAAATCACTCAGATTTGAGATATTTCTCTTATGAGTTTCGATTAAACTTACATATTCTTCACTCTCCGGAGGAGGATTGTTTCTTGAAGTACTAGGCCTGGCTTCAGATCCATCTGTTAGTCTGTCAGCAGCATCAGGGAATAAAAACTTTGGGAGGGGGGGGGGGGAAACAGACCACATCAGTTTTTAACACTTTCCCCACTTTTTCATTGCACACTTATTTTTTCTTGGTATAGTTATGCTAATATGCTGTGATCAACTTCTTGAGTTGGAACACTGTTATTCAAATAGTGAAGGTTATTTATTCTCCCTTGATACACTTGAAATGGATATTTTCTTGAAATGGACGAGAATATTCCACTAGAGTTCTTGTGGCTTGTCAAATCTCAGACAAATAGTTATAGCTGTCGGTCAATAAAAAAAGGTAGTCTGCAGAAAAAGCAACTCTACTTGATAGTGGGATCACTGTTTGATTACTCTAGTTATGGATAGGACACTCTTCCCACCTAATGCCATTATGTCATAACTAATCATTCTCACAGTAAACTCATACATTTTTAAAATTTTATAAGCCACAAACATGAAACAAAAAACCTACATACAACGTACACATGCACACAATATGATGCATGGACAGTTTGCTTACCAACATAATAGTACTGAGGACTTCATTATTTAATGGTGAGTCATCTACACCTCTGTGTTTGCGAATTTTTTTCTTTGCACTGTGAACCATATTTGTGACAGACAATTTATGGATTGGGACTGGTGCTGGCTCTGTGAGCTTTGACAAAGCATGGGTTATATCAGCAACCTCTACAAAATAAGAAATTGTTATAAAATAAGTTCAGAGTTCTATTCCATCATTTCAATTTATTTAGGATTTACAATTCTAACCAACCTGTTAACCTATGCTCTATAATTCAGAATCTATGTCCCACTTTTGAAATTAACTGTTTTTAGCCACACAGCTATAGGGCAGAGTCTGATTACGAAGCAGCCACCAGATCCCTTCCCTCTTTAAGAGATTGAAGATAGCAGCACAGTCAATCCAGTCCTAATGGCTATCACCGATTGCCTAATTCAGAACAATGATTACAGTGCCCAAGTCAACAGAGAAATTAGACAGACTGTCCTACCCTCAAAATAAGATATTAAAATAGAAGTGAGATATTTGGATGAGAACAAAGGAAGTGAAAAATAGATTTAAAAAGAGCCCAGGAAGATGATGTAGGTCAGCGATCCCCAATGCGGTACCCGCGGGTGCCATGGGGCCATCTAAATCCGACCGCATCCTGGCCAGCCATGACAAGCAACATCATAGAGAGGTGTCGCCGCCGAAATGCTGCCGCGCCCGCCAGACGAAAAGGTTGCAGATCACTGATGTAGGTGAAAACCCACTGATTATCCAAGATCAAGTGGCACATTTGACTGATGGACAAAGAAAAAGTAAAGAGGGACTAAAGAAATCACCACTTCCTTGATGAAAAACAAAATACAAGAAAGGACTTTGGTTCCCATATCCTGTAAGTATATGTCTACACTGCTATGTAAGCCCAGGGTTCCAACTCAGGCTCAAGCCTAACTCTCCTTCCATCTGCACACAAATCATGCTAACCCAGGGCTTGGTCCAAGCCTGAGTCAAGCCACAATACACAGTTCAAGCCCCATTCCTTTGCAGCATAGACACAGCCCCATTGAACTTGTGCTCCAGAAGTCCCACTAGAAGAATCCCACAATTCAGTGATGAGCTGCCAAAATCTTAACAACCAGTTCCCTCCTCACCCCACAAGGGGGTTGTGGCCTGCCCCCCCAAGGATCTCTGCCCCATCCAATCCCCACATTCCTTGATGCCCCCCCCCAGGACCCCTGCCCCATCCACCCCCTTTCTCTGTCCCGACTGCCCCCTTGCAGCCCCATCCAACCCCTTTCATTCCTGACGGACCCCCGGGACCCCTGCCCCATCCAACCACCCCTTCTCCTTGTCCCCTGACCGCCCCTGGAACCCCTGCCCCTGACTGCCTCCCACCACTCCATCTAATCTCTCCTCCTTCCTTACTGCTCCCCCGGAACCCTTGCCCCCATTTAACCCCCCTGTTCCCCTCCCTCTGACCACTCCAACCCTATCGCACCCCACCCGACCATCCCCCCGAACTCCCTGCCTAGCCAACCAACCCCCTTCCCCTCCCTCCCTGCCCCTTACCACGCTGCCTGCACGGTGGCTGGGGGCGCTACAGCCGCGCGACACCGGCGCAGCCCTGAAGCACCAGGTCAGGCTAGCTCACGCCCCACTCCCTCCGCGAATCAGCTATTCGCGTGGGAACCTGGAGACTGAGAAGCAAGCAGCGGCTTCGCGCTCGGGCCCAGGGAGGCGAAGCGGAGGTAAACTGGGACGGGGCGGGAGCTGAAGCACCCATGGGTTGCGCCTAAGCGTCACTTTTGGATTAATGTGCTAGGGGAGCGGCTGCTCCCCGCTCCCCCCCCCCCCCGCAGCTACGCTCCTGGGTCACTTCAACTTACCGGTTGTTAAATTTAGAACCCCTTTCAGAACTGGTTGTCTCGCACGGGACAACCGGTTCTGAAAGGGCTTCTAAATTTTAACAACCAGTTCCCGCGAACCAGCTCCAGCTTGCCACTGCCACAATCCCATAGGCCGACTTTCTTTGTCTTCTGGACAGTCAAGTCTGATGCACACTCAACTTTTCCCACACCGCATCAAAAACAAAACACTAGAGTGACCACATTTTGGGAGGGTGCTAGGAAGTCTGGGCTGTGGGTGCCTGGACTCGGGCCTGCAAAATGAAGTGTAGACACAATTTCTAACCTGGGGTTACAAATAAGTTTAGATACTAAAATCCTAGCTCAGGGGTTGGCAAACTACGGCCCACAGGCCACAGCCAGCCTGCCAGCCAATTTAATCCAGCCCTCAAGGTGCCACTGGGGGAGTAGGGTCTGGGGCTTGCCCCATTCCCATGCTCCAGCCAGGGAGCGGGGTCGGGGACTGCTCCGCGCATACATGCCATGGCTCCCGGAAGCAGTGGCATGTCTACGCATAGGGACAGTCAGGGGGTCTACGCGCTGATCCTGCCCACCCCAACTGCCACCTCCGCAGCTCCCATTGGCTGGGAACTGTGGCCAATGGGAGCTGCAGGGTGGGACCTGCAGACGGGCCAGTGCACAGAGCCTGGCGTAGCTATGCATCCACACAGGAGCCAGAGGGGGGGACATGACACTGCTTCTGGGAGTTGCTTGAGGTAAGTGCCACCCAGAGCCTGCATCCTTCACCCTCTCCTCCCAGCCTGGAGCATCCTCCTGGCACCCTAAACTCCTCATATCCAGCCCCACCACAGAGCCTGCACCCCAGCCAGAACCCTCACCCCCTCGTACACCCCAACCCCCTTTTTGTGAGCATTCATGCCCCGCCATACAATTTCCATATGCAGATGTGGCCTTCAGGCCAAAAAGTTTGGCCACCCCACTCTAGCTTAACAAACCCAGTGTCTGTTAATTCATGTTCTACTAAACCTAGGCTTATGCTACAGAGTAGACATATTCTAAGAGACAAGCAAAGTCTAGGGTGTGGGAAAAAGCGTTACATTTGCCTGTAATACTCCCTGACAAGAGAATCTAAAGGTTCTGTAAAATAATGTATCTAGCTGATGTGATGAACACACAAGATAGTAGAGATGGGAAAGTGATCCAATTAAAAAAAAGCAATACTTCCAAATTATGACATTGAAAAATTAAGAAAGATTTCTACCTTTTCCATCTTCTTCAAACGTAGCTCTTCCAAGAATCTCATCAGTCGATTCCTTCCGACGACAAAGTTTGAAGAATTCAGTAAGAAAGTCACCTACAAAGAAAATAATTTTCTGAATATTTAGTCAGTGAAGATCCTGTTAACAATAAATTAACCATAGCCTAAGTCCTTTTCTACCATAGCAGGAGTCCTTGGAGGAGGGAAAGAAGTGGTAATTATTTTGACATTTAATTTGAGAAATGTATCTACTACTATCTCTAGGCCATGTTTTACACATTTGTGGATCAAAACTACAAATTAAAGCTTAAACAAGAGTTAATCAAGGCCAACTAGAAAGCTAACAACCACCATTTCAAGAAGAAATCCAATATCCAGTTAATCCACCTCCTCACGCTTTGTAGCATGCAAGTTCAATAAACTCTGGGGCTGTTGGCTCAACAGGGAAAATGAGTTCCAGAGTTAAGAGCCCCATAATGAAAATGTCATGCCTCCAAGATTTACAAATCATGGGTCTGTCACCTAGTGAGCTCACCTGATCTCATATTTAGGGATGGACATAGGAAGAAGCCATCTCTTAGATAAAGATTACACACAATATATTACTTTACAGAACAAAATCAGCACATGAACATTAGACAGAAACTAGTCAAGTCTGGGGAGCACAGATCTAATAAAACCACACGTCAGAAATTTTGGTTTTCCAAGAATTAAGGGCTTGAAAGACAGCCTAATTTGAAATCCATTCAGACCCTAAGAAAAATCAAGAGAGGTTGTGCTCAGAATTAAGGAAAATTATAAAGAAAATGCAAAATCACAGGGGATTAGGAGACTGATCATTATTCAGCCCTAAACTTCATCTTCTTGACGTCTAGAAAAAAAAGTTAAAGATGTCTTACCTAATAAACACTGCAGATTATCTGCTTTTCTGACTCTCACAGACCACTGTGGGGCTTGAATGGGATCCAAGTCACTAAAAAAACACAAAAAAAGTGCTTCATTTTGTCAACACCAGTATTAGGGGGCAATTACTTGCACCACAAGTAATCAAATGTTCTTAGGAATTGCACAGTAAGATCTAAAGTATAAACAAAGAAATCAGCCAAGCTAGGTTATGGAAGTCATCATATAGGTTGCATTTTCACATCATAATTATTGCTACAGGGAAGAACAAGACATCAAACAGAACAACATGAGTTAACTGAGAAAAATTAACAACAGATGGAAGTCTGAAAAACAAGGATCTTGTTTTCATGCATGTGTCTAAAAACGTCAGGGAAGAGAAATACAAAAAAATAGTACTATTTGAAGCTAAACAGAATATATCTTGGTGTTTAACATTTGTCTTTAAAGAAGATTTAATTGTCCATGTATATTTTCCTCTTCAAGTTTTCAAAACTTAGAACCAAATACCACAAATGTGTTAAAACAATTACTTAAAGAGTTAGTATTCTTTTCTAAGACAGGTCAGTGCACATTGCTGACCATGCTTGCTAGATGGACTAGAAAGCAGAGGTGACATCCCATTCTTCAGCAAAGACTGCTGTAGGTTTAAGGAACTCCTTTTGCTTCCCAAGTTCACTATGAGGCATATTCCTTCATCTCAAGGCTAGACCAGCACCCCACTTAAATAAAAGAGAGTCAAATGGAAACAAGGAAGAATTAACGCACAGATAGGAGCACATGTACTATCTATACGGAGATCAGTATGTAATGGCCCTTTCCCAATGCACTCACAGGTTAAACCTGTTAAGAAAACGATTGGTTCTGAAATACAAACATCATAACAGATGAGTTATACATTCATCAAGGCATTAAAATTTAAAATGTTAGACCTTTAAACTCTAGATGACACTAGAAAGATACAAGCTGTTAATGGATGAAAAAAATCTAAACATTTATTAATTCATATATTTACAAATACACATACTTACGAATAAACATCGTTGTCCACAATGATACCTTCTGTTAGATGAGGCCATGTAGCTGCCAAATGGAGCTCACTGAAACAGCAAAAACTTTGTATAAATTATGCTAGACTGATTTCTAAAAGCTCAGAAAGAGATTTTCAAAAGTCATACATGACCGTTAATCTCCCCTAGCTCCCACTGAAATTCAATAGAAGTTAGGGAGCTAACTGCCATTTATGACTTCCAAAATCTCCCCCTTTGTGCCTAGCACAATAAACCAGTGAATAAGATCCATGAGATTACTATTATGTTAAATATACTGTATTCTGATGTCAGAATTATTACTGCATTTTTGTTAAATTTGATTTCAAGTTTTTTTTTTTACTTAATTTTTTATTTTTTATGTTTTAACACAAGGGATGATGATGTAAAATTGATAATTAGTTGATTTCTCAAAGGAGCAAAAAAAATAGTTTTAACTCAGCCAAGCTGATATGTTTCCACTGACTATACCTTTTTTATTTCTATTCTATTGATTTGTCTACTGTGCCCATCATCCAGTATCTGAATGCCTTCTAGTAGTGCACTAAACAATGTGACTAACATCCATCATATAGGGTTCTTTCCCCAATTCCTCTCCCCACAGGGAATGGGGAAGCAGGGGGAGTTTTTCCATTTTTTTTTTTTTTTTTTAATTTTACGTATGTTTGTTAAGTGTGCAGCTTCGCAGGGAGGGGCAATAGGGAACAGGTTGAGAACGGGTGCATATGTTCGTGGAGGAAATTACGAACACAGTGGATGGACGTTTCCTCTTCAACACAAGCCTACAACATGTGCTAAGAAGGGTCACCGTTAAGGAAGAGACATGGAGATCCCCCAAGAGAACTCAGATTAGCACCAGAGAACTCCCAGTCAACAGACTCGTAATCCAAACTCTAGCACTGGAAATTAAGCATAATTTCAACTAGTCCCTGGCAAATTGGGGGACTCATGATCCAGGACCACTATGGATACAGGTTTGGCTGCACTGTTAGAACTAATCCTGGTTCTTACAGAACATACAACAGCTACCCTAATAGTCTGCACAGTTGCTGCACCCTTTCGTATTATGATTTGCAAATTGCTTTGGCATACCTAGAACATTAAACATGCTAAAAGAAATTCTGTTTAGACTGGGTGAATTTAAAAAAAAAAAAAAAAAAAACACACAAAAATTTGGATCTTAAAAAAAAAAAAATCCTACAGGCATTTAATATAAACTATACATACCCAGCCATTTATATCACTTGTTTATGGATCAAGAAAACTCATCTTCTACAAATGCCTTTGTCCTTTTGATAACAAAGTCGGTTTTGCAGATGGTTTGCTCAACTTTTTTTTTTAAAAAACATTAAGAGTTCTAAATCTGACACTTTGCATATGGGCACAGCATCTGTAGCTATGGTACATTTTAGCATTATGATTTGAGTGATAAATACAAAGCTGAAAAAGTTTATAATCTATTATGTTGCATCAAGTACATCAAGTATCCACGTATTAAAAAAATCTCTCTCCTGAAACTTGGAAACTAAAATATAGCTTTTTTGCATTATTCTATATATTCTAGTATTGTTTATAAACTTCATAAAAAACAGTCTCAACACACACTACTCTTAACTCCTAAGCAATATTTAAAACTCTGAGGACTTCTGTTAGCAGTACATGGCAGCACACAGATATATCACTGGAAAACAAACGTCTATATATAATTAGATGTACAGTTCTGATTTTTTTTCTCAGAAGCACTTACACTATTTTAGAATATGCATAATTTTCTGCACTCTTAATCTCACCTAACAGGATCTTCACAAGCACCAAATGGTAATTTCCCAAATTCCAGGCCTCCAACTTCTCCTCCAATTAGCGCATCTATATCTGAAGACAGATCAACACATTTTCCATAATATAAATACGGTAATAGTTTGCTAGAGTAATAAATAGCACACTACTAAACATAAAACTTACATGGCACATGATCTTTCTGTTGGAACAAGTGGTTAAAATTTAGATAATATCATAAAATATATGTTACTAACAACTGACACAATGCTTCAGCAAATATAACTTTTAGCATGTGGAGTATATTTTTAAGGCAATTGAAGAGGAAAAGTTACTTTTATTATTTATATTTTTAAGTGATTTCTTCTTTATTAGAATAACAATGTGCTTACATGATTTCTCTATTTAAGTACAGATGTAAACCAAACTAAAAGATAAACGTTAGCAGCAAATATGTTGTATTAATTATGCATTTCTTAGACATCTTAGGTCACTCATACCTTTCCCTTCTACACACATTACAAATGCAAAACATGTCAGATATATGATCTCTACTGAACTAAAAAGATCTCCTGAAGTAACCAGGAAGTAGTGTTGGGCATTTGACCGGTCCAAAAATAACTGGTCAACTGACTGGTCAAATATGATCAAGAATGGTCAAATATTTTAAAGCAATAGTAACAATAACAGTAACAAAAGGTACAAAGAAAAAGCAAGACTTCATGGTCCCCAACAGGCTTAGCCTTAGATAGATACTTATGCCTAATTATAAAAAACAACTTACTTAAATGAGATATTTTAACTCAAAAATGTGGAACAATGAAATTAAGTTCTAAAAAAATAGAAGAATGGAACCATGATTTAATCAAAAAGGTAGGCCATCACCAACATCTTGGCATTCTTACTTTAATATCTGACAATGTCAAATAGGCAATTGTGATCCTAACAGCATCCCTATGCCAGGAGGCAAGGGGTTTCCCAAGTAACTAGCAGTGAGCTTCAGCTGGCCCGACCACGTCAGTGTACGCCAACTCACTATTGTAATAATCTGTATCTAAAAGGTGTCGTGTAAAATGTCCTTGGAAAACTAAACTCACTGACCATTAATATTCTTGCATGATGTATGTACGATCAACCTATAAAGGATTATACAGTTGTGCTGGAATTGTGACTAAAATGTATTTAAATTAGGCGTGTCAGTGTGAGTTGATAGTTGATAAAGATTTTTTCCAGAGTAAGGAATGCAGTTCCACCTGCTTGAATGTGTCTCCCGAGTAAATTGAGCAAGGTTTAACCAAAGACAGTGACAAGCATATTTGCATGCCAGGCAAACAAACCCATCAGGAGAGCAAGTGAGGAAAAAATGATCACTTCAGCTGGTGTAGCGAGCAGGCATGGCCTCCCTCAGAGAGTGACAGGGAGGGACCACAACATGCCCTCTGGTGGGCTGAACGAGGAGAACCACATCTGCCCCTCCGGAAGCAGCAGGGCAGGACAGAAAGGGGAAGTACAAAAGGTGGGCCCTGCAGCTCAGTTGGGCTGGAGCCATCACAGGAGACGGACGCATCCTGCCTGCTGCTGGAGCCTGCAGAGGAGCTGTCGGGGTTCCTACCTGAGCTCCCAGGACCACTGGCCAACCAAGCTCCCCGAGACAAAAGATGCAGGTACACCCAAGGGGGAGAGCAGGAAGCAGCTCTGGGAAACCAGGCAACAGTCTGATTGGCAGCTAGCCTGATACAAGGTCAGCATGTTGCGGCCGGACCTCTGCTGACCCAGTGGCAGACCACTGCACCACTGTTAGGGTCCTGGGTTGTGATGCAGTGGATTTGGGCAGGCTCCTGAGGTGGCAATACTCCCGCTCCTTAGGCCAGAAACCTTCACTCCTCAGGCATCCTGACTGAGCCTCTAGACTGTACTGGTGCTCACTCTTACCTAAGGCTTCTAAACTACTTAACTGCTCTGCCCGGTTGCAGGCCAGAGCCTACCCATTGTCAATCAGACTGCTGCTCTGCCTTGACTGAGCCTGAGGCTCATATTCTGTTCAGCTGCTCTGCCCTGATTGCAGGCCAGAACCTAACTGTCTGCTGGCCCCGCCCTGAGACTCAGACTGCCTTACTGTTCTGCCTGGCCAGAGGACCAGAGCACTAGGTTTAGCTAATTCTCCCCTTTGAGCTCAACTTTACAGGTATACAACAGTGAGGAGGCATGGCCTCCCTTACAGACGGACAGGGAGGAACGGCCACATAGCCTACACTGGTCAATGAACTTGGAGAGATGTACTTTTCAAAGGTAGCCTGGACTATAAAGACAGGGGCAGAGAACCCCGAAGTGATCCTTCACATAAGGAAACAAGGAAAACCAGCACCTTGGACTCTGTGGGGATTCTGACTAAGAGCTAATCAGCTACTGTTGAAACATTGTTTAAGATTTGTTTCCTCACCAAAGACTGCAGCTTGTTAAGTTAGGTCTTAGCCATTAGCATATTTTTACTTTTGTGTAACCCCTTCTACTTTTATCCTTTATACTTGATACTTTAATTATACTTTAATTAAACTAGTTTTACTTTTTATCTAAACCAATCCGTGCTTTGATCGAATTTAAATGACTGTTAACTCCAGTCAAGATAACAAGATGCTGTTTTTGTCTCTTTAAAGGAGCAGCACACTTAATATCTTCTATGAAAGTACAGTAATAGGGGCTGTGCAGAGAGATCTGTGAGGAACTTGAGGGCTGGAGTTTACCGATTCTTACCTGTTAGCCAAGGTTTGGGCTGGGAGGGTCTACACTGCAATTAAAAACCATGGCTGGCCTGCGTCAGCTGACTCAGGCTAAGGGGTTGTTTAATTGTGGTGCAGACATTCGGGTGTGGATTAGAGTACAGGCTCCAAGACACAATGAGAGGTCTACACCACAATTAAACAGCCCCGTAGCCTGAGCGCAAGTCAACTGACATGAGCCAGCTGCAGGTTTTTAATTGCAGTGTAGACATACCAGGAGAATCCTAAGAACTCAAGTTTCTTCTTCGAGTGCTTGCTCATATCCATTCCAAGTAGGTGTGCGCGCGCCGCGTGCACGTTCATCGGAAGAATTTTCCCCTAGCAACACCCGGCGGGTCGGCTTGCGCCCCCTGACGTGGCGCCGCTACGGCACCGGATATATACCCCTGCCAACCCATCCGCTCCTCAGTTCCTTCTTACCACCCATGTCGGTCGTTGGAACAGTGGAGCGCGGCTTAGCTGACCTCCACTTCCCTAGCTTTTCACCCGTTCTTCTACTTCTTGTATTATAGTTCTAGTTCGAGTTATAGTTGTTATTAAATAGTGATAGTTGTTAGTATAGTTAGTGTATATAGTTAGAGGGCTGGGGTTTACCCCTCCTCACCCCTCCCGGGGCCCGGGCTCATGCCTGGCTCACCCGGTTTCAAACAGTGCTCGGCCTGTCACCGGTTGATGCCAACAGGAGACCCCCATGATCGCTGCCTGAAGTGCCTGGGAGAATTCCACCTGACGGACAAGTGCCGTATCTGTAAGTCCTTCAAACTGTGGACTAAAAAGGAGTGGAACTCTCGCTTGAAGCAGCTCCTGATGGAGGCGGCCCTCACCCCTCCAGCTCCGGCACCGAGTGCCGCGCAGTCCGCACCGGGGAGAAGTGCTTCATCGGCACCGGAGACCATCGGAACACCCCACCACCAACCATCTCTGGCACCGAAGCAGGCCCGGCACCGTTCCCTCTCCCCGAGGGCCAAAAAGCCTAAGACTCCTCCGGCTCCAACCTTGGCACCGCAGTCTGAGCACGCCAAACCGAGCCGTCTGGCACCAACAACTGCCGCAGCACTGGTAGTCTCCGCACCGCCGATTCCGGCCAGGCAAGAGCCGTCGAGTCCGGTGCATGACAGCTCCCCGGCACGCGCCTCGGTTGAGCTCGTCGTTCCCACCACGCCGGAGACCTTCGCAACAGCGAGGGAACTGATTGCTCTTACGGAGCCCACCCTGCCTCAACCTCCGGCACCGCCGGTGCGGGTCCTCTCATCAGCGGGAAAGCCTGCCATGGTCAGACCACCATCTATCGAGGCAGCAGGCAGGCACCGCTCGCGATCGAGATCCCGGCACCACTCCCGCTCTTATCGCCGGTCAAGATCCAGGCGCCGCTCGCAGTCCCGGTACCGATCCCCCTCTCGGCACCGGTCGTACTTGCGGTACCGGTCCAGATCACATTCTCCGGACCGGTATTCAGCACGATGATCTAGCTCCCGGCACCGTTTCCGGCGGAATCGATCACACCGCCGCTCCTTTCGGTCCCGGTCGACCTCCCGGCACCACGCTGGTCGCAGGTCCCGGTCCACGTCTCGGCACCAGTATGATTCCCGGTACCGCTCCCCGGTGGGGCATGACGTCCGGTACCCATCTCACGGAATATCTGCTCCGCCCTGGCCATCGAGACACCCATCTGGTTTGTCCCAAGCAGATAGTGCTCTCTATGGAGATGTGGACCTCCAGGCCCGTGCCATCCCGGAGTCCCAGGGCTTGGAGCAAGCACCACAGTGGTCCTTCTGGACGCCTTGGGCGTACCACCGAGCCCAGGGCGATCCTACAGTGACATCGCGGTCCGCCGAGTCGGTCCGTCGCGCACCAGAGGCCACCATTAGTCGTCGTCCTCCGGCTGATACGGACGCTTCAGCCGCGACACAGGACCCTCAGGCCACCGCAGAAACCGACCCTCCTCTGGACCAGGACTCACAGCTCGAACCGCTGGTCCCGGGTCTCTCGTCCTCCTCCTCACCGGACGAGGCAGTAGCGGGGACATCAACCTCAGCCCCGCCCCCCATTGACCTGCGAGCCCACCAGGACCTTTTCCGCCATGTTGCGTTGAGCATCAACCTTCAGGTGGAGGAAGTCCCGGAGGTGGAGGACCCGGTCGTGGACATACTCTCTTCGGATGCCCCAACTCGTGTAGCCCTGCCATTTATCTGCTCCATCCAGGCTAAAGCGGACTCGATCTGGCAATCCCTGGCGTCTATCACTCCTACGGCCAGAGGCGTGGAGAGGAAATATATGGTACCATCTAAAGGGTACGAATATCTTTATACCCATCCTCCTTCATGTTCTCTGGTCGTCCAGTCTGTGAACGAGAGGGAGCGCCATGGCCAGCAAGCCCCCACCCCAAAAATCGCGGGGGGCTAAACGCATGGACCTACCCGAATGCAAAGTATACTCCGCAGGGAGCCTATAGTTGCGTGTAGCTAACCAGCAGGCCCTTCTCAGTAGGTACAATTTTAACACCTGGCAGTCCATGGACAAGTTCACAGAGCTGGTCCCCCTGGACTCCCGTCCAGAGTTCCAGAGCCTCCTCGAGGAAGGGAAGAAGATATCCCGGACTTCCCTGCAGCCCTCTCTCGACGCTGCGGATTCGGCGGCCAGGACCGTGGCGTCGGGAGTTGCAATGCGGAGAATTTCATGGTTGCAGGTTTCCGGCCTACCCCCCGAACTGCAACACACAATTCAGGACCTTCCATTTGAAGGCCAGGGCCTTTTCTCGGAGAAAAACGGACCCTAGGCTCAGAGCCTCAAGGACAACCGTGTCATAATGCGTTCCCTTGGGATGCATACTCCGCAACCCAACGCAGGTCCTTCAGAGCCCAGCCTCAACGTCCCTACCCCTCAACCACGGCCCTTGACAGGACTTTTACTAGAAGGCTGGTCGTGTGAACCGCAGACGACAGTCCGGTTCTCAGGGGGGCCAGAATAATGGTTCCGCCAAGCCACTGTTCGGGACCAAAGCAAAACTTTTGAAGGTGCGACCGAAGAGCAGAGCACAGTCCTTTCCCGGAATCCTATCCAGTTCTCCAACCGTCTCTCCTCCTTCCTCCGGCGTGGACCCAACTAACCTCAGATCGTTGGTCCTACGTACAGTGGAGTTGGTTACCATCTGCAGTTTATTTCACCCCCACTCCCCACCCACCCTCCCCGTTCCCTCTTCAGGGACCCCTCTCACGAGCATCTCCTCTGGCAGGAGATCCGTACGCTTCTCGAAATCGGAGCCATAGAGGAGGTACCACAGGAGTTCAGGGGCAGGGGGTTTTACTCCCGTTACTTCTTAATTCCCAAGTTGAAAGGAGGTCTTTGACCCATCCTAGACCTCCGCAGGCTCAACGTCTTCTTAAAGAATTTGAAGTTCCGGATGGTTTCCTTGGGGACTATTATCCCATCCCTGGATCCGGGGGACTGGTTCGCTGCTCTCGACATGAAGCACGGGTACTTTCATATCTCTATTTATCCCCCACACAGATGGTACCTATGTTTTATGGTGCGAAATCGTCACTTCCAATTCATGGTCCCTCCTTTCGGCCTTTCCACTGCCCCACGTGTCTTCACAAAGTGCATGACAGTGGTGGCCGCCTTCCTCCGTCGTCGGCGCATGTGTGTCTTCCCTTACCTAGAGAATCTGGCTTATTCGCGGGACCTCCGAGACCCAGGTCGCCGCTCACGTAGCCGTCATCATGGAACTTTTCGAGCGTTTGGGCCTGATGGTCAATATGGGCAAATCCACCCTCAAGCCCACTCAAAGAATAGAATTCATCGGAGCTGTCCTGGACTCCACGCTCGCAGCGGCCTACCTCCCGCTGAGCCGGTTTCAGGCAATAGTCACTGCCATAGAGAGCCTGCAGGCCTTCCCGACGACCTCAGCCCGGGCCTGCCTCACCCTCCTCGGCCATATGACTGCCTGTACTTTCGTCACCAAGCACGTCAAACTCCGCCTTCGCCCCCTTCAAATCTGGCTGGCCTCCGTTTACCGCCCGCACAGGGACACCATAGACGTCATCGTCACAGTTCCTCAGAGCATCTTACGCTCCCTCCGTTGGTGGCAAAACCCTTCCCTGATGTGTGCAGGCATGCCGTTCCACCCCAGACAACCGTCTACGTCCCTAACGACGGACGCGTCATCTCTGGGCTGGGGGGCTCACTTGGCGGGTCGTCGCACGCAAGGCCTCTGGTCCACCTAGGAGTTGTCATTACACATAAACATCCGGGAGCTACGGGCAGTCCGCCTCACCTGTCAGACCTTTCTTCACCACCTGCAGGGCCGTTGTGTTCTAGTGTTCACGGACAACACCACCGCGATGCACTACATAAACAAGCAGGGAGGAACCCGCTCTCTCCCCCTTTGTCAGGAGGCGATCCGACTGTGGGAATTCTGTATAGCCCACTCTATAGACCTGGTGGCATCCTTCCTCCCAGGGGTCCAGAACACCTTAGCGGACCACCTCAGCAGGTCATTTCTCCCCCACGAGTGGTCACTTCGACCGGACATAGCTCATTCGCTCTTCCAGAAGTGGGGCTTTCCCCACATAGACCTCTTCGCCTCCCGCAGCAACCGGAAGTGTCACAGGTTCTGCTCATTTCAGGGTCTTGCCCCGGGCTCGATATCAGACGCCATTCTCATGTCTTGGTCGACCCCCCTGCTGTACGCCTTCCCACCCTTTCCGTTGGTGCACAAGGTCCTTGTAAAGCTTCGCAGGGACAGGGCTCGAGTGATTCTGATCGCTCCAGCGTGGCCTTGCCAGCATTGGTACACCACACTGCTGGACCACTTGATAGCCAACCCGGTTCCTCTGCCTCTCCATCAGGATCTAATAACCCAGGACCACGGCTGGCTTCTCCATCCCGACTTACAATCCCTCCACCTCACGGCGTGGCTCCTATGTGGTTGAGTCACTCGGAACTACGCTGCTCCACCCCAGTGCAACGAGTACTCCTGGGCAGCAGAAAACCCTCCACTAGAGCTACGTATTTGTCCAAGTGGAAGCGGTTCTCTTGCTGGTGTCAAGCGCAGCAGGCGACACCTGCACAGGTGCCTATTCCCATAATATTGGAATACCTCTGGCATCTCAAGCAGCAGGGTCTCGCACTCTCCTCTTTGCGGGTACACCTAGCTGCCATTTCGACCTTTCATCCTGGAGAAGGAGCTTACTCCGTTTTCTCCCACCCTATGGTCTCGAGGTTCCTCAAAGGGCTGGAGCGTCTTTTTCCGCAGGTGCGACGCCCCGCCCCTTCCTGGGACCTCAATTTGGTTCTGTCAAAACTTATGGCCCCTCTGTTCGAACCCTTGGCAACCTGCTCTCTTCTGTATTTATTGTGGAAGGCGGCGTTCCTTGTAGCCATTACATCAGCTAGGAGAGTTTCGGAGCTTTGGGCTCTCATGGTGGACCCGCCTTACACGATATTTCCACAAGGACAAGGTGCAGTTGCGCCCACATCCGGCGTTCCTTCCCAAGGTGGTTTCATCCTTTCACCTCAACCAGGACATATTCCTCCCGGTCTTCTTTCCCAAACCCCATGCATCGCGTAGAGAGCAGCAGTTGCACTTGCTGGACGTCCGTAGGGTGCTCGCATTCTACATTGACCGCACCAGAGCTTTCCGTAAGACCCCCCAACTCTTTGTCGCCGTGGCAGACAGGATGAAAGGTCAACCCGTCTCTTCCCAGAAAATTTCTTCCTGGGTCACCGCATGCATTCGGGCTTGCTATGATCTAGCTCGCGCCTCTCCAGGCCGTGTTACTACACATTCCACCAGGGCTCAGGCCTCGTCGACTGCATTTTTAGCTCGAGTGCCTATCCAGGAGATATGCCGAGCAGCTACGTAGTCTTCAGTACACACTTTTACTTCCCATTACGCCTTGGTACAGCAATCCAGAGACGATGCAGCCCTTGGCTTGGCAGTCTTGCACTCGGCAGTGTCCAACTCCGACCCCACCGCCTAGGTAAGGCTTGGGATTCACCTACTTGGAATGGATATGAGCAAGCACTCGAAGAAGAAAAGACGGTTACTCACCTTTGTAACTGTTGTTCTTCGAGATGTGTTGCTCATATCCATTCCACACCCGCCCTCCTTCCCCACTGTCGGAGTAGCCGGCAAGAAGGAACTGAGGAGCGGGCGGGGGTCGGCAGGGGTATATATCCGTGCCGTAGCGGTTTTGCACGCCAGGGGCGCCCAGCGCCGACCCGCCGGGTGTTGCTAGGGGAAAATTCTTCCGACGAACGTGCACGCGGCGCGCGCACACCTACTTGGAATGGATATGAGCAACACATCTCGAAGAACAACAGTTACAAAGGTGAGTAACCGTCTTTTCCAAGAGCCTCAGTCTAGTGCTCCATCCACTGGGCAACACGGCTTCCCCAATATGTAGTAGAACATCTAACATTACATTAGATATAATAATAAAAACCATTATGCTAAGGGATGTAAATAGTCATGGGCATAAATCAACAGCTAACTGATGGGGGTGAGAAATAAGCACCTTAACATGTTTTGCTCTCTCATCTCCTAATAATTTAAAAATGATAGCCATCACAGTACCATTTGTGTTTATATATTAATTAACAGACACATCATCTTAAAGTCACAACTTCTGTCTTAAACTTTTACCTATGGTTTCTGTAACACTTGGGATTACCAAAACAAAGAAGTCCGAGAAAAATATTTTTCTCAGTTTGTTCAGCTTACTTTGTGCATTTGAGACGACTTTGAAGATAGAAGGTTTCATTGCTCCCCAACATATTAGAGCTAGGTTTGCTATTCAAAATGCTAATAAAAATGAAAATCTTTATTTAGGGATGTTTATTCCAAAACAACCCAATACAAAAAAAACTACAAAAATAAATAAATCTTTTCAGACAAAATGAAAACCATATGAAAAACTGCCTTAGCCTAGGAAAGTTTCTATAGCATTACAATACTGCCAGATTAAAGGAATCCAACTTAGTGCTAAAAATTTACTAGTAAATTTTTATCTCACCAATATATCATCCCTTCCTACCAATAACAATGTCTGATTTGGCAACTCTGTTTTCCTCTGATTATTTTTTATGTATATGTATGGATTTATTTGTTGGCTTATTTTGTCAGCAGTCTGCAGTGCAAGGAAAAGTGCAAAGAGAAAAATGAAGCCAAGTGGTTTTCCAGCCAAAAGAGCAAAAGACACTGCACTGATCAGATTTAAACATGGTCATAAAATTGTTCTTAAACCCACAGAAATTCATATGCTTCTCTTAGTGAACAGCTACTACACTTTTGCAATATTCTGCTAAGTCACATACAAGTATTTATTCCTTTAGCTATATATACATACACACACACACACACACACATACATACATACACACACACACACACACACACATTTTCTTTACATTAATTGTTTTCTATAAATTAATTTAAAATTTCCCTGAAGACACTATGCACATGAATCTCCTACCTGGTGGTTGTTGGGGCCAGAAATATTGTTGCCAGTCTTGAAGAACATACGTTAGTCGAATAGCTATGCTAACTGGAGGCAGTGGAGTTAAAGGACATCCCTAAAAAATAAATGTAAAAAAACACTACAAATGAATTAAAGTAAATCAACTAGAGTTACAATAATACTCTTTACACTTCACTTATTTGAAACTAAAGTCCTGAGTTCAAAAATAAAAAATGAAGAATGGGTTTTCAACATTATGTGAGATATTGTTGTTTCAGTACAATCTCTTCTAAAGTTTCAACCCCAAGCAAGCTATTTATCACTGTCCACTTCAGTCACTTGGCTTTAAAAAAATAACTACAAGTTTTCCCTATAATATATAAAAATATACCGCACAGTATAAAAACAGGCCAGACAGTATAAATTCATAAATAAAAATGAATCATATTACATTACTTTTAAAACATGGGCCAAATCATGTTTCTTGTACTCAGGTCAGAAATCCTACTGACTTCACTGAGACTCACTGCCTGAATAACATCAAAAGAATATGGTTCTATGACAGCTAAACTGACATCAATAAATAAGTAGAACATGATTTCAAATCCACACAAGAATGGGGACTAAACTAGAATAAGGTTGGTAATAGGATAAATTACTCTTAAACTGTTGTCACTAGATCAAATCCAACACAAAGATAATGACGAAAATCATTAATGACTGACTGGTGCTTGATGGCCCATGTGAAATGAACTGGTCTCAGTCCAGATCCTTGTGACCTGGTGTATCCAAGTGCAAAGAAAATCTGAAAAGTTTCTTTACGAGTTAAAAGAAGAATAGATATGTTCCCATTCTTACCATAGTCAAAAAGATTAAGTAATTTCTATCAAACTTTCAAGGAAAATTTCTAATAGAAAGTAACTCTCATTATCTCACTATGAGGAGAGATGCGGGAAAGAAAGGTACTAAAAAAATCCCATCAAGATGTGTGTCTACCTTACTATAGTAAGCATGTGACCTTATTCTGTCATGGTGCCCTTCATCTCTCCTCCCCCACAAGCTCTCCCTCACAAATGGAGTGTCAAATTTAGAGCATAATTTCTTGAAGGCAGGGACCACATATTTGTGAAGTATTTAGTAAATTTTCAGCACTCTTTTCTTCTTAGGGTTGTGTGTCATTCAGGAGGCTACAGAATTGGCATAGTATTAGAAAGTAAAGAATTAATGAAAAAAATTATTCAAAACAGTACTCACACATTAGCAATTTAGTATGACTGTTCTTTATTTTTAAAAGGTCAGTAGAGCTTTTAACTAAACTAAAAGGAAAACAGGCAGACAATGCCAATTAAAGCATAGGCCCTTTTTCTTCCCCTTTAATGATTTAAGTTGTTTAAAAATTGCTGATTTAAAAAGAAATAGCCTACATTTCACTTGGTTAAACGGCATGATTTCTAGTACACACATACTTACTATCTTGGATTTGAAGATGTCCAATAGACCTGATAAATGAGTATACTGATTTGGCACTTTACGAAGATGAACCATTTCAAAGTCAGTTCGAACTCCAGGGCCCTGACATTCTCCAACATACATTCTTCGCCATTTATGATGTATTTGCACAAACAATGTTACCTGACTGCAAAATATTGAAGCAGTAGATTAAAAAATGTTCACTGTTCTAACATCCTCAGAAGTATTTAATAGTATTATTTCAAAGCAATTTCAGAAAATTCTACACAGAGATATAAAGAAAACCACCACCACGTACTGGTACTTGGGTTTAAATTAAAAACGGTTAAGTTAAAAAATAGAGGTCATAAAATACAACTTTCACTAACAAAGTTCAGTGGAATGTACAACAAACTGTAGTAATGTCATCAAATCTTCAATGTCATAAGTAACATTTTACCAAACATTTTGTCTTAAGTTCTGATTTGGGGAGATTTAATAAAGGGTAAGAATATTTTCCAGGAGCTTTAGAAGATTTATGCCATCAGATTTGTGAACAAACTAATTTATAATTTTATAAACTAATTTTTTATTAAATTTATATCAAATCCTGAGAAAATTCAGTTTCATTAATTACTTGGATAATCAAGTGGAGAGTATACTTATGTAATCTGAAGATGACACAAATCTGAGATTGGTTGTAAGTAATTTGGAAGACAAGATTAGAATTCAAAATGACTGACACATTGGAGAATTGGTCTGACATCAACGAGATTAAATTAAATAAAGTACTATGCTTAGGAAGGAAAAATCAAATACACAAATACGAAAAGGGGAATAACTGCCTAGGCAGTAGTACTGCAGAAGAGGATCTGGGGGTTATAGTGAATCATAAACAAAGAGCAAACAATATGATATGTTACAAGAAGGCTAATATCAATCTAGGATGTATTAACAGGAGTGCCATATCGGGGATGTGGGACGTAACTGTCCCACTGTATTCTGCACTGGTGAGGCCACAGTTGAAATATAGTGTCTTGTTTTGGGTGTCAGATATTAAAAAAGATGGGGATAAACTGGAGAGAATTTGGAGGACAGCCAGAAAAATAAGAGGTTTAGAAAACCTGACCTGCGAGGAAAGGTTATAAAAAAAATTGGCATATTTAGTTATGGGAAAAAGGCGACACAAGGAAAACCTGACAACAGTCTTCAAATATGTTGATGGCTATTAAAAAGAGGACAGTGATCAATTGTTGTCTGTGTACACTGAACAAAGGACAAGAGCTTAATGTATAGCAAGGGATATTTAGGTTAGATATTAGGAAAAAGCCTTCTAAGGATAAGGATAGTTACATACTAGAATAGATTACCCAGGGAGGTTCTGGAATCCCTATCACTGGAAGTTTTTAAGAACAGGTTGGACAAATGCCTGTCAGGAATGGTGTAGGTATACCTGGTCCTGCCTCAGCATACACAGCTGGACTACATGACCTTTCAAGGTCCCTCCCAGCCCTACATTTCTATGAAAATCATGTCTTGTAGACCAATTAATTACTCTTATGGTTTTTTATATTTTAAAACAAAAAAAAGTCTATGGAACAGAAGTCATATATATGGTTCAGTGCATTCAAATGTTAATAATCTTTGAAAGAATCCTTTGCTATTAAGGTTAGGCCACATTTCCACTGAAAGACAATTTTTTGTGTTTCTTTCTGTGGCAATATCAGACAGACTACACTATATGTTGTTACTATTAATTTAATATTTTTCCTTACTATGAAGCATCTTCCAAATTATATTCAAAGTGATATCTGGACATGTAATCATTTAGCACTTCACTTACCAACCAGTGTTCCCCAATGCAATCGAAACTGAACTCAGAAGAAGGTTACATTTGGATTCACTAAGAACTGCATCATTATTTGCTGCTGGAGCAATAACCACAAATTCCCGTAAGCCATACCTAAAAAAAGGTAACATTTGTAGTAAGTTACATGTGACAAATAATTGCATATTCTTGAGTCAGTCCTAGGTAGGCTAGAGTACAGATGTCACCAATTTACTTAACTAGTGTGTATTGCGGTAGTAATATAATGGCAATTAAATATATAAGTCCATGCTAATTAAGAGGCCTGAAAAAAAGCCAAACTATTAAAGTGCATTCTGGATTTTCAATTCATTTTTCAAATATTTTAGAAGTTACTCATTAAAACTTCTTCTTTATATAACCACTTCTACAATTAGTGTACCAGAGCATATTATATATTATTACTTATATTCTAAATCAGGAGTTCTCAACCTGCTGCCCAATAAGCACAGAGCTTCAGCCCATGTGACATCCTCAGGGCCACACAGGTAGTACTGGATGCAGCCCACAATGGTAGATAGGCAGAGATCACTGTGCTTTTCATTTATTCCTAGTGTGAACGTAAAAGCTTGCATGAGGCTATATTACTTTGTTAGTTTCTTAACCATAATTCTTATGGAGGAAAAATAGAAGAAGGTAAATAAACCCAACATTTGTGCAAAGAGCAATTTATTTGACAATAACTTTCTGCTTTCCATTCCTATTCTTTAAGTGATCTGGAATTAAATTAAGCCATTCTCCTTCTACTCAAGTCTGCAGCCAAGACACAATCCTGAGTTTGTAACATCATACTCTGGCCACAAAGAAACTTGTAATAGCACTAGTTCTGCTTCACTGCAGAAAGGAGTAAGAAACCAAAAGGAACACAGTGCCTATTAAACTGTAGTACAAACATCATAAAAAATTATGAATGACAAAAATACATCTTAAAATTTTATTCAATATAAGTCTTGCTCTGATATGAAAGAAACTAATAGTTGAAAGACTTCAGTCTGAAATGTATTTAAACATCTTGAATTTAAGCACACATTCCACTAAGTGTCATTTGAAGATTTTAAAACACTGAAAACTTTTCACTTTCGTATTACTTTAAACCATTAGCTACTTTAAAATTAGCTAAAATGTTCCAAATTCTGAGTGATGGTTATTTTTGTAAGGCTAAAATCTTGACACAATGAATGCTGAACGAATATCCAATCTGATCACTGAAAATCATCATATTATGATTAGGGCCCTATCAAATTCACAGCCATGAAAAACACGTCTCAGACCATGAAATCTGGTCTTGTGTGTTCTTTTTCACCCTAATACTATACAGACTTCACGCAGGAAACCGGTGTTTCTCAAATTGAGGGGCCTGACCCAAAAGGGAGTTGCAGGGGGATCGCATGGTTATTTTGGGTGGGGAGGGGTATCACAGTATTGCCACCCTTACTTCTGCACTGCCTTCAGATCTGGGCAGCTGAAGAGCTGCAGCTGTTAGCCAGGCACCCAGCTCAGAAGTCGGCGCCCTGTTAGCAGCAGCGCAGAAGTAAGGATGGCAATACCATACCATGTCATCCTTACTTCTGCGCAGCGGCTGGCAGCAGCTCTACCTTCAGAACTGGGCTCCAGACCAGCAGCTGCCGCTCTCCAGCTGCCCAGCTCTGAAGGCAGCGCCAGCAGCAGCACAAAAGTAAGGGTAGCAGTACGGCAACCCTCCATACAATAACCTTGCAAACCCCCCCAACACACACACACACACACACACACACACACCTCCTTTATGGGTTAGAACCCCTAAAACTAAAATGCCATGAAATTTCAGGTTTTTAATAGCTGAAATCATGAAATTTACAATTTTAAAAATCTTATGACCATGAAATTAACCAAAATGGACCGTGAATTTGGTAGGGCCTCAATTATATGTTAAAATGTTACCTGTAATATAGAAGAAAACAGAATAAAGAATGTATACATACCATCTCACTAGACAATGGGCTCTAGGGGGAAAATCATTGTTCATGCACAGCAAGTCTTGCATAGATAACGGAAGAGCATCTGTGAAACAATTTGATAAAGCTAAGTGTCAGTATATCTGGTGTGTGTGAAAGGTAAAGAGAAAATGTTCTCTAAAGACGTTTCTGAGGTTCATTACATTAGAACAGAACCTTTGGAACAGAAAACTTTTCTCCAGTAAAATCAATTTTACCTTGATGTTTTTTCACACAGCAGATTTAATTCCTAGCATAGTAATAAAAACTTTATATCCCTATTAAGGCCCTACAGCTTGCCTTCCTGTTTTTACTGCTTTCATATTTTTCCTCTCTCCTTGAGGCCCTATACTGTAACCACCATATTTCTGGGATCCATCATTCACAGCCAAAGGACCTCCTGCAGGTAGCTGTCCATGCTACATGATACCATCAGGTAAAAAGAGAGATTTGCACAAAGTCTATTTATTGCCTTTTGGGTGTCCAAGGCCAGAGGAATGTTAGTTTTTAAGGTTTAATACAATTTGTTCCTTTAAAAATAAAAGGAAAGACATAAGACGACAGAACAGTGGAACCTTAAGTTTCTGAAAGTAGGCAATACTTTGGGCTTCATTAATCAATCTATTTTAAATAGACCAGCACTAATCACCACAGAATCTAGGTGTTGTTACCCCGACAATGACCATTAAAAATAATGCTCAACTAAAAAAAAAAAAAATATTCAACTTACTGCGTTCAACTCTGCACTGTTACTACTCAATGGTATGTGTTCCTTGTAGCTGTGAGGCAGTTGACCAAAAAGGGCCATAGTTTTGGAGTTTAATGTACCCACCCTTTACACACACACACACACACACACACACACACACAGCATATAATCATTTGAAAGCTTATTTTATGTATATTTAGATGACGTATAATGTGCAGCTGTCAAGTGGTGCCATAAGACCTGTAGGCAAGGTGAAACAATAGTACCAAGAGTGGTAAAGTGTCATTTTTTTCACAGTTCCAATAACACTGCAGCATGACTATGACAACAGTATTTACTGTTTGTTAATTTCAACACTTTAATGTGGTGTTTATTGGTCAATGCTACCAAACAACAGTGTATTAAAAGATCTGTATTAGATTTGCATGGACAAGTATTTTTTCCAGAAATGGTGAAGTTGTTTAGTATATCGCAAATATTAACATTTTGTAATATACTGACATGAAATATTTTCATATTACATATTTTTAATTGCCAAAGTATCTCAGAAGTGATAATATTTTTCTGTATTTTCAATTGAAATTTGCTGACCAGATCAGTCTCACACTGAAGTTTGTGTACCATCAGATGGCGTGCCCATAGTTTGTGCTGCATTGTGACTAGATATAAATGTAGGTGAATTCCTAAAAGTAAGGCTTCTCCATTTGTAAGCTTTTGTACATACAATGTAGCATCTAGTCTGCCTGGTAGAAGATTGTAAGCAATGTTGTTGGAGCTATGTTGGTCCCAGGATACAAGAAAGACAATGTTAAGTCAGATAATATCTTTAATTGGACCAATTCCTGTTGATGAAAGAAATAAGCTTTTGAGATCCACAGAATTCATCTTCAGGTCTGAGAAAGGTAATCAGAGTGTCACATCTAAAGAAAAGGTGGAACAAATTGTTAAGCATGAGGAGTTAACATAAAAATGCTGAACTTCAAAACAAAGTGGGCAATTAACATCTCTGCAGTCATGGGACAAAGAAGAATTAGTATGTTACAGACTGTTGTAACGAGACAATATTCTGCAAAAGGACTTCAGAAAAAAAAATGAGGAACCATCTCCTCCAGTTCATGTATTTTAGTATTTCATGTAATTTGGGGGAGAGTCACACTCAGAGGGTAGCTATGTGAAAGAGGTCACCAGTACAAAAGTTTGAGAACCACTGCTATACACCAACAGCCATCATCACAAAGGCATCACCTGCCTACCTCAAATATGTAGAAAACAATGGAAAACAGTCAGATATCCAATCCAAACACAAACTCATCCTCACATACCCATAACCAACTTACATTCAACACACACTTTTCCAAAACATGGAACAGCCATGGGTACTAGGATGGCTCCCTTTTATGCAACCTCTTCATGCATCACCTTGAGGAAGAATCTCCGAAAAATGCAACAAAAGAAATCTTTCCGAAACCCTCTCTTCTGACCTTCAAATAAACCCCCAACTTCACCACCAGAAGCAAGCTCCCCAAAGACCAGGACAAACCAACTCAAAATGGCACCAGATCTTGCCAGAGCAACATATGCAAAACTTGCAGCCATATCTCCACTGTTACAACAATAAGTACCCCCCGCAGCATACTTTTCATGATCCATGGGCCCTACACACCCCTATCAAAATATGTGGTGCATCTCATCCAGTGCATCAAATGCCCCAACAACGAGGTGGATGAAACTAGACAATCACTACACTTTCTAATGAACTCTCACGGAAAACCATAAGACCAAAAAACCCTATCACCTGTGGATGAACACTTTTCACAAATGATCACTTCCATGTCAAGTCCTCTCTCAGTCCTTATCCTCAAAGGAAATCTATACAACACTTTCAAAAGACGAGCATAGGAGCTTAAATTCATAATTTTGCTAGACACCAAAGATCATGCTCAACAGAGACAATGCTTTTATGTCTCGTTACAACAACCGGTTACAACAAGTCTACACTACAAAGTTTTGTCGGAAAAGTTATGCCACTTTAATTAAAACCGCTATTGCATGTACACACTAGATCCTTGTGTCAGCAGAGTGCATCCACACTAACTCCTCTTGCATTGACACAGAGAGCAGTGCACTGTGGTAGCTATCCCACTGTGCAACTGGCTGCAGGGTGCTTTGGGAAGGGTTTGCAATGCCTCATGGGGAAGGTAAAGTATCATGATGCAGGTTTCTCAATCCCATCATTCCAGGGGCATCCTAGTAGATCATCAGCTGCTTTTTCAACTGACGTGGTGGGGGGGAGAGGAAAGTGGTGTGTTTGCGGTGGGGAGACAGCAGGCTGACCAACCTATCCTGAGACAGGGAGACACCCTCCCACCTACGTCAGCCCCTGGCTATGCTCAGCACAGCAGTCTCTCCTGAAGCAGCTCGCTCTGCCTGCCTGCCTATGGTTCTGTGATTCCCTCCCAGTTCTCCCACAACCACCTCAGCTGCTGGGAGCAGCTTCCTGCGCAGCTCTGTGAATTCTCTGTGCTGAGGAATGTCAAAGCAGCACAGCAGTCATAGACCCACACCCAACCCCCACCAGCAGCAGCAGTGACACTGTGTTCCGAGTGCAGGAGAGAACAAGAGCATTCCATGTTAATTATTTGCTCTTTGCTCCCCAAAGGGCGCAGCATGCTCAGCTGTCACATACCCTTCCCCTTTCAAAGGTCTGGGAAGTGTATGCCTTCATGGATGCAGAAATCAGAACAGTGAGTAGAGCAGTCACTGCACGCACTGTGGGATACTGGTGGAAGCCAGTTATGTTGACAAAATGAACAGCAGTGTCTACACTGACGCTTTGTCGCTTTAACTTTGCTGCAAAAAGCTTTATGCTTCTTGTTGAAGTGGTTTTGTTTTGTCAGAGACACAGCAGAGTTTCACCTTCAAAAGTAGCTTTGTAGTGTGTACATCTCTCATTTTGTCAGCAAATGGCAGCTTTTGCCAACAAAAGGTTGTAGTGTAAAGAAGGTCTTATTCTTCCCTGTCCTATGACTGCAGAGGTGTTAATTGCCAAGTTCGTTTTGACTGGTTTCTTGTAACAGGTGTTAACTCTTTATGCTAAACAATCTGTTGTATTTACAACAGATCTGACACTCTGTTTACCTTTCACAGACCAGAATAAGGGCTCTAGGGAGCAAAAAATCTTGTCGCTTTCACCAACAGAAGTTGGTCCAAGAAATATATTAATTCATCCACTTTACCTCTCTGGTAGAATGTTTTCATGTATAGTTGTCTATGCACGCAGTACCAGCCTCTGAAATACTCTAGAAAGTAGTTTTTCAATTCAGAATTTATACATAGGTCAGTATTAGTGTCAGAGGTGACAATACACAGCTTCATATTGTGAATATGCAAATGCTGTGAGAGAAAGCAGTGGCCTAACAAGAAGTGGTGAAGACAACATCCACAAACAAGTCTTTGCCTCATGCTCTTTGTCCCTTTTCAGTGCAGTTACTGCTCTTGACAACCATGTCATCAGCACTAAGACAATCCCATTTGACCCTGAAACATATCCATGGGTGCTAATCAACATACCCACTGGACTGCATGTAACATCAGATATATCAGTCTCCACTGAAATAGCAGATGTTGATGAAAAACAAATTAAGAGATTTGTGAGAGGTGTACTTGATTCTAATAGGACAAGTAGCTTCTTCAGCCCCATCAAAAAATCTGTCATCAAAACATTTGCCGACATGGCCAAAACGAACAAATATCTGGCAAGCAATGGACAATCACAACAGTTATCAGTCCAGAAACTGTCTCCCACGGAGCCCTGTCCTTAACAAGATGCAGAGATGAGGTTCTTCCCGAACAGGACCTGGGCCTATGTCCCTCTTCCATACTGATGGAACAATGAGAAGAACAGACAATGCTGAATTAGGGCACTATCTGGAAGCTCTAGCCGAAAGAATTCATGACCTAAGAGCATGTAACAAAGGATATGTCTACACTTACAGAGATTTTGCACTGTAAGTTTCACCGGTGATAGGAAACCAGTGAAAGAAAAGTGCTGGTTTATGTACTCACTTAATTCCTCAGGCGTCAGAGAGTGTTTACACTAGCAGCACTTCCATCGCCAATGAGAGTAGCACTGTAGGGCAGCTATCCCACAGTGCAGCTCTCTCAATAGGTCTTGTGGGAAGGGTGGAGGGAGTGAGCGCAAGGTTTTCTGGGTCCCTGCTCAGTGCGCCGTGCTGCACTGCTTCATGTCCCAGCAGCCCCTTTACTTCCTTGTGTCTTTCGTGGCATTTTTAAAAACCCTTGCTGTCTGGCTGCTTTCCCTGCCACATCTACAAGCAAAGGGAAAGGGAGTTTCAAACTTCCCAGGGCCAAGCCAAAATTTCTGCAGCGAAAAACATGTTAGCACAGCTGTATGACCACACTGAGAAAGAAAAGGAGATCCACAGAGACCTGAATTGCTTGCACTTCGATCTAGCTATCACAAGTCACTGGCCAAACTTCCACCATGTGAGGATAGTTTTGAAGAGCATTTTGGCAAACAAAGATTTAGATGTCTTCATACACAGGTAAACCAGATATTGGATTACCATTGCAACACGGATGGAAAAATGAAGGTGATGAACTACTTCCTGTATTCTTCAAGGACCCAAAAGCATCTGAGCTTCTACAAGACCTTATTTGTGCCTGCACCAGTAGAGGTCACTGCACAATCGACTATGTCTGCAGTCAAAACAATCTTCCCTGCACAGAACTATGTACATGCCAAGACAACTAAGAATTTGGTAACCCATGCACCCTCATGAGAGATGGTGATAATGTTGACTAGAAATGTCACCAGTGCTACCACGTTTCAATACCTGTACAAATTATTAGATTACCACCTTTTAGACTGTCATTGTGATGCTTTAAGGTCACACAGAAATCCAACTTTATGTCTTGAAATAGTAAGAGAGGGTCATTAAACTAACAGAAACTAATGTAAATATTTCAAAGTGATCATTTTAACGTGTTGATGGTGTCATTGTTTATCCCTGTTTCTATTATAATGGCATCACTCGACAGCTCAACATCATACCTCAGCTCAACCTTCACAGCTGTCAGTCTAGCACATTCACTAGCACTAATGTAACTTTAAATTAAAAAGGGACTTTCTTCTACTGAGAAGGCATAGCTACCAAATATTTTGGGAAAAAATATTTCCTGCCTTAATCTGTAAAAGTGTACAATAATAGTAGACGCTCCTGCTATGGTGATTCCTAATCATTATTCAAGATATATCAGAAAAGAGCTGGGACAGGGACCATCCATGGAAGGACATTACCAATCAAACAATGCAAGCATGAACTGGCTATCATCTGAAAAAGAAGAAAAGTCTTCAGGGGCTTTGAGATGTTACTTAATATAACGAGACGGAAAATTTACTTGTTCTTGATCGTTTCAAATTCTGAGGCATGTGTTTAGAGTTTATGGGTAAATGGTGAGGAGTTAAATTTATTGTACTCTGATTTTAAGGTTTACATGGGGATGAGAAACACTCGGCTCCTTGAAGCCAAGATCAAAGTTTAGAGGACGATGTTGTTGGAAACACTGTAATTACAAACATTCACGTCCTTTTCAAAATAAAATAAAACAAACAACGTAGGTTTGTCACCTTTAATTCTGTTGCAGCATTTGTTAACATGCTAAAGAGAGTAAATGTTATAGTGAACAAAACATACCATTATAAAGCTTTGGTATGTTTGTTAGGCTATAATATGTTCTTTCATCACTACCATAATGTTTCACTAACACAAAATGCTAACATTCAGTATTTACATTAGATTTAAAAAGAGCCAACTCAACATAAGGATCAGGTTTCTTCCCAGAGATATTAGTAACAGAGTGATCATCACTGTTCCAAACATCCACAAGTTTTATTAAAACTATTCTTTAAAGCAGATTTCAACATATGGAATATACTGAAACTGAAGACAACAAAATATGATTTTTGACTCATGTTAACAAGAGGTTTGAACAGAGGATTGGGAAGGTAGGTTTTCCAAATTCTAGCCCCCAACTCCCACACTATGCAACCTTCTGAAAGTAGTTTAGGGACTGATTTTCACAGGTACTAAACAATCCCAGTTTCAGCTGAAGTCAGTGGGAACTCAGGTCCTGTGCCAAAGTTTATCCTTTTGTAATATGGGGTAATACCTGCATCATGGGCTCTGATAAAAGGAATAAGTGTCCAAAGTATTGTTATAAAGAGATGCTGTCATTATGAATAAAACTATTTATATAGTGTCATGCCCAGTATCTAGAGTTAAAGTTAATGCTTTTCCAGATTCTTTTTAGTTCATGCACATATGCATACATGCTAAGTCAGAAAAGAGATGTCATCTCTTTTTTTTTTTTAAATCAAGGTATTATCTTAATAAGAATCCTGTTAGTCTTATAGTTTGCATGACAATGACACGAAGGCAGAGTTGTGAAAAGATGCAGTGTTCATCTGTCTGGAAACAAATGTAACAAATACAGAGACATCAATTTATTGGATGTAAGGAGTTGTTCCAAAAAGGTATTTGATTTTTCGCATCTCACTTTTTATTCTGTGCATAATTTCAAGGTTTTTTTTCCCAGAATAAGGAGGAAATTTGAAGAGAAAAGTGAGTTAGGGTACAACAAAAAAGAACCTTGTCAAGCCTGACAATGTCCATTTAAAATTTATCTGTTTTGTTTAGCTATGATATAACCAGACACACAAGAATGAGTATCTATAGATTACCAAATGTTATTTAAAGATCTTAAACTACCATTTTTTTGTATTCAATATTAAAAAAAAAAAGTGCATATCTTTTATACCAAGATAACAGCCAGACAGCTGAATTTTACGGACCTTTACATTTATAACCTAACAATAACTCAAATTCTTTGGGAAGAACCAACTAACAATACTACATGGAAACTACAGTTTCCAAAATATTTAAACAGACATGCACCTTGTGGTTTGAGAGCATAATCTGCAGACCTTTGACGTTTCTAGGCAAGTCAAATTAATGTGCTGCAAAATTTCACACTACATTATCATGATACAGTGAACAATAATTTCTGAATGCCATCTACCCTACACATATTTACCATATAAAAGAACCATCAGTTACCTTCTACCAACTCCTCTTTCCCATCCTTGCCACTGGCTTCTTGCACAAGATAATGATGAGTAATGGAAAACCTGAAGTCAGCAAATGAAATTTCATCTGATTTCTCCTCCCATATTCCAGTGGTGTACACACCCTGCATATTGAAAAGGGCTAAGATATTATTTGGTCATGGCGATTTTGGCTAACCTTCATCAACAACGTTCCCATTTTTTACATCCATGCGTGGAATGAATTTTGTTATGTGCACCAATATGGAGGTGATGTGTGGCAGGGTGGGGCCGAGGGGTTCGGCACGTGGGAAGAGGCCCAAGGCTGAGGCAGAGGGTTGGCGTGTGAGGGGGTAAGGGCTCTGGCCAGTGGTGCTGGCTCTGGGGTGAGGCCAGGAATGAGGGGTTTGGGGTGAAGGCTGCCCCGGGACTACAGGAGGGAGAGAGGACTCCCCCCCCAAGCCCTCTCCCCAGCCACAGCTACTCTGGGACTGAGGGAAAGGGACCTCTCCCTGGCCTGTGCAGCCCTTGATTGCCTGATGTGTGGCCACACAGCTCAGAGGGAACTTAGATCAGCAATAAAGTATATTGCAAGTATTACCTACAGAATTAATCTTTCTGGTGTGGACAATAAATATGTATTTTATATAGTATCTTATTTTGTATAGATTAATAAAAAAGGAGTCCCAAAATGCTTTACAAAGTTAATAAAATACTAAAGCAAATCTTGCTATGATTAAGTATGTTCATTTCAGAGGTCTGGTTATTCTAAATAACGTACAGAATTATCTGGCAATTCAAAGGCATTTGTATCTCTCTCCTACAAAATCACAGATTTCAGAGAGTTCACCAGCTCTGTGCTGAAAGACAAAACAGCTCCTTTAGGAGATTACATCTACTGTATACTGCTTGGTTCCAATATTTGGTGTGAAATACTTTTCTAATATTCATATTGAATCTGACCTCACTTTAAGTAATTACACAATTCTATCCTTCAGAGAACAGTAAATAGTTCTGTGTATGAAAAACAAACATCAATCAAGTTTCAGATGAAGAAACATATTTTAAACAACAGTCTAACTACTGTATCTGCATAATGCTGACTGTAAATATCAACATGTAACACTGCATATGTATGATTAACAACAATTCTACTTTTCTATATAGTAATGCTTAAACAAAATTATTTAGAGAATTCCTTGATTTGCACCATCCTCTTTCTTGTTACAGGGCTTCTATCACTAGACTAGTGGACTACACAACTCAAGAGACAAGCTCAACCTTAATGTGTAGCAATATATTAATAGTTAAGATTGAAAGTATTTGATTAGATAACCAAGTTTTAACTCTGAAAACTGTGTCCTGACCACCATATTTAGTTTCATAAAACTCCCTTTGAATACGTAGCTGTAGGCTCACCCAGTACAGAAGAATTTCTCTGCATTGATATGTAGGATAACTGGGTAGCTTCCTGTCTGGTGTACTGGGCTCAGAGAAGGAAGGCCACGAAGACTCTACACTAAAGTCTATGTCGGCATAACTTATGTCGCTCAGGGGTGTGAATAAACCACCCGCCTGAATGAAACAAGTTACACCAATATAAGCACTCGTGTGCACACTGGTATGTCGACGGAAGACCTTCCCTTACTGACACAGCTTTTGACATTCACTGAGGTTGTTTTATTATGCAAACGGAAGAGATCTCGGCTGCGCCGCTGTTTTTGTAGACATATCCTAAGTATTTTTTGGATTTTGAGGTTATGGAGTGCCTCAGCCACAACTGCATCCTCTGTAATGAAATATTGACAAATACTGACTAGCTCCGAGGAGTCATGTGACACCTTTCTCCATGCATAACAAAAGGTTAAGAACCATGGAGTGGAGAAAAAACAGAGATGCTTGAGAACTGACATGGGAACCTGGACAACACCTTGTGCCTGAACCCAGGAACAAGAACACTGGAGCACACATAAAGGTCAACTCATTACCAATATAACACATCCTTGGGAGAAAATTTCTCCCAATCATAACTTTATAATTAATTTTGACCACACAGATTCATTTGTGCAAGTAAAATTCCCACTGAGAACTGTTCTTGCTGTAAGTAACCTCAAACTTTATTCTGTCAAATACAAGGAATCTAAAGTGTAAATATGAATGCACACGATATATTATACCATGCCATCTCCAATTATAACACAGAATTTCATAAGCAATTAAACTGACCTTTTCCAGGGGCTTGCCTGAAGAAACCCCAATAAGTTTCCAGTCGTTCAAAACTTCTTCAACTTTTGAAATAAATCTAGTGGGGAGAAAAACTGTCAGTATTTCCTAAACATTAGAACTTATCTCACTAAAAATGACTATACAATACAGTGAAATTCCTGAAAAATTAGCACTGTACAACTCATTAGAAGGGAAAAAATTGTTATCCTAAAATAAGTTTTTATACTACTTTTTTTTCTATTTCATTTATACTAAGCCTTACTCTCACAGAGTGCCTGATTGTGAGCCTCTTATTTACACTGGTGAGCTGTTACTCACATGAGTAGTTCCACTCAGTAGTTCTATTTCAGGGGAAATTACATTTCATTCAGATTTTCATTTCACTGATCACCAGTGTAAAATAAGGGGCTCACAATCTAATCTACAGGATGTAGGCACAAACATTCCATCGAGCAAAGAGGGGGAGGTATACCTACACTTACCCAAATAGTATTGTAAACACTAAAAGCAGGACCAATACCAACTAAATCATCCCATCCAGGGCTTTGTCAAGCCAGGCCTTAAAAACCTCTAAGGATGGAGATTCCACCACCTCCCTAGGTAACCCATTCCAGTGCTTCACCACCTTCCTAATGAAAGTGTTTCCTAATACCCAACCTAAACCTTCCCCACTCAACTCAATGAGACCATTGCTGCTTGTTCTGTCATCTGACACCACTGAGAACAGCCAAGCTCCATACTCTTTGGAACCCCCCTTCAGACAGTTGAAGGCTGCTAACAAATCCCTCCTCATTATTCTCTTCTGCAGACCAAATAACCCCAGTTCCCTCAGCCTCTTCTTGTAAGTCATGTGCCCCAACCCCTCATAATTTTCACTGCCCTTCACTGGACTGTCTCCAATCTGTCCACATCCCTTCTGTAGGGAAATGACCAAGCCAACCATTGTAAAAGTCAATAAATGAACACTAGCTGCAAACAGTAATGTTCTGTCCCCAACAGCTGAAAACGCATACTTAAAACTAGTTATTAAAAATAATGGGAAAACAGATTCTAGTATGTACTTTTCTCCCTGACAGACTTCATTCTCTGAAACTTTAGTGTAATCACCAGAAGCCCTCTGAATATTATGACTCAATTATAAATATTCACTTTAAACAAAAATTCCATACCATGGATTATTCAAATGGCAACCCAAATTTATATTTTAACACACAAGCAGACTATAAAACTTTGAAAGAGGACTATGCTTCTATCATCAAAAATTAGAGATGGAAAAGGCATATAAAATCATGTAGGTAATTTAAGATTGTTCTCTACAATCTATTTTCTGATACTTTACATTAATATGTTCACTTTAAGGAAGCACACACACAGGATGATGGGTCTGATCCTACTTTTATTGACTTAATTGGGAGTGAGATTAGGCCTCATGTATGTTTTATTGGTATTTCAATATTCCAAATCAGAATTATTCTTATGGTTGGGATAGCACCATCTGTCTATTCAATCAACCTTAATTAGAAGAAGTCAATTTTCTTCTGTGCTCATTCCATCTGCATTCAGACAAACTAGCACTTCAATCACCTTCTGAGTTTGTGTCATACACAGAAATCCAGTCTGTGCACTGTCTACATTATTTTAAATAAACAAACAAAAAAAGATGACAATTTCCGACACTCCAAAACAAGATCAATTGTTCCCTGTCAATATTTAGCCAAGCAAACCTGATAATGGTACAGTATTTAACCACACAAGCACATATCTGCACCGAACTGAATACAGGAAATACCATATCGCACTTTAAGCAGTGACACTGCGCTCGGAGTGGAGTAATGTAACCAAAATGCAGTCCCTGCTCTGAAGAACCGTCTCTACCTTAGCTTTTCTAAAAGACATCCTACTATTGGTTCTCCTTCAGTGGTAACAGCAGTGAGAGAAGCACAGAGGGACAAGGCTCCAGGAAGTCACCGGTTGTTTTACCAAGGGATCATTTAGACCGAAACGGAACAGGCCTACGCAACAGGACGGTGAAAGTGCTGCCAGCTTCCTACGCCAGCACACTCACTAGAAGATACACTCCGGGGTTAACAACAGGAGTGGGAAACTTGTCCCAAAAACGCTAGGGCGTGTGGGGCCACACCAGAGGAGCCACGACGCTGGGCCTCAGGGGAAGGAGCGGGACTCGGGAGGCCATGGTGCCTTTCCCAGGGAGTCCTGAGCGCAGGCAAGAGTTTGCCGAGGAGAACACCGCGCGCTGTGCAGCCATCCCATCTGGGATTACACCGAGTGCCTCTCTGAGGGCCCCTTCCCCTAAACTTGCAAAGCCAGGAGCCGGGACGCTACCCGCAGGGAAAGGCGGCGGCTGGGGCAGGATACGGAGCCCGGGGAGGCGGTCTCGTACCTTTCCCACTCGGAGGCGGTGGTGAAGTCCGTGATCTCAAACACTTCGGACTCGGGCTGCGGGGAGAGAGCGGGAGAGACGATGAGTGCGGGCGAGCTGAGGGGAACCGGTGGGGGGCCGGGCAGGGGGCGGGAGACTCACCTCGCTGTCCGCCGCCATCTTGTGCAACCACTGGGCAGTAGCACGCATAGGATCATGGGAGATTGGAGGGGGAAGGGAACATGAGGGTGGGGAAGGACGGGGAGAGAGTCACTGGAAATCTCCCCAGCTTTGGGGCTCGCACAAGAAGCCGCCCACTGCTCTCGGTCCAGTCCGATAGCTCCATTCCCCTCGTCGAGACAGCCCTGTCCCTACACTCCTCCACACCCCTCCTGAGCGACAGCCCTAACCCTACACAGCCGGCCAGACACACCCCTCCTGAGACAGCCGTAACCCTGCACTCCTCCAGACACACCCTTCCTGAGAGACAGCCCTGCCCCTACACACCTTCCGACACACCCCTCCACCCATACACCTTCTGAGAGACAGCCCTGCCCCTCCCCAAACACCGTTCTTCAGATACAGCCCTGCCCCTACACCCCCCACACACAGCCTACCCCAGAGACAGCCCTGTCCCTACACCCCACACACACACAGCCCTCCTCAGAGACAGCCCTGTCCCTACACCCCACACACACTCTGAGAGACAGACCGGTCCCCCCCCCCGAATCCACCCCTCCTTAGAGACAGCCATGCCCCTACACTCGACCCCTCCACACACAGCTCTCCTCAGACAGCCCTTCCCCTAGACCCCACACACACAGCCCTCCTCAGAGACAGCCTTGCCCCTAGACCCCTTCACACACACCCCTCTTGAGAGACAACCCTACCCCCACAGCCCTGCCTGTTCATCTCCACACACACCCATCCGCATACAAAGGCAGCACATCCCTTCCATCTTCAGTCTCCTCAGAGATTTTATGCAGTATAGCTATGTCAGTCCCAAGATATTAGAGAGACAAGGTGGGTGAGGTAATATCTTCTATTGGACCAATCGCTGTTGGTGAGAGAGACAAGATTTTGAGGAAGAAGAGCTATGTGTGGCTCAAAAATCTCAGCAATAGAAAAATCCAGATCCAGAAAAATAGAAAAATTACAGATCCAGACTAACACGGCTATCCCTCTGATACTTGTCACCAATAGAAGTTGGTCCAATAAAAGATATTACCTCACCCACCTTATCACTTCTCAGAGAGACAGCCCTATCATCCCCACACATACACCCCTCTACATACAGACAGCCCTGCCCCTTCATCCCTATACAGATACATCTCCGTCCCCACAGACACCCTACCACAGGGAGAGACACCCCAACCTAATACACTCAGAGACCAATGGGGATCACCCCATCCACCCAGGCTGCTCCACACAGAGACAGCCTACTACATACACATAGAGAGACATGTCCTCTCTCACCCACTCAGAAATGCACACTTCTATACATACATGACCCTACCTCCATACATACCCTGCTCCTATATATATTATCCAACACACATTTCCCCCACTCTTCCTTACATATCTCATGAGACACCACACACACAATCCAGAAAGAGAGAACTTCACACCCAGGCTTGTTTGGGGGCAGTATTTAGGTTCTTCTTTCCCTTGCCAGATCTTCATTCCATTTGTTTGCATGAAGTTCTAACACCTAAATACATTCTTCATTAACACACCTTTGGCCCAAGACTTTTTAATTACAGGGTGTATATAATGTAGAAGTAATATAAGATAAAACTATAGGATGTAGACAGATGAAAACAATACAATCAACCTCTAATTTGATCTCTATTAGCACAAGAGTGAATGAATTTGAAAGCATACTAACACTTAACACTTCTTTGATATTCGCATACAAGTGAATTGTCCTGAGACTCTGGCATGGGCTTGTACCTGGCATGTCAGTGTCACAAGGTTATTCTATTTATAAGTAGTGATTTATGATTGGATTTATTAAGAGTGTACAGTGTACCTTTGCCTGTGCTGGAGGGATTATGGAGTCCTCTATTGGCTGCCTGTTGTACTGGGGTTTAAAAGAGCCCAACACCATGAATGAGCCTGCAGGTGCATTACAGTATGCAGTTTAGTGACAACTATGAAGTCATAGATAGGGTTTGTTCCAGTATATTCAATAAGAATATTTTGATTATTTATTGAGTTCTCTAAGAAGGGGAAAGGAAAGAAAATACTGTATAGTAGAATCTGGTTAATTAGGACACCCCACTGGATGAACTGCCTATTCTAAAAGAGTTTGAAAAGATTTGAAATTAAATAGAAATATAAGAATAAAAACAATATATTTTGAAGGATATACTTTATGTATTAGTGTGAGGTGTTTTTTAAAAGAAGCAAGGAGTTCAGGGAACTTTACTGGGAGGGAAGTAATGATTTTTTAGGAAAGTGGTAGGAATTGACATCCAGAGAAAAGTGCCATAAAAATAGGTCATGCACCAAAAGTATAGCTAGACAGACAAGGGAGAGGGACATAGGCTGCTTCGCATGCTAGAACAGCTCTTTTGTAATTAAGGCCTAAAATCGTACCATGTAGTTTAACCCTGTTTTGTTTCATAGATGGCTGAGACGCCAACTTACAATTCTCCAAACAAAATGCCCAGTGGACAGTTGCCTTGGCAACAGCCTGTAAACTAAACTGTCTGGTTGTAGCAGTGGCTGCCTGAAGGATTTTATGCTAGAAGAATTTGCTTTAATATGGGAACACAGTTGGCTATGCAATCTGAAGCTCACCCAGAAAATAAAATCAAAGTACACAGAATCACAGTGTGAATTAGCTGCTATCCAGTGAAGAGGGACAGCTATGATCTAAAAATTATATTTAGCTGCTCTTCGGATTGGTGTCTCTGTTTCAATACTTGCTCTTTGATACAAGCTCTAGGTAAGCACAGTGTTTCAGCATATTGTACAGAACCTATTATTTTCAATTATTATTTATGAAGCTCCACAGTTATGCATGGTAATTTACAAGAAAGTAAAAAGACAAAATCTTGAAATCACCATCTAATTATAATCTAAGAAAACCAGTTTAATAGAATGCATGTGCTAATATACACCAAGAGAAAGTGTTGTCCAGTGATTAGCATACAGGATTGGGAATCAAGAGTCTTGACTTCTATCCCAGTCTTTGCACTCATTAACTGTGGGACCTTGGGCTAGTCACTCAGCTTCTCTGTATATGTTTAACCATGTTTAAAATGGGGATAATACCTGCCTATCCCATAGGGTTGTTGTGAGGCTTAATATTATTGTGTTTTAAACTTTATGAGATCCTTGGATGAAAGGTGCCATATAAAAGTGCAATTTGTTATAAAAACTTGAACTTCATCTAAGATAAATCCATGGGAATAACTATCAATGAATCTGTAGAGAGTGCTGCGGCACTTGTACTAGGAATTATGCTTTCCTGTTAGTTAATATAATAAGAAATAAGGGCCTGTGCCTGCTCATATTTAACAGTATACAGTAGGAAAATTTTTATTGCGTTCAATGGGAGCTGGATTGGGACCTACATTTTCTCAGTGTTTATTTTATTGTATTTAATGTTGTGACATCAGGCAGTTTTTCCATTCCCATCAGTTGTGCTGTGATCTCAGCTGAAAAGAAAATAAAGGGAGATAAAATAATTAGATGTATAAAAGATCTTAGTTGCATAAAGCAGAAAATGAATTCTTACTTTGCCACTTTGACATTTATTAACCTAAAGGTATTTGTTACCTTGTATGATGGAATCCATAATATAAAACAAAACAAAACAATGTTACAGTTAATTAGTGGTTAGTCCCTGCCTGTCTGTTTATAGTTAGGCTGAAAAATTTAAACATACTATACAAATGTATTGTATTTAAGGTTATTATTCGGGCTAGTTAGTGAGATAAAAACTTATGAATAACACTATGAATATTATTGTTATAATTTAATAACACCAACAGTCCAGGCACTTAAGAATCTCCGCCACAAGTGGAATAATTTAATCTTAAAACAAACAAAAAAGAACAAATTATTCCAAGGTTTCCTTGAGGTAACTTCAGAGATTAATGTGGAGCTCATCATCAGCAATATATCTAAAGTTTAAAAATTTCTCAGAAACCTAGATTTTCAGCACCCTAAAGCTGGAAGTACAGTTCTGATCACAGTAACTGAAGAGAATCTTAAAGTTAAGTATTTACTATCCAATACTGCAAATGTATATTGACTTAATCAAGCGACCTATTCAGGTCCCTTTTTCTCTGGTCTGTTAGATGCCTTCTATTCCCCAATGTTATATAAAAGGAGAGAGATCAAAATAAATCAATAAAAAAACAAACATACCAAAGTTATCACCTCTTTATAGGTCTCCCAGAGTGTCTTGTATTATCTCTGTCTGTCTTTTAGACAGCAAGCGCCTCATGGCAAAGGCTGTCTTTGTGTTGTGTATAGCATGGAGCATACTGTCAGTGCTCACAATAATAAAATAAATCCCCCCTATCCCAGGGAAGTACTGGCCTCCACTTTCAGCAGCTCCCATTGGCCTGGAGCAGCAAACCACAGCCAGTGGGAGCCGCGATTGGCCGGGCCTGCGGGTGGGGCAGGGGCTTTCCCTACACAAGCGGCATCCCAAGTTTGGGAAACACTGCTCTAAACCATAGCATTTGTTTAAACAAAGAAACCTTGCCAAAAAAAATTGAACAAACTATGTGTTCAGATTAATTGTTCAGCCAGTCTGTTCTTTATTGCATTTTATCTCTTCCTTCCTTTGTACATTGTCTATGTAGATTATAAAATCTTCCGGTAAGATATTACTTTTCATTTTAGTCTTTACTGCACCTAGTTCACTGTTGGTGCTAAAAAATAAAATAAAATAAAGAATCTATTTTTATTTTCCACAGCTAATACTTGTTGGAAACTTACAAGTACATTTGACTCAATATCTTGCTGCAATGATCTCCATGGGCTAATACAATGCTAAAATTGGGACCTTTGGATGTACTCCCATAATATTTACTAATACTAACAATATCATCTTCTTTTATTTATTTTAACTTGTAATGTTTTAATTTAATTCCATATTCTTCAGGTTTGGAAAAAGTAAACAGAAATACCATTCATTATTTATTATTCAGAGACTAAAAGGGAGAGAATCCATCAGGCCTGTTGCCATCAAATCCCTCTAACGCCATTTTGATTAAGATTATTTTTATTTTAATAATCAGACACTTGTGTAAGGTTTTACATCTTCATTGGGCTTTAATTAATCCTCACACCACTTCTAACAGTTTGTAACTCTAACTTCTTTTGTGACTCTTTGTATAATCATATCCCTATTATGGCATTATAGATGGTTGGATTTCCCTTACAAAAGGGAGCAGATATTCTTTTTAATGATAGCAGTGAGACAACTGTCCCTGTGGTGAAACATCATGTGCATGAGAAATGTCTGTCAACTGTAAACAGTCCATATTCCTCTGATGCATTTATTGTAATCAACATGACAAGGTGACCTACACCTCCTTCAGCACTTACTGGGTAGTTAAGTACAGGTTTCATTGTACTTTTCTTCCTGTGAATGAGCCTAGTTAAAATAACTCTTCCTGGAAAAACAGGCTCTGATTCTCCACTTAGTTAAGACTATTTTGTCCCCCTGGGAGCTATGGTGTCATGCATCATGGGAGGTGAGTTTAGCCAGCCCATAAATAACATAGGCATGAGGCACCAAACTGCAACCCCCATGAGGTACAGGGGCAGCATTTCTAAATCAAAATTTTCAGTTTAAACCAAAAGTTTTGGCTGATATTTCAGTGTTTGGATGAAATTTTTCAGCTTTTGATTTCTGATTGAAAAGTTAATATTTTCTGCATAAAGAAACTCCCAATATAGGGACAATGGATGTGGCATTTAAAATGTGCAGAATAATTCACTCAAAAATTTACGTGTATTTATACAGGGCAAAAATCCCATTGACTTGACTGGAGCCAGGATTTCTATCCATATTTCCTCCTACTGTGTAGGGAGTAGCTAAACCCAAATTCTTACCTTAGAGTTCACTCCTGCAAGATGCTGAACACGCTGGCCCTGATCCAGAAAAATATTTAAGCACGTATGCTTAACTTCAAGTATGGGAGCAGTCCTACTGACTTAAATAAATCGGCAAGAAAAAAAACCTTGCCCTATTATACAACTAACAGCAGTGGATTTGGAAATGACTTGTTTGATATCAGATGACAGGAGAAAAGGAATGTGTGCAGTGGGATACATGTTGATGGAAATTAAATTTGTGAGCTTACCCCAATGAATCTGAATGCCTGGATGAAAAAGAAAATGAGTGGCCAGACAATATACTTACTGCATCTCTCCATAGACATACAAAAAGACTCCATTGGGGAAATTGAGGAAGAAGAGGTTGTGTGTGAAGTTCTTACTATAGTACCAAGACCGTGCTAAGACATGAAGGCAAAGGCCCTGTTGTAGGAAGTTTTCAATCTAAACAGTTACTTTGGTTTTGCCTTTTAGGCAGGTATTATCAGTGCCCAGCCTATGGCCAGATGAACAATCTGCTTCTTTTCCAGATGAAAGACAGAATTCAAGATGCATCAGTATACTTCATTACCTTTTTTCTTGGAGAAAGAGGAAAACAGACACCTGCATGATTTTGACCTCAACTTTCTGGTGCAGGGATCTTGCTCAAGAGTCTAACATTTGAAGTCCCTTATAGGATTAGATGCCCTTCAAAAAATTAAAGTACAGATTCAGCAAAGTATGTTACATTTTTAAAGTTATTACTTTTACAGTAAAGTTATGTCTTTCTGTAGACTACACAAACAGGCTACAGTCAAGTGGCTAAGCCTCAAAATCAGCCTTTTGTTTTCAAATTCATTTTTTGTCTTCTTCCGGTTTGCTTGCTGCCTTCTTCATGTTCAGTATACTTTGGTCAGACCACCATCCCTCTGTCTTTTTGTGTGTATCTGTAAATGAAAGAGACAAAGAGGAGCAATGACAGAAAACAAAAAATAAACAAGGGAGAATTATATCCCTCTTCATCTTTTTTCGTGTTTAGTCAATGTGGTCAATCTTTGGGTGAAATCCTGGCCCCACTGAAGTAGAGAGTAGAATTCCCACTGACTTCAGTGGGGTCAGGACTTCAAACCTGTGTTTTATTTCCCCTTGCATTACCAATTCTAATTGGTCAGTTTAGCCACAACAAAGGACATAAGAACATAACAATGGCTTTACTGGGTCAGACCAATGATCCATCTAGCCCGGGATCCTGTCTTCTGACAGTGGCCAATGCCAGGTACCCGAGAGGGAATGAACAGAACAGGCCATCATCAAATGATCCATCTCCTGTCATCCACTCTCAGCTTCTGGCGGTCAGAGGTTAGGGTCACATGGATCATGGGGTTGCATTGCTGACCATCTTGGCTAATAGCCATTGATGGACTTATCTTCCATGAGCTTATCTAATTCTTTTTTGAACTCAGTTATATTTTTGGCCCATACAACATCCTGTCAACAAGTTCTATAGGTTGTGTGTTGTATGAAGAAATACTTTCTTTTGCTTGTTTTCAACCTGCTGCCTATTCATTGCATTGGGTCATCCCTGGCTCTTGTGTTATGAGAAAGAGTAAATAACACTTCCTTATTCACTTTCTCAAAATCATTCATGATTTTACAGTAAAACCTCAGAGTTATGAACATCTCGGGAATGGAGGTTGTTCGTAACTCTGAAATGTTCTTAACTTTGAACAAAACGTTGTGACTGTTCTTTCAAAAGTTTACAACTGAACATTGATTTAATATGATGCAATACAGCTTTGAAACTTTACTATGCAGAAGAAAAAATGCTCATTTTAACCATCTTAGTGTAAATGAAACAAGCACAGAAACCGTTTCCTTACCTTGTCAAATCTTTTTTTTTTTTTTAAACTTTCCTTTTATTTTGTAGTAGTTTACATTTAAAACCAATACTGGACTGTATTTCCTTTTTGGGGGGGGGGAGGGGAGAGGGGGTGTCTGCTGCTGCCCGATTGTGTACTTCTGGTTCCAAATGAGGTGTGTGGTTGATTGGTCAGTTCGTAACTCTGGTGTTCCTAACTCTGAGGTTCTATTGTATAGACCTCTATCATCTCTCCCCTTAGTCATCTCTTTTCAAGCTGACAAGTCCCAGCTTTTTAATCACTCCTCATTTGGAAGCTGTTCTATACCCCTAATCCTTTTTGTTTCCCTTCTCTATACTAGGGTTGCCATGTATCTGTTTTTCGACTGGAATGCCCAGTCAAAAAGGGACCCTAGTGGCTCCAATCAGCAGGCTTCCTACCAGGCTCTGTACTGCTCCTAGAAGCAGCAACGTGTGCCTCAGCTCCTAGGTACAGGCGTGGCCAGGGCTCCAGTTCTAAGATATCTTTTTTGAGATGGGGGCAACCAGAACTACATGCAGTATTCAAGGTGTGGTTGTACCATGGATACATATAGTAGCATTATGATATTTTCTGTCTTATTATCTATCCCTTTCTTAATGGTTCCTAACATTCTTTTAACATTTAATTTATTTTGATTTTAAGGGTTAAATACCTCTGATCTAAAGCATAACAAGAAAGCTGAGGTGAGATGTAATTTTATATGATATTTAATATTAAATTGAATACTGTCTTCCAAATTTCACATTATTTCTAAATTTGAAATGATACCTCATACCTAAGAATGGTACAGCACAGTAACAAAACTGTAAAGTGTAACTATTGGTGGAAAAACTGTATACCTGCTCTCTACTCAGCTTTCCCAGTATGATAAGAATTGCCAGCTATATTACACAATGATTTATGCAGAAACAAAATTGCCAGATAAATCATGTCAGATTTTTTATTTTGGGGTGGGGGTGGGGGACATAGAAAGGTGTGGAACCTTTAAAAAGCTGTGTGCGCAAGTATTTCAAGTATGTGCACGCTGGATATTAAACCTCCAATTTTTCTGGTGTTTTTTCTAGAATCAGCACTTTTTCTAGTTTTTATAGCATTTTAAAATTGAAAGCAAGCAAACCATGAAGAATACATGTTGATTTTCAGATAACTGGTTGAGCGTGTAGTGCTAGCAAGTAGAAAAAGAGTCTTGCCAACTATTATGTGGATTTAATGTGGAAATTCATGATAAATTGTGAACAGGGACTAGTATAAATTTTTTTTTTTTTTTACTTACTTTTCTAATCATAGCCACACTTTACTTATTAAATAGGAATCATATCATTGACGTTCCATGCAGCTTCAAATGCCTTAGGCAAATAAAGTACACTGTATCCAAGAAAACGAGAATTTCCTGTTTATGTGTATGCATTAATAGCAGTCACCACATAGGAATTGTCATACTGACTCAGACCTGTGCTCCATCTACTCCAATAACAGATATTTCAGAGGAAGCTGCAAGAGATCTTATAATGGGGAATTATGGAATAAGCTCTCCATAGGGAAAAGTTTCTTCCTAACCCTTGTCAATTAGTGATGGTTTTAATGCCTTGAAATTTAAAGATTTATATCCTTTCTAAATATTATTTTAGCCCTATTGAATATCACTGTGGCTGTTCTCCATTTTTCTTGTAAATATCCAATCCTTTTTGAAGCCTGCAAAGGTCTTGGCCTTAAATTATATTTAGTGGCAATGAGTTCCACAGTTAACTATGCATTGTGTTAAAAGTATTTCTGTTTATCATTTTGAACTTGTCTTTCAATTTCCTTCACACTCTGCTTATTTTGGTTTATGATGAGAAAAGGTAAGGAATAGCATTACTTACAACTCATTATTTTGTATACGTATACTATCTCTTCTATTATTCTTCTGCTCTGTAAATTAAGCAGTTCCAGGTTTTTCAGTCTCTCTTCATACAGACCTCTTTTCATAGTGCTCAACATACCAAGACTGTTTATAAATTGATGCTGGGAAACAGTAAGGAACCTGGAAACAAGTTTTATACTGAATAATTTCACAAGGCATAAAAGAATAAAAATAAAAAGTGCTTTGAAAAGGGGCAATTCAAATTAGGGAAGATATTTAAGGAGATAATTTGTTCAGACTCAGTGTGGTTTAACTTTTAATTTTATTTCATCCCTTAGGTTATACTGACCTCTAGAGGCACAAGAGTTGGGATAAAATCAAACAATCCAGATAAAAGGTGTGCAGACTAAAAGAAGAAAGAGCCTGCCAAAATTCTGAATTTTAAGGTATAGAACTTGTTCCCCACACCAGCACACTCAAAGCTTGGTTTGCTCCAATGGGACAGACAGAAGCACTATTTTGAAATTATCGTATACAAATGAGCACATAGTGCATGCAAGTGACCACTAATTGTTTCTGTGGAATTGTGTTTGTTTGTACATTTGCATATCAACACACAGCATGTTCTTTGAGCTCATTTCCCCCCATGTGTTACCCCACATACACTTTGAAATATACTCTGTGCCAAATCCTCTTCATAGAATTAATGTAAATAGTCCAAATAGGAATATACTCACATAATTCCCTAAGCACTGCAGAATAATTGATATAAAGTAGTTCTACCTACAGGAAAAAAACAAACATTATTTGTACACACAGTGTGAGCAACCTGCGTAACAACAGTTTGACCACTCATTGTAAGTGAGGCCAAACTCGTAACAGAAGAAAAAAGAATTGCTTTAGTTTAAACAGGCCCTGTCTACACAAGGAACATGTAAAAAAAAAAAAAAATCCATCTAGTACTACCACCATTGTACTGCACTGGTGGAAGCCCTAGAATAGGCAAAGGTCTTGCAGCTTCTGGCATATTTACCATTGTGTCAATTAATCATGTGTCAATATAGTATGGTTTATGGAAACTGGTGAGGCTAGACTTAACACCTGGATAAGCTGCACTGTTTCAGCTGTTTAAGGTTATAGTAACAAATCTGTTGAATCTGGAAAGAATTTTCTGCATGGATAAAACAGCTACAATTAAGATATCACACTTTTATAGTTTTGTGGTTGAAAGCTTTTTTTTTTACTGCTTAAATTAGATTTATATTCCATGGCATCATGACTATTAGCATTACTTGAAAATTCACTAGTTACAATACATTCTTGGAACCAGAATAAAGACAAATTTAACTGTAAGGCTTGTTCTCTCATTGAGAAAGTGCATAGCAAATGACATAAGTTCTAGGATATCAAAACACTGGTTACCATTTGAATTTTTACAGAAAACACACAAATCATAGATCAAAGACAGTTAACAGGTAACATCTTATGATGATTTTTATAAGCTTGTGTAAAAGGGCTTACTACATATCTCAAAAAAAAAAAAAGTGACATGTGCCTCATATCAAATAATTCCTCTTTCCCTAGTGCTAAATGCATAGAAATAGAGGATGAGATACACAGATCAAATGGGTCATTATAGCTATCAACCATCTTTGCATTTTATGTGTTGATACTGGACCTGAAAATGAGTTAAATACTGAGAATTTGCCAAAAAATACAGTTGGGCATATTTTCTTGCTTAAAACTATTGATTACTGCCTCAAAATTTTGTATTTGATCTCCCAAATACAAAGCATATTACTAATAGTTTGTTCTGGAACTTACAGTTTCGCCTGGCATCAGTGACATTTCAACCTATAAGAACAGTTCAACTTACTCCTTTACAGGACAATGAAGTCAATGCAAACACTGATAGCAACAATATTTTGAGTATTACAAATTCTGTACCTATACCTACAAAACCATGTATGAAACTTTACCAGCCTCAATAAGCCAAACCGTAGCAAAGGCAGGCTAAAAAGTCACCAGAACAGGCTCCTGCTATTGTTTCTGATAGCTCTACTTCAACAGGAAACCTGGACTCATTCAGAATGGGTGAGTATTACAAATGCTCTGCAGACTTGAAAGAACAAGCAAGTGAAATAAAATTAAAATGCAGTGAAGCTGATGTAGGTATTAAAACTGAGCAGGCTGACTTTGAAAAATATCAGCTTTCAATAACCTATGAAAATTCAGATATTGTGAATACAGCCAGCGTTTTTGATGACAGTCATGCTAATTTCAACTCAAGTGAAGTGACAAACATCAAGGAGAACTGTGAAATATTTGCAGTTCAGTGTCCTGCGTCAAGCAATGCAGACAGTGTAAGAGGTGGAAACTGTGAGAGAAATGTAGAACTAAGGAGTGCCATTAGAACTTATTTAGAGGAAGTGGATGTTTCAGGAGTGATACCTGCTCATAGTTGGTGTGCAGATGTAGACACTGTGAACGCCGTGCTTGAAAATCATGGTTTAGACTCAAGCTGCAAAAATGAAGTAGTAGAATCATATCATATGCTAGAAGATAAATCTATAGCTAAAATCATTCCTCACTTTTCTGCTGGGAAAGCAGAAAACAGTGTTTATCCAGTAGTCTTTGGAACAACTGAAAAAATTGCAATTTCAGCAGCAACTGAAACAAAAATCAATAAATCGGTTCCTCTTGTCTATATTACACTATCTGAACATGAGCCACCATGGGCACCACAGACTGCCAAATGTCCCACCAGAAAAAAGGATGTCATCCATAGCATGCCTCCTAATGCGAGTCACAGCTTCAGCATACTTGCTTACAAAGAAAGTGACAAAATAAAAACTAATACAAATAGATCTGCTTCAAAGACTAAAATGAGTAGCGAAGTACCTCAAGATTTCTCTGTTTCTGATGAGAGTGCCACAAAATGTAACACACACAATACAAACATCAAGAACCACCTTTTCCCTTCTGTAGGACTCTCTCATCTGGAATCTGAGGCTTCCTCAAAGCTTCAGGAAAAAAGACCTCAGATGAAGAAACACCATGTTCTTCAGAGTGCTCAGAAATCTAAAAAGCAAACATTTCCTTATATCTGCAAAAGTTCAAGTAACTTAAAGAAACATGTTACTCCACTTTCTGTTCCACGAACACAGTCTGCCTCAGATTTCTTGAATTTGAAATATAGTGACATGTTCAAGGAAATAAATTCAAATGACAAAGGCCCAGGGATTTATGAAATGTTCGGGACTCCTGTATATTCCCAAGTGCGTGGACTTGGTCAACATGAGAGCAGATTTTACAGGGAAGTTTGTTCTGCTCCACCTGGGAGATACATTGCTAATAAACGTAAATCTACCTGCACTACTGAGAGAGACAGCAGGAGAATAAGGAGCACCCAGAAAAGAACACGTTCTAAACCCAATAACACAATTGACATTAAACAAAAGCACAAAGACTTAACACCAGAAGAGAGAAGTTCTGAGTTAAGAGATAGCAACACGGAGCTAGAAGATGTTGTAATAATTTCTGGTCCAGATTGGCACATAAAGGCTTCAAGGAGCACACCATTGTTTAATGAAGATGAAGGTCAACAGTTTCTGGTTTTGAAAGAGTTTTCACAATTCACTAAACAAAATGAAATCATTCCGAATTCAAACTTGTCAATTATTAAAGAAGTCCCTTTGGAGCAGTCTTCAGATAATAGAGATGTAGTTAACAATCAGATTCTTGCAACCAGTGTCTACAATTTTCAGCAGGTTGATGATAAACATCATGTAGAATGTGTTGCTTTAGTGAGCAGTTTTCTAAAGACAGATCAGAACAACAAGTGTGTAGTCCAAGGAAGAGTGGATATGGATGACTCCATGAATCTGGAAGCAAACCAGACCTTCTGCAAATCTATAGATAAATATGAAGCACTTTTTGCATTGTCTTTTCCAGACAGAGCAGACTGTGTATCTTCTCAAAGAAAACTAGATCAGAGTTGGACGCACATGTCTGAAAATTGTAATTCAGAAAATGCATCAACTCAGCAGCCAACAAACCAGACTTCAAATGCTGCAAGCCCAGTTTTCCAGACTTATCAAAATATTCTAGACTATGCAGATAATGAAGAACTGACTGATGAGTTGCTTTGTTGCCTGGCGGCAGAGCTGCTAGCACTTGATGAAAAAGATACTGCCTCTTCCAGAATACCTACAAAGAATACAGGTTCTAAAACAGAAAATGTATTTGCTAAAGAAGAAAGAGGCAGTGTGAATGAAGATGGCAAAGTAGTAGCAAGTGCAGAGGAACAGGTAAAAACAAACTTCCCATATCTTGCTAATTGTTTCCCCATGCTGTAGCAACACCAGCATGAAAAAATAGATGAGCCCCCTTATTAGTCAAGCAGATGGTAGCCTGTCCACATCCAGAATATTTGTGCCCAGTTCAATTTTTGTGCCTCATCCTGGTATGCAGACAGACTTGCCCATTAGAGATTTTCCAAAACGAGAAAACTGTATAGTTAGCCTATATTCCTTTGACTACCTAGTCACTTTCTCAGAATCTCAATAAGCAATTGGGATAAGCAGAGTATCCATCTTGAAGACCACTAGAAGTGACAAATAAGCCTGACCAACAGTGACCATATTCAAGGATGAAAGGAGTAATTATGGAGAAACTAAAATGGGCAAAGCTAAAATAATAAGCAGTGATATAAACTGGAAAATTGGGTCAAGGAAGGGGACAAGATATTTCTGCCATAGGAACAAACCAATAGATTTCTTTGGGCCAAGGCAAAAGCACAGGCTCTCTAACCCTAACTACTACAAGCGGTGTCTGCCTTCCACAGAGGGCCGCCTCCTCCGTTTGGATCTATGTTAGCCATCAGATCACTGCTCTAGAAATGACCATAAAGTGTTGGCTTATCATAGAAGATTGAAATGAGTTTAAATTGGGAAAAATAAAAATAAAAACAAGAGAGCTCTATTAGGGAAGGAGCAGAGCATAGTTATAGAACACTGAACCGGGCCTCAAGAGACCTGGGCGCTCTTCTGAATTTAGCCACTAACCTGCTGTGTGACCTCATACAAGTCATTTCACCTCTCTACTTCTTCCCCCCATCCCCTCTGTAACTTCAGGGCAATTATTTTTCACTGTGTGTTGGTGCACATTAGGGCACTGATATGAAGGTGCTACTGTAACACAAAATAGTAAATACACACCCACTTGACAGATTTCACTTTCCCTCCTCCTAAGCATCCCTGGGTAGATAGGGAAACTATTTCCCTTCATTCTGAAACACCCCCTTCCAAATTAGCTCCAACTTGTTTTAGAGCAATTGTTCTGGAGGAAGCCATTTCTAGGGCTGGGATATATTTAAATGTATTATCTAGTCCAAGGCTAGTGTCAGGTTGATTCTTCAGATTAGTAAAATGTAGGTATTTGAGTGACAGACAAGGGGATACCCTGCTATCAACCGTTCTTCCCAGATGGATTCCCTAATGTTTTCTCACTGGCATTCAATAGTGCCTAGATACCATACTTACACATTACTTGAAAGTACTTCTTACATACTAGTCATTGTGCCTATGGGCCAACCAGAAGCCTTGTAATTTGACTACTCTAAAGAAATATTATAAAGAAGAATAATTTCAGATTGTTTTTTAAAACATGTGAATAACATTAAAATAAAGGCTTTATCTTCCTTTCTCCTCTGACTGACCCTCTCCCTGACTACTACCTCTCTGGCAGAGTTACAGTAAAGCTTTCCTGGCACCAAAGAGGGAAAGTGACTTGTTGAACTTCAATGAATCTACAGCATTTCCAGAAAGCAGTCTAGGTAATAAGGCTCCTATCACATGGACTAGAGGTGAAATCCTTGGAAAGGGAGCCTATGGCACTGTAAGTTAAAGTCTGAATATTTAAAAAAATATGTGTTTGCCTCAAGCTACATAAAATGTATCTGTAACTATTTCCCCTATTATCCCATTTACTGTATGTGTCAAAATATTTTGGATTATACAGATGAGGTCTAGATCAACTTCCATGATACATTTATTTTTTAAAAAGCCTGTCTTTAATTCATATTTTTTTTCAAATACTGGTTTGATTGCAGGTGTACTGTGGTTTGACAAGCCAGGGGCAATTAATAGCAGTGAAACAAGTTGCTTTGGATACCTCAGATAAAGTCACTACAGAAAAGGAGTATCAGAAGTTGCAAGAAGAAATTGACCTGTTGAAAGCACTAAAGCATATCAACATTGTAACCTATTTAGGAACATGTTTAAAAGATAACATCGTAAGCATTTTCATGGAGTTTGTTCCTGGTGGCTCAATTTCCAGTATTATTAATCGTTTTGGGCCATTGCCAGAAATTGTCTTTTGTAAATATACCAAACAAATTCTACAAGGGGTTGCATATTTACATAAAAACTGTGTGGTACACAGAGATATCAAAGGCAATAATGTTATGCTTATGCCAAATGGTGTGATAAAGCTGATTGACTTTGGATGTGCAAAGCGTTTAGCATGGGTAAGCCTGAGTGGCGCACACAGTGAAATGCTCAAGTCTGTGCATGGAACTCCATATTGGATGGCACCAGAAGTAATAAATGAATCTGGATATGGAAGAAAATCAGACATCTGGAGCATTGGATGCACTGTATTTGAGATGGCAACAGGTAAACCACCTCTGGCTTCCATGGATAGGCTAGCAGCTATGTTTTACATTGGAGCCCATAGAGGACTGATGCCTTCTTTACCTGACCATTTCTCAGGAAAAGCAGTGGACTTTGTCCACGTATGCTTAACCAGGTAAGTAGTTTACTTTTACGTATATTAGTTTTAAATAACGACTTTTGATCTTTGATGCAGTTTCTCAAATTGTTTTAATGTTGCTGATCATCAGTGGAAGCTTGGGTTATCTCCTATAAGATAAAATGCCTATTTAAGGTTGAATTTACTTAGCATTCCAAGAAGGCTTGAAGTAATACTAAATATGAAGGCTTCAAATTCCATAATGCCATATATCAAAAGTTATGAACCTCTTGGGTTTTTTCCATCAAATCCTGGCATCACTATTTATATGGAGCTAGAGCATGCCATGGATGGTTAGGTAAATCTCCTGAGTTCAGTGGAGACACCTTCTTAAAAATGCTCATTGACTTAGGGCTAGCAAAGGGAAACAACTTACAAGACTGGGTCATAAATGGGGGAGCCCTCACATAACTATTTACTTTTTTATTAGAAAATTCTTTAGCCATTACCACTCTAGAAAATATGTTCTTTCTGAAAGAGAGCACATTCCATGTAAGTCATTCAGCAGACCTGGGTGTTGTTTTGCAATGTTTACTTTAAAAAAAGTTTATTTTTTTTAGATTTTTAAACAGCAGTTTATGCCCAACGCAACAGAAAAGTTACATTTGAAGGGGTAGGAATAGCACAGTTTCCTGCTGGCTGCAGGTATTCCAGTGAAATGAATGGGAGACTTCTATGGGCAGCTGAGGAAAGAATTTGAGCACTACAGAGACAAATGATTTAGTAGATAAGGTAGTGGCTGGAGAGTCAGGAGACCTGGGTTCTATTCCCACTTTGTTACTGACCTGCTATGTGAGCGAGGGTGAGTCACTGCCTCTTTGCTTCCCCTCCCAAAATACTGTGTTGTTCACCTAGGTTCCAAGGGAAGAAAATCCTATAAAATAGCTATTGATAGAGAGAATGTAAAGGAAAATTTGAGTATTCATCAGACTGGGTGATTTTGCATTTACTAAGATGCTTCCATCAAAGACTTTTAAAGCATTTTACACTAATTTAGCATTAATATTCCTGTGATGCAGGTATTGTTCCAGTTTTACAGAAAAAAGGAAGGGAGTACACACATTAATTTACTTGTCCCTGGTTGCAAAGAAAGGCTGTGAAGAGGAACCTCAAGGCCAGCCTTTTCCCCTTGATATACATCCAGTGACATTGAGAATTAGCCCCCATCTATCCCCCCAAAAAGTGCCTTACTGTACAATTCTCTTTGAAAAAATCACGGATAACTACAGATGGGAAATTTGGTACCACGTGGGTTTTGGTATTACATCTGGGTTTACCAATAGTCTTCATTAATAGAGGTATTAACTAGAATGTTAAAATCTGCGTAAAATCTGCTAAGTTAGGGACAGCTTCAAACAAAATACAAATGATCTAGAAAAATTAAATACATAGGCAGAAAACAATATTAGATTAAGTTTGAAAAAATGCGAATTGAAACATGCATATGGAAGCCCAGAGGAAGGAAACCTAGAAAACAGTCTTCTCAGTGTTCGCAATTCTTGTGACTTTATCATGACTCTTGCTGTTTGGGATGTTCTTTTTAAAAAGTCTTGGCTCCTGGAGTCAAGTGATTCCACAAAAATCTCAGCTTTCATATAATAATAATAATAAAGAAAAAAAAAGTTTCTAGCCCACATAGTTGTGGAGATTAGCTTGAGAATATGACCATAGTCTATCCCAAAGGCTCAAAAACAGAGGGGAAAAAAAAGTAGCTAATACATATTTGGTCACTGCATATAGGTAGAGTCAGCAAGCAGAGAAATAAATCATTCTTTAAATAGCTTTGATGCAACTGCCTCTGGAATAGCCAGATTACACGAAAGCTATTGACTAATTGGAAGAAATTCAGAGCAAGTGACAATGAGATCAGAGGGCTGGAGGAAATGATTTATGAGTTAAGAATACTATCAAATTAATGACAACCTGCATTTTTCACCCAGTCCACCCCAAGAATGTCCAAGAAAAAAGAGGAATGACTGGAGAAATTATGAATTAAAATTGTATCTAGATTTTATAACTTAACAGTAAAGCAACATGGATGTTTTGTAACAACTGTTTATTTTATGTATTAATTTCCCTCACCCCACTATGCAGAAATCAACATGAGCGTCCGTCTGCTGTACAACTGCTGCAGCACCCCTTCATGAAGGGAAGACAATGAACTTTTCAAAACGTCTGCCAAACTAATGTATATTTTTGACTCATATCTATTTCTACCACTACAAAAGGTTAATTTGCATTTGATTTGAAAATGGGAATGTAGTAACTTACTAAAACTCAACAATCAGCCAAACATTGGAAAGCGCCTATGAGACTGCAATATAATTATACTAGTTTGATTTGTGATATGAAATACTTATCAGGGTAGGGGAATGCAGTTGCCATTTATCCAGTAAAGAAATTCTTTGCAGGAAAAGTCTTTGCTCTATATACACACTGGTCTGTAAAACTTCTGTAATGAACATTTCCTGTTTTCTCTGGGCATATGAATGCTATGATAATTTGAGAAGTTTCATTCTCTCTCCTGGTACTGGTATTAAATTCACTTTGCCATAGTGAAGTTGTCACTTGTCTATATCGCCACTGAATCTGTGCATTTGATGGGTAAAATTTGGAAGGGGGCCATTTAAGATGTCACTAAAACTACAGTATTAAAGAGAAATCTCTAAATGCTGTAAAGGAAGACTATCCTTTTCCAGGGTTGATGCACGCTCTTTGGACAGATGCATTGTACTTCACTGATACTGAGCAGTAAAAACACAGGCCAAATGGCTATGAAGTGCTTGACTGTTCATTAAAGAGCTATAAAACGCTAATCATAATCTACTGTATTCAATATCTTGGTTATGATTTAATGGAAGAAATTTGATTTGACACTTTGAAATTTGGATATTCAATATAGTCCATGGATTGGTCGCTTGAAAAGCAAGATTGCAGCATTTCTGATTGTATAAGATGTGATATTGTGGGTACAAGGCAAAAAGGTAAAGCAGGAATAACTGCTTAGAGGTGATGCTTGAGTCATCAAGCTATTATGAGCTGAGAGGGGTAAAATTTCTCTCTTGTACAAATTGAAGTTCTCTCACTTCTCTAATACAGGTAGAAATACACTCACCAAAGAATAAAATATAAACATAACATTGAAAATTTAAAGTCACTTAAGAACTTGAGAATTTTACCTTAAGTGACTTAGGAGCCAAAGTCTCAGTTTCAAAAGGGACTTAAACACACAGGAGCCAAAATCCCATTGACTTTCAGTAAGTCCCAGGAGAGTTTTAGGCTCCTAAATGCACAAGTCCCTTTTGAAAATAGGATTTAGGAGGATGTCATTTAAGCAATTTTGAAAATTTTACCTTTAGTCACCTAGGTGTCTGTTCTCACCACCTCCAGGAGCAGTGTGTACTATTGCCAATCACCAACATTTAAAAATCATGATCTAGGCCTCCAATAACCATGAGTCACAATCATTAAGTTAATAAATTTTGCCTTCTGCTTTCTAAGCCTTTATAATTCTCTGCTCATTGTTTCAGTTTTCTCTCTGCTTTAAGTGAAAGCTGAGATTCTCATGTAATCACTTGACTCTTAGAATTGAGGCACTAAACACCAAGTATCTCAAGGGCTGGCAAAGTTGACAGTGCAGGAGAATTCAGAAGTAACTGACTATAGATTAGTTCCATCATTCAAGCAAAATAAAATGCAAACTGTAAATTAATGATCTGTAAAAGGAAAAGTAATTTAGATGTAGAAAGCAGACCTTCTTCAACTTTTTACTTTAGGAGCAGGAGCATGCTTCACAACATGGCAGGGAAGTCAAAACACAAAACAGGATTTAGATGCCCGTGGCAAAACTTTGCAGGATCATGACATTGTTACTTCATCAATCCTGCAGTTCCCTGTTAGTCTTCCATAGCTGCAGAAGTTATGCAAGTTTTCAGTTTTAATAATCGGAAGTATTGACAATGTAAAGATTTTTTTCTCCTTTTAAAGTGTCACACAACTACTAACAATGAAATTAAAGTGGTTTTTGGTGATATACATTAGGTGCCGTTTTGCTAGCATACGTAAACTGAAAGTTCTGACATGAACCAATATGGGCAGGAAGGTCTTGCAGGATCCTATATACATCTCTGTAGGAATTCCATATAAACAAAATCTGTTAGAAGACAAGAATTAGGGGTCACAGTGACTAACTGGTTTCCTGTCTCCCTTCCTCCTTCTCCCAGCCCAGGCATTTACTTTATGATAGATTCCAAGTTGTGTAAGCATGGAAAATGCTAGAACCATTCTGCTGCTCAGCGAGAAACCTGTGATAACTCCTGCATTGTATTTAAGCATATAAAGTGCATGCAGAATCAACAGCTATCCACACCAGTTGTCTTTTCTAACTGTAACACAGGCTAAACCCATCTAATAGTTCAGTTACCACAAATTGCACCATAATTGCACAAATTGCTTTTTGAATTTACTGCAGAATTGTTTCATAATGTACATTTTAATTTTTTAAACATCTTTAGTCCTCATTGTGTGATGAACATTTGAACTGTTAACTATAACCAAATGAAGTGGGACTTGCCAGTTTGTAGAAAACTTAGTGAACTGCCCTATTTATCTAGTTCAGTGAGGTGTTACCACTGACATGTGATGGCGCTTTTGATATCAGCACGGTAAGTTATTTCACTGTGGGTTGCTTAAGCAGTAACATACTTATTTGCATTGTTGATGGCACAGAACAGTGATTTTCAACTAGGGTGACCAGATAGCAATCATGAAAAAAATCGGGATTAGGTGGGGGGGTAATAGGCATCTATACAAGTCCCAAATATCAGGACATCTGGTCACTCTATTTTTAACCCATCAGCACATTGTTGAGGCCCATGTTATCATAAGCCTCTTTCTCAAATCTGGACCTTAGCGTCCAAAATCTGGGTGCTTAGTATGAACCTCCAAGCTTAATTACCAGCTTGGATCTTATCTCGCTGCCACCAACCAGGAATCCGTGCTTGGTACACTTGAGCCCCCCAAAACCTTCCCT
>NC_133778.1:62734627-62799186 GCF_003597395.2 Chelonoidis abingdonii
TATGAACGATTATAAAACTGTTTTAAAACCAAGGCCAGATACAGGAATGGGATGATAACACTGGATCATGCTCCATCGGCGGTTCAGAAACGCCAAAAAGTGGCACCAGATGGGTCAATTTCCAGCACACGCGACTACGTTGGGTAAGCATTAGGTACGCCTGATATCAGAAACAATGGTTAATCCATGAACAAACTCACTCCAGAGATGAGCAGTTCTGATGGTGTTCCTGAGGCCATAGGTACAATCTCACTAGGTTGGAAAACCCAAAATCTCACTGAGTGGGGAGAATTGGAAGCCAATAGGGATGAAGTGGCAAAAAGTCAAGCTATCAGTAAGGGGAATGAAAACCCCGTGGCAACACGACAATAACCCTCCCAAGGTCAACCCAAAACCCCCACCGTCAACCAAGGAAAGCACGCAACACCACCTATCCTCCACCCTCACATCCAGAGAGTCTAACCCAGTGACCCATTAGCTGGGAGATGAATAGGCTAAAGGTAAGAAAACTCGAGGACATATAAAAAATACCAGCTGCCCCAAACCCACCAGGTGCAAGATGTATACACCGCCAATCACACGCAAAGATCCAGGCCCAGTTACCGTCAAATCCCGGTGGGAGCGAAGGGAACATTTGAGAGTGGGCGGAGAATAGAAGGTTGGGCCTGGCGTGGCGGTGACACGGGGCAGTAGAGTACAGCTATCTCACCTCAAATCTGCGTGTCGGATCCCAAACTCATGAACTCAAAAGACGCAACAGTGACGGCATTTACTCCTTCATGTCACAAAGCACTGTGGATTGCCACAGCTGAAACGTCCTGTCGCAGTACAAAGGCTGGTCGAAGCTGTGAGACTTTTGCAGTCGATTCTAGAATTTAATTTCCTCCCCAATCGGCTACTGTGCGAGCGGAAAGACTGGCACAATCCAGCGTGAAGCGGGCCAAGGAGAGGAAGTCACGCAGCCAAACCAGCAAGCTTTCCCAGACATTCCTGTTTCGCAGCCATCCACGGAACGGCCGCTGTTACCATGAGACCTCAGACAGAGTAGGTGGGACCCGGATCCCATGCCATGCGGCTGAACCAGCCACCAGCACCTCCAGTCCAGGACCGAATGAACAGCAACCAGCACCAGCAGTCTGCAACCACATCTTCCCCCAACGCCATAAAGGGGCCAGCGACCGTAAAACTGGAAGAGAAGCACAGGACTAACCATACGAAGAGCTCACCAGAGCTGATATATCCCGGCATATAACCCAGTTATGCACCTATGTTGCGATAGCGTATCACTCTGTCAACTTGGTAAATATAACTATCCGATTCATTTAAATCACGTCATCTACATCTCTTGAGCCGTCCAGGACAGAGCAAGCAGAGAGAGCAATCATCAGAAGAGATGTGAAGAGAGCCAGCCAAAATAGGGATAGCAGATCGCAAGATCGGAGAAAGAGTAACAGTATAACAGAGCCTACGCGCAGATTAAAGACTATAGGGAATGCTGGCATTCGGGGAGTACGCATCCTATGTCTACTTCCAGTTCATCTTATATACTGAGTGTAACGGATATAGTAAGAGAAGTTAAAGCAGGAGAGTGTCACACAGAACTGATGTTTATAGCACATATAGGAACTTGTATAGTCATAGGTGGATCACCAATAGAGAGTGAGGTATCACTACTAAGGGCTGGTGCTGGATTCCAACCAATATAAACATACAGGGAGCAATGGAAGAGCACTTGATGGCAAATTAAATTGGCGTTAGGGAATAGGTGAAAAATGAGATCAAAGGGGCAACAAAGCGAACATACACCATCATATGCAACCTACTTATCTAACAGTCATACGTACTTCGGCTCAACAGCGCGCAAGACATACGAAGAAAGATATGACGATCCGGTAGCTAAGGACGCGGGATACATATTAAATAAATTAATAACCAGGCTCCATGCTGAGGGGTGAAGAGAGAACGGACAGGTTGGGCGAAGTCACTTCCACACTGGGAGGAGGGATGGGCCAACCGGGACCCGTTCGCCATCAGTATTGGGTCTTAGTCAGTTTACGATGGGAGAGTGGAAGCCCCGCAATATGAGTGCGACCATCAGCCCATCGCCCGTAGAAGGCCCATATACAACCAATTAATGTAGTGCTTCTAATTTCATCTCATGCGCGTAGCTCTGGTCAGCATTCTGGGTTCCTTTCCCAAAGAAGACCCCAGAAAAGAGTACGTACTGATCTTCGGACCCTTGCTTACCCATGCTTGAAGGCCAGTAAGCTCTACTAGGCGACACCCCCCGAGAGCTAAAGCTCGTGTGCCCCGCCCCTAAATCACGACATTTTCAGCCAGGGGTACGTCTTGGCCCTCGATACTCCTTAACGAATCAGGATCTTATTTATCTCTCTAACAACAACATAGTCAGCAAAACTGAACAAAATAGATTGTGCGAGGCAATATTGTACACTCTTAAGCAGCTTGATATAAGCCAACTATCAGAAAGAATTCAAAATCCAACAGAATCTAATGGATCAACTGATTGGAATCTGTTGCATTTACGACAATGTTCCTGGAGATACTCTAACATCTGAAAGACGGAGTACCTAATTTCAGGTAGATGAAGAATAAAACTTTAACAAGTATCAGACAGTCTTATCTGACCCCGGTGGTAGCTCTAGAAAGATGAAACAATGCACAGTGTCATAAACCTACTCGGTGAATATAAAGTTTTATGATCAAACCAGTTTCTTCGGCTGGACAGAGTGCCACGATACATGCAACCACAGTATTACGTACTCAACGCTATTTTTTCAAGAAAGTAATGGACAGATCCCGACAACGAGTAAGGCTCTGGACGGGGACTTCGAAGAAGATTCAATTACTGCATGGATTTCCTATTAATGTCCGTGGCCAAAACTATCTATTCCTCTGGGCTTAATTCTCCATATGTAAAATGTCAGGTAATGTGACTATATTATTTATTCTTCCTCAACAGTACGTCTTACTCTGAGTCTTGTTATTTTTGAACTATGTCAAACGAGTCACGGGAGGGCCAGCTCTCGTCCACTCGCTCACACATTGAACAACCCACCAAAGGGAGTTTCGTCGAATTGCAAAGAATGGGCTGAAGCATAAAACTCGTAGCAATGAGCCTTGGTTGACCCTTTAGCAGTTATGGGACCAACTATCAATAATAAACTACTAGAACAGTCAACGAAGAAATTTGGCACATTCTTGTTCTTTTGGGCAATTACCTAGCTACGGACATTGCAGATGGGAGGGGCTTATATGGTTTTTTGGAAGTGCAACAACGTGAATTATCAAATGGTTTAGATGATCTGCATTGTCTGTTCACCTTTCAAAGATAGGAAATTCTCCTATTGGTGTCAGCGTAAATTAAGAATCGTGGAAGAGTGACAATGAAAGTCCGTGTACAAGTCTGCAGAGAATCACGGTGGCCCTACCAGTACTTAATCATAACGAGTTCCTTGAATTCATATGTAAGATGAGGAAATGAAGGCCATAATCTCGGATGTCAGTGGTGGAAAAGTGAGACTTCAGTGAGTTGCTGCTTGTTTATTAGACTATCAATGATTTTCGGCCTCAGTGTCCATTTTTTTCCTTGAAGTTCCAGTAACTAGCAAATTTCTGCTACCCTCTAGATAATTACCCTGACTAAGACAAACCATTCTCTTGGCCCTACATCCCCCTGGGTAACTTACAAGTAAATTAATCAGAATTGTTGTCATTGTTAATCTTTCTTTTCTCGCACTGAATTTGCTACTCAAGAGCAGGGAAATGCAGCAGCTCAGCCCAAAACATTTCAATAAAGGCGTCCAAACTATTCTGATAATTCATTCTCATGTCAAGAGACTCGTTAAAGAGAGGGAAAAATGTGATCAAGGATCAATGATAGACACACTAATGAGTAAGAGATAGCTTATTTCAAAAATGGTGAGAAACGTATCGATTATCTAGGCATATTCCAAACTCTGCTAATTGCTCCAAAAGTAAGTGATAGCTTATCATTATATATCCTAAACAAACGAATGATGCAACCTCACTGGATACCGATTCTTGGAGCTATAAAAAATTTTTCTTTTCTACTTGCCAGCAATCCCTGAATTATCAGAAGCTAATTAGGTCAAGAACTATCATAATAAAAAGCGACGTAGTGAGTCTGAGGTGGAGTACTACGCAAAAAGGCCCCACTTAAATTAGCGAAGTTTGCGTTTTTAACCTAAGGAGAGCTCGTTTTTTTGAAAAAATGCGATGAGGTTATTAGGGTAAGTAAAGTGACGCCTTGGCCGCTGAGGTTGTCATTTAGATGAGGGCTAGCTGAATACCCGCTCCTTATCCCCGTTCTGGTAGAGACCAGACTACTCCCGTGTAGGTTAAAATTTCAGACTGGCAAGCACGTTAGATGAAGGACTAATTTGAATATAGATGAAAAAGATTCACTATATTAACAAATAAAACAAACATAAAGGAAAGAAAAATTAACATTTTGACAATAGAGGCTAGAGAAACCAAATATCCACAGTCACATTGAAAATAAATCAGCTTAGGTACAGCGTTCTTTATAAAACAGTCCAACTTGGTCCTTTGGTCAGGTGTTTGGTTCCCTTTGTTAACCCTTTACAGGTAAAAGAAACATTAACCCTTAGCTATCTATTTATGACACGTGACATCGTCAGGGCAGACAGGTGGTATATATATTGTGTGGATGCAGCCCATACAACACAGATTGTTCCATATGCGGCCCACAATGGTAAGTAGATTGAGAATCATTGGTAGAGTGGATAGTGGGTTATGTAGCGAAACTATCTGCTAGCAAAATTTGATAGGGAAATATATTGGGGAGGGGATGTATTTAATAAAGCAGAACTGCTTCCTGGTGATAAGAACCCTAAATACCTTGGTTAATACAAAAGTCTGCAACACAATGAAAATTTAGCAGCAGTATCAGAATTTCTCCTTGAATAGGGAATTAAAGTGATTTATGTCCATAATTTTACCTACTGAAAAAAAAATTATCTAGGGATGCTTGTTCTCAGGGTTTATATATATTTAAAATTCCATAGATTTGAGCCAAAAATTATATACACCATCTGTCAAAAGAAAGCAGTTTAGCAGATTCTCTCTCACTTTACTAGGCAGTCTCAGAAGACAACGTAATGAACATTTCCCCTACACCTGTGCTGACACGTAGATATTATTTCAGTGCCATCAGTAATCTGATGGGGATGTTTTGCAAAATGTAAGTAGTTGGCAGAATTGAAGTTTGTAACAGGTTACAAAAATTAAAACTTATAAAACCAACTTTTTCTTTAGAACTATATTTTAAAGTGTTTGACTTAATTGAATCTACCCAAATTTTCTCACTTTAAAGTCTCCCAGTAAAATAATTTTAGATTCTTGTCACATAAAATCTGCTGAAGTAAATTGTTCCTACCACCATTTTTAATATTTTCCATTACATATCACACGAGTGGGAGAACATTATGCCACCGTAATAATCCTAACTTCACACTCATTTCCCAAAGTCCAAATAATTCAGTCCCATTCTATAGAACATAGGTTGATCCTTATGCAAAGTCCTTGGAAACTAGAGCACCTTCTCATTACATTATCTTACAATTATCTGTCCTATGACCTAAAGTGAGGTATACATAGTTCCAGGATATATTATAATTGCCTCTTCGGGTTAGGGGAGTCTTCAAAAAGGCTGCAAAATAAAGATGAGCTTTAATTTAGCATGAAATAATAGCTAGATACCACTTATACTAAATAATAATGGACAGGGGTAATCTAGAGCAAGCAGTATGTATTTTAATAGAAATGTTATGTTTTTCAACAAAATCCTCACATTCCCCACATTTTTGCAACAACAGCTACTGCACTGAGTAACTTGTTAAAAATAAGAGGATTAGAATATTCTAGTAACCCCTAGATGTTTTAATATTTAGAAAAACTAAGCATAGTAAGAATAGCCTCAAACTGGGAGAGCATTAAACATACTGATATAAACCTGTTAAAATCCTTGATGCTTTGGTGACATCTGAAATTGTTTTAGCATGTTATTCAAAGAAAATTTCAAAGCTTTAGAATCTTTGTTGCTTAAATGTTAGTTTGTTGCTATTTCCTAGTGAGTATATAAAATTTTTAAAGTCAAATTTCATCCACTGCATTAGATACGACAGCACACGGACAAAGGAAAGTACTGGAAATTCAGAGGCCTTGTCTACACACAGACATTGTAGAGCTTTAACCACACCTGTAGCTTATGGGAAAGGAAATAAGAGACTAGTATAAGGCAACTTTACACCAACATAACTGCAGCCATATTAGGGGTTGTACCAGTAAAATTATACTGCTAAAAAAAACCCCCTATCCTTAACTGGCAATTATACTGGTACAAGAGCTGTGTATATACCAAGGCAAAGGGTCAGGCAGAAGTAGTAGTAAGCCCAAAATAAAGCACACCAGTTATCCGACGACACCTGGATATGATGCAGCAGACATTCTTGAAGTGGTTATAGTATAGATATATGATTCACAAAAAAAAAAAAAATTTGAAACTTTTAAAATCAAGTTTCTTGGACTTTTTAATTCAAAACCCACCAGTCCCTCCATTGTGTGTCTCACTACTGAGTTAATTTTTCATTTAGGCTGTAACAACTTTTTAAAGTTTGAGCTATCTTGAGTAAAAGCAACATTATGTATTGTCATTCCAATGTCATTAGAATAATTGGCAGAGGGAATTAGTGTAGTTTATTCTATTTTACAAAGATCCATATAAAAAGCAATTAAAATGACTCAGTGATCAGACAATTCTTTAAGAAGGTGAGGGAAAGTAATCCAGATGAGTATCAAAGGGAAACTGGAAACAAAATGATCAAATATAAACTGCCCCCAACAGGGAAGGCTTCTGAGCAGCCCTTAAAATCATCAGAGTGACTCCACAGGACATCTTTAGTAAGGGACTTATGAGCAAGGAGCTACCAGCTACAATTGTAGGGATATGGGAAAAAGTAAGTAGTCCAGAGTGATCTTGTATTTATAACATTCAGTGTCTGGGAACCAATTACAGCTGAATGATTTAGCCAGCCTCAGTACTCATAGAAGACTTGAGAGGAGCAAGGGAATAACAGCTTTCTCCCCATAGAACTGCTTGGAATGCCAGCATGCTCGTAATTCTGCTTTGCTGGAGGAAGTATATTTAAAACCATGAATTAGTATATTTCAAATTACAGATAAAATAGCTATAATACTCCTAAAACAGTCCCACATGACCTTGAAGCTACTTCATTAAGCTTTACACACTTATTACATGAACATTAATACATATTTTGATATGGAAAAAAGAATTAAAGTTCCCACTTGGTTCATATCAAATGAAAAGTAGAGTCTGCACTTTTTTTTTTTTGAAAGATACATCTAAGTTACAAAACTTGCTTTTCTGAAGTTCTCCGACTACGAATTTCTGCTGAGTTAGAAATTACTGTGAAAAAAGTTAGAAGTTAAACTATGTTACTTTTCAAAATTCAAAAGTGCTTTGTTTACATTTGGAAAACCATGAATGTTTTGTCATCAAATCCAAGGGGATTTTTCATAATTAATATACACAAGCAAAACTGGAAAGATAACTATAGGAAATAGGACTGTATTTCTGCCCAATAGAGAGTCGCGAGGTAAGGAACTTTATTAATAAATAGCTTTTACATAAGTTGTCCTTGTAAAAGACAAGTGAAGTTTTAATCTCATAAAAGCGCTGTCTTAAAATTATAACTGACTATTTTAACACACAACATTTATCTACAATGAGCAGAAAGGATATACAGCACTTCAATTTTAACCAAATACCAAAAGTACTGGACCACAGCAAGATACAGTACATTGTCTAGAGTACTTTAATGCAGTACATCCACCATTAGCAATGAGACTAAAGATTCAACGTACAGTAGAATCTCAATAATCCACACACTTAACATATCACAAAAATGATGAGATTTAATAGCTGAGCACTGTAGTGAGGTTTCAGAATTAAGACTTCATTTTTACAAAATACATAGTGTATTTTCTATTAAATTCACTCAAAACAGTAACAAAACTATAATCAAAGTGAACAAAGTACACTGTGGAGTATTAGCTTTTTTATTGCATTTATTCATTCACTTATGGGACCAATGCTGATCCCGTAAACAGTTGCAACATGCTGTAATTCAGAGTTCAGTAATTTGCAATGGGTTTCAGTCAGTGTGAATTAGTGATATTTTGCTGTTCCCCACCCCCCATATCAACTCTAATCTCAGAGAGCAAGACTTCAGTACAGAGATTTACATATTTACACAATTGTAATGCAAACTAAAAATAATCTTATTTGTAGATATTCTTTACAAAAGAAATTGAAATCACGGTTTCTCATTAACCTAGAAGAGCAACCTTTTGTCAATGTAATTTCACAACCCCTGGAATCAATGTGAACGACCTGTGTAAATCATCACCTCAAGTGAAGATCTCTGGCCTTTTTCATTTGTTTTTGACCATTGCCAGTTACCTGCCTGGCATTTCTTCTCCAAGTTATAACATTAGATGCTATATTTATAGTACAATATATTGCTGTATCCACATTGGATGCATAAGATGCATTTCATGGCACAGCTATTTAACAGGCTTACAAGCAAATATTGTGATACTTTGTAAAGAGTATTTTACACATTTTACTATTTTATCTTCTATCTCTGCATATTAGTTCAGGACAGTTTACATTGCTTACATTTGTCAACAATTCTTCAGTCTTACTGCTGAGGTGGAGAGGAGAGACTATTAAAAGGGTTAGAACATATTCAACAATGTGAAACAAGTGTAATAATGCTGAAGTATATTTTTCTGAATGTAGAAAAATTCAAAGCAGTTAAGGGTAAAGTTTTGTATCCTGTATATCTATGGGCAAAGGCTAAATGTGGACCTAGATACATTCTGTTTTTCAATTTAAAATGTTTAGACGTAAAAAGTAGTGTCCATTGTTCAAATAAAACTTAGTTACAAGCTTTTGCATTACTGGAAATTGAGTATTACATAGTAATTGATATACCTGTAGTTGCATAATATAGCAACTACAAACTTGTAGGTACTGAACAATTTTGTAGTTTAAAGCACTTCATTTCATAATGGAACTAAAGGGCTAAGCTTCAGATTAAAATTCTGAAGTGTTTACAACTAGTTACACTGAGTACTAACTGCATGTGCAGGTGATTTAGGAAAACTTCACTTGTATATTTAAAAAAAAAAATCAAAACAGTCACTAGGAACCAGCTTTTGCTACCTTATACTGAATATATGTTGAATTCATTCATAGCTTATTAATCATTTTAAGCACAACCATAAAATTAGTTAATTGTCAGCTGGTAAAACAAAACTGTAGTTTTGTCTTTCAACAAAAATGATGTATACACATTCAAGTCTCACTTCTTCTAAAAAGGCAGAAGACTGTGCAAACAGTACACAAGCTATATGATGACACTTGCAGACAAAGTGTATATTAGTGGTTTAATTGGAGAGTGATTTTTCACAGAGCTAGAAACAAAATAAGTAACCTCCAATTTTGTAACTAATCACAAGTACAATGCACAGAGAATCAGTGGTAACTATTTTATTGTTGGAATATAAAGGAAGGTTGGGATATCATAGTTTTACTCTTATTTATTGTGAAGACTGCATTCTCACCTGTAAAAGAAATATGGCATCACACACAAATACACTTTTTGGAATTCAGAACATGTCTGTTATTCTGAAATGGTAATGGAAACAGTGATCCCTGTTTACTATTAAAATAACTTATGGTATTAAAGTTTAAAAAACAACTTACTAATTTTTCACTATAAGTTTTTATGAACTTCAGTTCTTAACTCACATTAATCTATGTAATCATTAAGTAACAGCTCTGCCTATATTACTGCATCAAGCCAATAAACATTTAAATGCACTTCACATCAAGATTATGTAAACTTTATTCTTTTTTCCTTCAGAAAGCTTGGGGCGCATTTCAGCAGTCCGGTCACAGTTAGCAAACTGAGGCCCAAACTCCTTTATTGCCTCATTGGTGATGCTCTCCTGTGGATGACCATACATGGTACTAGAGTACCCACTCTAGTGAAGTGCCCTTTTAAGCAGCTTCCAATAAGGCCTACAGTTCAAGATAAACACGACAAAGCGTCACTTTTGTTTAGATTACTGATGGACTCTGACACAAGATAAAATAAAGTTATGTATATTTTGTTATACTTACAAGCAGCTCCAATCCTGAGTATTTATGGTATATCTAAACATACAAAAATGTATGTACATTTTTCTCCACTTTCTTGTAAACAGTTGTCAGTATACTGTTTTTAATCCCTTTATCTTTGAAACATGCAAATCATACATACAGTATAAATACACAAGGAAAATTACACTCTTTCAAAAGCTAAGCAACAAAAATGGTGGCTGCAGTGTTAAAATTATAAATAATCAATGCTTGAGGCATCCTAGACACCTAAAAGCAGATGATCATTCTACTGTTCTTAGCTGCAGTTGTAGAAATACTGAGATTTTTGCACCTTCCATGCTATTACAGTATTTATAACACTATTGCATGTGGAGATAAAGACTTGTTTACTATACCTCTTCTTTTCAGAGTGAAGGATAAAGCAGCACTTACATATAATGAAACCATGGCAACAACAGCTCGTGTTGCTACTGCTAGATTAGGAAGTTTTCCATTCTAACGATTCTTAAATTAAAAAAGTAAAGAAAAGTGACCTAAACAATTGATTACATGTTCATTCCTTGGGCACTTAACAGCGAATCCAGCATGTCGAATGTATCTTTGTAGTCCATATGCTGGCTGTTTGTACTGTACTCGTGATTGGCATCAGGACCGTTCTCCACTGGCTTCTTGTCCAGTTTCACGAGGGTGCTGAGATGTCCGTAGCCCACCTGGTATGTGACAGGGGGAGGAGGGGGTAAGGGAAGGTTAAAAACAGAGTTGTGAGAGGATACATACTGCTTAACAGAGGAGGAAGAACTAGATGAACTACCTGAACTTTTGGAACTTTTGCTCAATTTGGAGTGGTGGTTGTGAGAAGCATCATTGCTGTGCAACTTCTTTCTTGAAGAGCCGGAACTAGAGGAATTACCATCACTACTCAGGCCAACAGGACTCCTCAAAACAGTTGGTGTTATTCCATCAGTGCTATGTTTACTGCCGCCACTACTACTGCCACCACTATGTGAATGCTTGTGACTGCTACTATGATGGCGATTTGAAGAATGTTCTTTGTGCTTTTCTTTATGGTCTTTGCTAACATGTGGACTTGAGTGTTTGCTTTTTCCACTGCCCTCATCTGATGAACTGTGTCTTTCTGAAGAAACTTTAATTTTCATTTTCAGATCTTCTTTACTGGAACTCTTTTCTGTAGGTGGGATTGGTATTCGCAGTTTGAGGGATCCACCCTTTTCTTTTTTATCAGATAGATGTTTTTCTGTTTTCTCTGGATTTGCAACAGGAATTTTCATTTTAATAGGGGAAGTAACAGAACTGCTACTGGTTGCTTGTGGTTGGATGTGCTTTTTATGTTGCTGGTCTACTTGGGTAGCTACATAATGTTCCCTTACATCCAGTTCAAGGGTTTCTAGTTTGCGTTTCTCTCTGTATTTATCCAAGGACATTTTCTGAGGAATTATAGGAGCAGCAACCTGTCCATGGTGTTTGTTTCCTGACTTGTGAACATAGTCTTGTTTACCAGTGGAATGCTCAGTAAGTTTTTCAGATCTGTGATGTAACCCAGAATGCAATTGTACAGAAGTTCCTGGTTGGAAGTTCAGATTATACTGACTACCAGGTAACGCAGTTTCCTGTTTCTGAGAATATATTTGTTCGGTCCTTGTTTGTTCTTGATGTTGAGGCCATTCCTGTGATGTCAAACTATATGAGGTACTTGGCATTCCTGTAGCTAATATTGCCAAGTTTTCAGGTGCATGACTGTGTTGAACAGACATACTCCCTGAGTTCAGAGGTACTGGTGCAGGAAAGGTTGACGTCGATGATTTTTGGAAGCTTGTGTTGGCAGATACACCAGTAACAGTATCCACCAAAATTGAATTCTGGACCAAAGATGAACCAAGAAGAGAATTCTCAGATACCTGTCCATCTCCTTTCGGTTTCTTAGCAGCCTGATTAGCCTATTATGAAAAGGAAAAAAAGAGTAAGGACAAACTTAGAAAGTACTTATAAATAAACAGTTACCTAAGATATCTCAAAACTGGATAAAATAAGGTGGATTTCATAGTTTTATTTTTTTTAATTTAAGTTACCATAATAGGGAACTGCAGAGGGACATACAATTATGAACATACTGCCAGGGAAAAGTTCAGGAAGCTGACAATCTTACTTTTAGGTTTGTGGCAGTTATGTCCTATGGCAAATTACTTAGGCAACAAGTTCTTACCCTCCAATTACGAATCCTCTTCAGTCTGCTAGGCGTTTTCTCTAGTATTTGCAGAAACTCGTGTGTGAGCTCTGGGGGAAAAAACCAAAAGCCTCTTTTCACACTTGAATCAGTAACAGAATCTATGGTCTTGTCTACTCAGTCAGCTGGTACAGGCAAGCCATGGTGTACATTTACAGAACCCCAGCTTGCCACACAGAAACTGGCTGTGTGGACCCTGCTACCACTGTACATCAAAATACACTACAGAACTTACCCTCTTGCATCTTTTCAGTAATGGTACACAACCTTAAATCTTAAACCTTAATTTAGTTTAAAATTTAGTTTGACGGGGCTGAGCATTTTATAAGCCAAGCAGTTTAAAATCTAAAAGCTTACCCAGATCTAAACCTTATCTTAACAAGCTTGGTGAGAAAAGCCGCACCAGTGACTCATCCCCCTCTTGGAGGTGTTAGCCACTGTGGAAACAGAGTAAATCATTCATTAGTGATATCCCAACGGCTGTAACTATCCCACCTTGCAAGGTCCTAGAGTCTGGGCTCCAGTGTGAGCCGTAAGTCTACACTGTAATTAAAAAGCCCTGCAGCGAGTGTCTAACTGCAGTGTAGACATACCCTTAGAGGCCAGGATAGAAGTAATCAGTAACAGGTATGAAGGGGTGTAGTCTAGTGTGTGTGTGGGGGGGAGTTACTTTGAGAGGCCTCCTGGGAGAGCCCCCCCTTGAACAGAGAGCCTGTGACACAGAGCAAGCACAGGAACTGCGTGACCTGCCAAGGCCAGGGGAATTTGGCAGGGAAGGAAGGAGTCCAAGGGATTTAACAAATAGAAAGTCACCAAGTTCAAGAAAACTCACAAAATAAAGAAAACCCAATACACCTAACAAACATCCTAAACTCAGGCAACTCTAAGCCGCCCCAAGAGTAAAAATGCAAGCAGAAAAACAGCAGAAGGCTGGCAGCTACCCACATTATCGCACTAAGTACAACATGTAATACCACCTGCCTCATGGACAGGTAGCATACGCATGCATGCAGTGCAAGCTACTCATGGCCCTGAGACAGAATATGTGCACTTGAGGCCAGAATGACTCAACTGGATGAACAGAGAGAGAGAGACAGAGCTATACAGAGGAGACTTTCAGGGACATAGTGGAGTAGTCCCTACCTCCTGTCCAACAGCCCCAGTGCTGTTAAGGAGGATGAAAGTCTCAGGGCATGAGACCATCACGCTAGAGCAAAAGGAAATGATCTCATAGTTGGGACCCACCTTTCAGATGATGGCATGATATCCTCTCACATTGAGGATATCCCTCCGGAGGCAGGGAACCAAGTTACTAGGAAGAGACAGGCAACAGTAATGGGGGACTTGATTACTAGAAATGCAGATACTTGGGTTTGCGATGACTCGGAGAACTGCATGGTGAATTGCCTTCGGAGTGCAAAGGTAGCAGATCTCACGAAACATCATTCTACATAGTTTCATAGGTAGTGCTGGGGAGGAGTCCGTGGTACTTGCAAGTATCAAAATGACATAGGAAAAAGGTTGGAGAGAGGTCTTGGAGGCCAAGTTTAAGTCAGCTAAGTAAGAGATTGAAGTCCAGAACCTCTATGGTAGCATTCACTGAAATGCTTCCATTTCCAAGCACAGGGCAGTAAGGCAAGCAGAACTGCAAGATCTCAGTACATAGATGAGACAATGGTACAGGGAAGAGGGATTTACATTTATTAGGAGCTGGGGGACTTTTGGGGAAGGATTGGCCTGTAAAGAAGGGATGGGGTCCACATTAAACAAAATGGAACCAGACTGGTGGCACGTAAAATTGAGAAAGTTGTAGTGGATTGTTTAAACTGGGGAAAACCTGATAGGAGTAGAGGATTACATGGTTCAGGTGCAGACATCCCTTAGGGGGAACTTTATCTTAGTATAGAGGATAGGACAGAAGTTGGTAAAATACAGAAAAGATGTAGTAAGCAACAGGCAAATGTAGGCGTCCCATTTAAATATGACACACGAAGGGAAGCAACTGAATATTGACAAAATGTGTAAGTATAAATACTAAAATGAGTGAAGTACAGTGCCTGGGATTAAAGGAGGATATTGATAAAACAAACATCGCAGAAAGTTGGTGGGAAGAGAATAATCAATAGGACATGTTAATACCAGGGTATAAGATATATAGGAATAAGAGGTGGACACGCTGCTTGGGGTCTGGCATTATGTGTTAAACAAATCAGAGTCAAATAAGCTAAAAATCTTAAACAAAACTGTACTACAGAATCACTGTGGATACAAATTGAATACACTCCCCCCCCCCCCCAAAAAAAAAAAAGTAGTACAGAAGTAGGAATACACATTTACCACCTAACCAGGATGGTAACAGTGAATGTGAAATGCTAAGGGAGGTTTAGAGAGGCTACAAAATCAGAAAGCACAATAATAATGGGTGAATTCAACTATCCTTATACTGACTGGGTAAGTGTCACCTCATGGCATGATGCAGAAATAAAAATTTCTAGACACCATAAATAACTGCTTCTTGGAGCAGTTAGTTCTGAAACCCACTAGGAGACAGGCAATTCTTGATTTAGTCCAAAGTGAAGGACGGGTACTGGTTCAAGAGGTAACTAGAGCTCAACCACTTGGGTAATAGGGACCAAAATGTAATTAAATGCAACAGGGAGGGGAGGAGAAATACTACTACAAAGCCCACTCCGGTAAAATGTAATTTTAAAAAGGGAACTACATAAAAATGAGGATGCTCATTAGATGGACATTAAAAGGAATCGTTACAAGGGCTAAATACCTGCAAGCAGTATAGGAACTATTTAAAAAGCACCATAATGGAAGCTCAGATTAGATGTATATACTAAATCAGGAAAGACATTAAAAAGGTTCAAAAGAATGCCACCACAGCTCAAGAGCAAAAAGGCATCCTTTAAAATTTGGATGACAAGTCCTAATAAAGATAATAGGAAGGAGCACAAACTTTGGCAGGTTAAGTATAAGAAGATAGGCCTAGAACGAATTTGAGAAGCAACTTACTAAAAATGCAAGAAATTCTTTTTAAGAACATCAGAAACAGAAAGCCTGCCGAACAGGCAAAGGGGCCACTAGACAACAAAGGCGTTAAAGGAGCACTCAAGGAAGACATGGCCATTGCAGAAAAATGAAATAAATTCTTTGCATTGGTCTTCACTGAAAAGGATGGGGGGGGGGGGGGGGGAATACCCACATTGATGTGTCAATAGAAGAGGTTTAGAACAAATTGATAATTATACTGTAATAAAATCACCAGGAACAGATAGTATTCACTCAAGAGTTCTGAAGGAACTCACATATGAAACTGCAGAACTACTAGCTGTGGTTTGTAACCTATTGCTGAAATCAGCCTTTATACCAGATGACTGGAAGATAGCGAACGTAACACTGATTTTTAATAGGGCCCTAAAGTCGATCTTGGCAATTATAGGCTGGTGAACCTACTTTCAGTACAAGATAAATTGGTACAAACTACAGTAAAGAACAGAATTATCAAACACATATAAACATATGTTGGAGGAGTCAACATGGCTTTTGTAAAGGGAAGTCATGCCCCATCAATATATTAGAATTCTTTAAGGGTATCAAGTAGGGTGTTGATAAGGGTGATCTAATTAGCGTACTTGGATTTTCAGAAAGCCCCTGGCAAGGAGTCTCACCAAAGGCTCTTAAAGAAACTAAACAGTCATAGAATAAGAGGGAATATCCTCTCACAAATCAGTAACTGGCTAAAAGATAGGAAATGAAGGGTAGGAATAGATGGTAAGTTTTCACACTGGAAAGAGGTAAACAGTAGGGTCCTCCAAGAATCTGCACTGGGACCTGTGTCATTCAACATATTTATTAATTAAATGGGAATGAACAATGAAGTGACAAAGTTTGCAGGTGATAATTATCTTGAATAATTTTGTAAATCCAAAGCTGACTCCGAAGAGTAGTAGGGGAATCTCACAAAACTGGTGATGGGGTAACAAAATGGCAAATGAAATTCAATGTTGATAAGTGAAAAGTAATGCATATTGGGAAAAAAATAATCCCAACTATACATGTATACAAGCCATTTTCTAGCACCTCTGATTAGTATATAGATTTGCAAATGCTAGTCAGCATTTATTATTACTGCACTGCAATAGTGCTTAGGGATATCAATCACAGACCAGAGTCTTTTTGTGCCAGACACAAATAAAGGGATAGATTATAAACTCTTTGGGGCAGGGACTAAGTCTAAACCAAGTGACGACAGATGGAAACAAGACAAGAGCAGCATAAGGGACCAGTGAGACAAAACTGGTCATCATGAACAGTAAAAACAGTAAAAAAAAAAACTTTGGTAAATATCTAGACCATTTAATTTTCTGTTAGGAGAAAAAGTTTATTTTTCTTTCTGATAAAATCCATTAAATAGATATTCCATGGGCTATGCCAGATTCACTCCTATTGCACAAAATTGGCTTTAATATGGTTGATCCCACATCAATCTTATAATCCTAAAGAAATTATCTTTAGTGACTAATAATGTGGGTGGAAATGAAGCAAATTGCCATCTTAAGGCAGCACAAACTATGAGAACGTCAGTTTTTCAGTATGATTATTTAAAATCCCACATCAGCAAACAATTTAAGCATGTGCTGAACTTGCAACCCACAAAAGGTGAGACTCTCATGGCTTTTAAGAAGCCCCCAGCCTAATTACACAGCCCTGAAAGCACATTTGAGTTATGGTAGTCTCCCCAGGCTGTCCTATGAGCTGCACTATTGCATGTGAAGGCCCTGCCCCTAGCATGGTCCACATGCCAAATCTTGCGAGGGAGTTCTCAGAAGAGCCCACCTTATGGCCATCTTCCAATTCCTGTGCCAAGAGAATTCTCCCACAGCTGATGTGGGGCTCACACAGTCCCTTTACTCTGCTCTGGTCCTTTTTTCTGGCTTACATGATCAGAGCAGGGGTGAGGGTCTCATCTATAAAGTCAATGTTATTTAAGCATGAGTTCAAGGGCTTTCCTTACCCACGACCTAAAGTAGTTGGAGGTGAGTTAAATGTTAGCTGAAACAATAGCAGAACTACAAGAACAAGGTCACGACATTTAAAAGAAATAAAAAGGCAATACTACTTGCCATCTAGCAATTCCAGAGTAACTGAAGGATCAACATATTCCCACCAATGCTTTCCATCTGTCGATACAGGAATCTCCCAATTGGACCACTTGCATGCCAAATGAATGCACACACATGCTATCACTGTGGGTTTGTACTGAAGACAGAAGGTAGTAAGGTGTAGGCTGTTGCAGAGAATTCAAACATGTAAAATAAAAAACCCAAACAAGTCAACCACTAAGATATAGCATAAGGTTTTATATCAAAACTGATATTAAACATTAAATCATGGAACATGCTTCTGATTAAATTCTGAAATTATTTTATAACCTTGAAAAAAGGCAGGTCATTTATCTGGTAAATTTAATTTGCTTTTAACAAGAGTAAAAATAAAAATATAGTATCCCTGAGTTCATGCTATTGACATTTTACTTAATTTTAAAGAGGGCCAAAAATTCAACATAACATGCTTGATAAAATTTCAGCCACAGTGAAGTCATTAATACAGCTCATTACTGAGACTGCATATCAAACCAGCAGCTGTGGATACCCAACAGTTCCCTAGAGGTTGAGAGAATCACTTGTGTGATATGAGTAGGCCCAGGTTTAGGATACAAATCTCCTCTCATTTCAATTTTCCAGCTAGTAGTAGCATAAGTATGCTGGTTCAGATTCAGTGATTCTAACAGCTTTTGTAAACAAAACTCTTCCAAACAAGAAACTATCCCATAATAAAGGGACCACCAAAAATGGTTAGGGTCCCCTCAAACAAACATTACATATACAAACAGATTTTAACAAAATCATGTACTAGAATTACATTAAATTCAAACTAATTTTGCAAAGAACACATGGAAGACAGATCTACTCCCAAACTTCATCCTTCTGCACTAGAATAGCTGGATACATTTACTCTTCTGCATTTGGACAACCAATTTCAATTTCACATAAATACTAAGATTTTTAAAAAAGCATGTTAAAAACAAACACTGCTTCTGGAAGGACAAACATTACTTAGACTAATTCTAGTCTACCTGGAAAGAAGATTAGGTAATTTTAAGAGTTTTTAGGCTGACTACAGTTTCATAAAATTAGGATTGGATCAATGTATTTAAATTAAGAAAAAATTGCCATTAACTATAAGTGTAAACTAGAAATAGCTTTGTACTTACCAAGATGCTCGACTTTCTAGGTTAAGTTTATCTCTTTGTAATCTTTAGCTGCTATTCAGGCTACCAGTTTTAGACTTATGCACTCACAAATCGAGAAAATGTCATCAGAAAGCACCACTACACTTCTCATTGTGCATTTAACCCCTTTGTGCCACAAGGCCCTTGAACAATACACCGCACTGCAAACAGAAAGGTACCACCACTGTAGATGGCCCAGTTTTCTGTTGCAACAAGGGTAGGACACATGGAGGGGACCCTGCAGTAAAGGAAGCTATAGTGTGCTACAACAGTGCAACAAAGAGGTTCAGGATAACAACCTGTTGGTAGCCATGAAATAGGATGTCTGTGCCAAATCCTTGCTTGCTGTAACAAAAAAAAATTGAAGAAAAATTAGCAATCTACACTAAGCGTTGGCTTCATTCCAAAATTAAAATGCTTTAACCTCAAAATGAATGATATGGAGAACACTTATAAGATACATTAAGCTGCCTGTAAAAGTAAATCTGAGGACAGGTTTACTTATCCTCACTGAGCTAGACTCGGAGATGGGCAAGTCATTCAGTTCATCAACCTTCCCTACTGTACAGAGTATGTTGATCCTTCTGCCTCTTGAACTGTCTCCATCTGAGCCACAAAATGAGGGAAGTCTCCTTTGCAACTCCCTAGCCCTCCCAAATTTAAGACAGCGTGGGTGGAGGGGCGGCTCTCTTACCTTCCACCCCAATTCTAGTGCTTGCCTGCCTCCCTACGTTAGTTCTAGATGGCTCCTTCCCACAACCCTCCCCACAGCTGGGTCTCTCTCAGCAGAACAGTCGAACAGAGAGCCAGCTGCACTAAAGCTCAGGCCAGAGATCAGTGCTCTTCTCCAGCTGAAAGGACACAGAGCAGCTGAGAAAAAGTAACACCAGTAACCCATAATTATCCAAGAAAGTCCTAGAACAGAACTAATTCCTGAACTAGACAGTTTAAGGGTTAAATTAGCTTGTGTGCACTTATACACCTTCTTTAAATCAAAATGTAATGCTCATAAGCATGGAACAAAACACTTGATTACATCAGAGGCTTCAACGTAGATTTTAACAAATTTATAACTCATTAAAAAAGGTCATTTAAGTTCAAGTCTTCAATATACCAAAGACTGATTATGATGTCCCTGGGGCCTATCCACCACCAAGTTTCTGGCCCTTATCTGCCAACCCCCCACGGTCCTCACTCAGATGAGAGCACTTACTCTTAAAATGCATAAGATGGAATGTCTGGGCACAATGAGCTTAACTGAAGATTGAATGTAGCCTTCATTGAATTTTCTTACTTTGATACTACCACTTGAAATCAGTGCTACCTGGAGAAAATGTACTGTTGGATCTTATGTCAAAGGGAGCATTGTCACAAACCTCTATTCTTTTATTTTAAGGAGTCTGTCTGAAAAAGAAAAATTGTAGCAGTAGCTTTCAAATTTAGCAATCTGGGAAGCTTTTCACACTATCATTTTATCAAAATCCAATTGAATTCTGTTTCCAATTACTGCTGATAATAAAGATACAAATGTATAAACCAGGCTTATGCCTTTTGCTAGGGCTGGGCAATGCCATAACTCATTGTTGATGACATCAGTGAATCTGACAGAAGTGGTAAGAGAATAGGACATCTTTCGCCACATGTATTTTGCTAATCCACAATGATAGAAAACAAACTGATATTTGATGGAATTGTACTACATATTTAGCTTTTACAATCTATGGTAGTTCTGTGGCAAACTTATTTTCTCAAAATTAAACTTCTTTGGTAACTTTTCCCAAAAAGACACAGGAAAGCATATTCAGGGCTCTACTACAAAAAAAGGGGACACTTTCATAAGGAAACATAACTGAAAACAGAAATGTTAAACAAGATTGCAGTTTGTTACACTTTTTGTCAATGTAGAGAATAAGCCATCTTCAGATTTCTATACAATACTGAAACTCTGCTGAAGGATATTTGAGTTAAAGAAAGGTGAAATACCACAAATTCATCAATATGACTTTATATTCAAGAAAGAGTGGGCTGCCAAAAGCTACCAGTGTAACAAATGATAGTTGTCAAATATGGAATTGTTACTTAAAAAATTATGTAAAACAAAATGGTAAGTTGAACAACAAGAAACTAAGGAAAAAAATCACAATTTGAAAATTATACATTTCAGCCTCAATGTAAGTCCACATTAAAGGAATGCTTGCACTCACAGCACTACACAGACTTCTGTAACGAAGATTTCAAATTTATTCTATTTACATACTTGTGTAATCAAATGAAGATTACCAAAGACCAGGATACAAGTGTTTTAGCTCAACACACCAAAGCCACAACAGGGAAAGACTGTCCAAGGTATTCATCTAAACTTTAACGCAGCTTAGTGACATCTTACTAAAGCAAAGAAACCTAGTTAAAGACTTGTAGTCCACCCTTAACTAACCCTTTAAAGCAGATCAGGGATTATTTAAGAAATGTGCCAAAAAAGTAGAAGGCGTGTCAAGGCAATAACCTTGTCTAAGTCATAGCAAATCAAGAGATCATGATAGTTTACTACTCATCTGTTTGATTGCAGATAAATATGACTTCCAGAATGTGTTTCCTATCATTCTTTATCACTCAGAGGCAGAGCTGTCTAATGTAATTCTTCGTTGCACAACCGACCATAAAAGCCTGGCTTGGATACTTGACATAAGTAATCAAACCCTTAAGGCAGGACCTGGTACAATTAATCTACCTTCCAAGAGTTCAGGGTCTTCCATAAACCCCTGGCAGGATCAGATTACTGAATCAATTGTTAATGTGCACAGGAACCCTGTCTACCTGATGTGGTTCCCAATGTTCAGTCTATGAGCCTTCTCCTGAAGACAAGGTCAACTGAAGGTGCAGTGCTTCTGGGGAGATCTTATTAGTATTTAATTATACTCTCAGAAAATTTCAGTGTGCTGATCCCCTTAAGGGTAGGTGCCACCAGCCTGCTTGTTAGCAGGACTCAGACATTTAGGAAACTTATGGCCCCAGAGAGAGCACAACCTCCTGGGACAATCAGGGTATAAAAGCTACCTAGACTCACTGCAAGAAGGATTACTTGGTGAGCAGAAACTGGGTAGGGCAGCTCTGCTGGTATCCCAAGGAGAGGAAGATACTCAAGCAATCCCTGGAAAGAGATGGACCCAGATGGGCGAGTCTGCACTTAAGAACGAAGAGCTATTAGAATCCTCTGGTCAAAGGGAAAAGATCAAACAGACCCTAGGAAGCAGACTGTGTTGATGAACACCTAATACGTAGGGGAAAGACTGGAAGAAGCCCAGGTACAAGGGTTAAGGTTTGTGAATAGAATCATAGAATATCAGAGTTGGAAGGGACCTCAGGAGGTCATCTAGCCCAACCCTCTGCTCAAAGCAGGACCAATTCCCAAATGGTCCCCTCAAGGATTGAACTCACAGCCCTGGGTTTAGCAAGCCAATGCTCAAACTACTGAGAATAGTCTTGTCTGATTGCCAAAGACTATTAGACCTTTGGAAGAGGACTGTAGAAACCTGAGGTCAAGGTTCAGAATGGGAGTGTTTCCTCTACTAGTGACAGGATATTATTTACTTAAGATCTTCCTACCTCACATAACATCAGCTGAATTGTCTTGGTCATGACATCCTCTGGAAAATATATATATTTGGATCTGCCTCCTCTTCTACAGGGTCACTTTCTCTGTCAGATTCAACCACAGTTGAGCAGATTATACTGGTGCTTTGGACGGCTTACAGACTTTGACTGGACAGTTTTCACATTAGTAGAGTAAGGACAATGGCTCTCCCAAGATATCCGGCAATGGAGGTAAAACAGCTGCAGGTCTCCCATAAGGCATCAAGGTCAAACCAAAGTCCCTGCTTCCCAATGTTCATTTTCAGGAGAATCTTATGTCCCAGCGTAGATAAAGGGTTAACTGGTGAGGGGCTTCTGCTCAGGTGCATCAAGAAAGGTCCCTGAGATGGGGATGAGTGCACTAATTCCTGCCCCTTCAAGTTAATCAGAACTAAGCTCTGAACACCAGATTGGACTGACACCAAGAACTGAAGGGCTGAGGTGGTAATCTCAGCAACAGGAAAGAGGAATATTCTCTCACCTCTGATCTCTCAGCTAGCACAGGAGCCAATAACTTCATTTTTGCCACTACAAACATGAATTTCCCTTTCAACACCAGAGTCTCCTTGGAATGGGAACTTCTTACTACCAGATCATTACAGATACACTGTCTCCAGACTCCATAGGTAATTGTGGGCCTGTCTCCTCTTTCTTGTCAGTCTCTTAACACTGATGAAGAATGATCTGGATCAGTCTGATGTCCCCCATCTTCCACCTACCAGAATGTCCATACCTTCTTAGCCCCAAACTTAGACATTCTAAGGTTGGATCTTTAAACTCTCTCAATCTGTGAATCTTTGGAGTCAGAAGGCACCATTAGATCATCTTATCTGGGCTTCTGCATATTAAAATTTCACCCATTTACTCCTGTACTGAGCCCAATCACTTGCTGTTTGGCTAAAGTATATTTCAGAAAGGTATCCGCTCTTGATCTGAAGACTTCAAGAGATGGCAAATCCACCACTTCCCTTGGCAATTTGTTCCAGTGGTTAATCACCTTCACAATTAAAACTGAGTGCCTAATTCTACTTTTAACTTGTTTGGCTTCAGCTTCTAGCCACTGGTGGTTCTTATGTCTTTCTCCACTGGATTAAAAAACTCTTTAGTGTTTGGGTATTTTCTCCCCAAAGAAGGAAGCTCAGGGCCTCCATCAGCATGGATAAGACTTGAAACTCCATTCTTGAGTAAGGCAGATGTGGCAGAGACTTGGCAAAGTCCCCTTCACCCAAGCATCTAAGAAAACAAGTACGAGTCTGAGATAGGAAATTTGTTGTTACAAGACAGGCATTTCTTAAACCATGTTTGTCCCCCCTGAATCTGTCATCTTTAGTGAGACATGTTACTAGAAATTAAGTTTTAGGCAAAACAAGTTTTTCTTCAAGTGCCTGTTCATGTCAATTCCAATCAGGTGTGTGCGTGCACATGCACGATGGCCAGAAGATTTTCCCTTAGCAGCATCTGTCGGGGTGGCCTGGGCGCCCCCTGGAGTCATGCCCTCATGGCACCTAATATATAGCCCTGCCTATCTGGCATCCCTTCATTTCCTTCTTACTGCCAGTGACAGTGGCTGGAACTTCCCTTGGCTATTGCTCAGCAAATTTCTTCAAGTTTCTGTGTATATAGTTATTTAGTTGTTAGTAGTACTCCAGTTAAAAGTTTAGTGTAGTATAGTAGTTGGGGTCCATCCCACCCCCACTCCGGCCCTGTGGCATGCTGCGGTCCCCAGGGTTTAACACTGCATGGCTTGTGTCAAGCACATGCCTAAGAGTGATCCACACGTTGTGTCTTAGGTGCCTGGGGGAGACTCATCAGAAAGATCATTGAAAGATCTGTTGCACATTCCGCCTGAGAACACAAAGAACAGGAACAGTGGCTGAAGGTGATCCTCCTGGAGGCAACCTTTTGTCTCAATTCTGACCCGGGCTCGAGAGACCCAACCCCTACGGCGGAGCGCCTTGGCACCAAGGGAGGACTCCTCCAGGGACGCTCGGCACCACCACGGCTCCTCATGGGGGCCATCTGATAGTAGGCACCGCTCCCATTCTCCAGTGCCTCAAAAGAAGAAAAAGCCGGACGACCGTTCTCCTCCAGCTAAGCCTCAAGAAGTGCGACCCCAGGTGGGCCACTCCTCGCCATCTCCTTCCGGGGCCGTGTTGACTCCTGTCCAGGTGAGGCAGTTGAGTCCAGCTCCACCTCCATCTTCAGCGCCTACGCAGCAATTTCAGCTTCCATCCACAACAGAAGCGTACCAGGCCGCCAGAGATCTCCTCCACCTGACAGCACCCTGTACTCCAGTGGATTCTAAGGGAAAGCCTGCTATGATGTTGACCCTTCGCCTTGTCCATCGGCACCTACATGCTCCGACAGAGAGCCTTCTCACTCCCTGAGCTCTCGATGTTCGAGGCACTGAGGATCGGCTCCTCCGTGGTCTTCAGTGTCTGAGACCTTGGAGTCAGAGCCTGACTCCTATCGCTCAAGCAGGAGCTGAAGCCATAGAGCAAGGTCAGGCAGAGACAGAAAGGAACATCAGGTGTGGCCTCTGCAGTGGCAAAACCTGCCTCAGTGGTCCTTCTGGACTCCCTGGGCTTATCACCAGGGCCTACACTCAGCAATGTCTTCAGTCACCTCCACTACTTTTGTGCTGCCTTCTGCTGTGCATACGCACCCAACACCTACGGTCCTGACACCTTTCCCCTCTGGCACCGTTGTCAACTCCGACTTCGGTACTGGCCTTCGCGATGGCAACATACCGGTCCCCCGGACCCCAGCGGCTCCCCTAAGCATGCCGATGCAGTTCCCTACTGTGAGACTGATTCCGACATTGACTTCCATGCCTATGGCCGGCATCAACACCACCTCCTCCAACGCTGCCCTGGGAGTCACGTGACCCGTCCGGGGCAGACGGCAGGGAGCTTCCACCACTGGCACATGGTTCCTCCTCCTCGCCGGACGAAGCGTTGGCAGGGATGTCCATAACTCCTGCGTTAGAGGACAACAGAGTTCTACAGCAGCTGCTCTGCAGGGCTGCCCAAGATTTGGGCATCAAGGCCGAGGAGGTGGTTGAGGACACAAATCCCATGGTGGACATCCTAGCTCCCTCAGGGCATCCACAGATAGTGTTACTCCTCATAAAGATGGTGGTGGACACCACCAAGACTCTATGGCAGATGCCGGCATCCCCACCACCCACTGCCAAACGCAATGAGCACCGGTATTTCATCCCCTCCAGAGACTTTGAGCATCTCTACTCTCACCTGCCTCCGGATTCACTGGTCATTGATGAGGCTAACAAGTGAGAGAGACAAGGTTTCCAAGGTCCTTCCCCAAAGAATAGGGATCCTAAACACCTGGACCTTGTGGGTAGAAAAAAAAATCTACTCCAGTGGTGGTTTACAACTCCGTATTGCTAACCAGTGGGCCATTGTGAGCAGGTACTCTTATAACACCTGTGCTTCCATGGCTAAGTTCACGGAGCTCATCCCTTTGGACTCTCGGTCAGACTTCACCACCTTCGTGAAAGAAGGGAAATTAGTCTCTCATGCTTCGCTGCAGATACTGCCAAAAGAGTCATGGCGACAGGGTTGGCTATGTGGGCGGCCTGGTTGCAAGTCTCAGGTTTACCCTACGAAGTCCAACAAACAATTCAGGACCTCCTGTTTGAGGGTGAGACACTGTTTTCAGAGAAGACGGACAAATGGCTACACAGCCTAAAAGATTCCCAAGCCAACCTCAGATCCTTGGGCTTGCATATCCCTGCCACCCACTGGACACACTTCCGCCCACAACCTCCTCAAAAGGTTCCAGCAGCAGAACCACCAGGACAATTCTAGGAGGAGCAACTGGAGCGGTAGGAGAAGGCAACATCCCTCCGCTAATCAAGGCCAGCCCAAACCACCCTCTGGCCCTAAACCGGCCTTTTGAAGGTGCAGTCGAGGATGGTGCACCAAACCAGAGACTGGATTCACCCTGCCTTACCTTTTCCTCCCGACTATCCCCTTTTTACCATGCATGGTCCCATATAACTTCGGACCGCTGGGTGCTTTGCACAGTAGAGAGGGGACACTCCATCCAATTCTGTGCCCTCCTGCCCTTCCACCCCTCTTCCTCGTCCCTCTTCAGGGACCCTTCTCATGAACAACTCCGCATTCAAGAGGAGGTTCCACTGAAACACAGGGGTAAGGGTTTCTATTCCCGCTATTCCCCTCAGGTTTGTGGTCAATGGTTCCCGTTACCAATGTACTGTCCTCCCTTTCAGCCTGTCAATAGCACCTCGAGTCTTCACCAAGTGCACGGCAGTCATTACCGCCTGTCTGCAGAAACATCAAATACAGGTTTTCCCATACCTCAATGACTGGCTGATCAAAGGCTGATCCAGGGCTCAGGTGGCATTCATCAGAGCCACCTTCAAGAATCTGGGCCTCCTACTGAATGAGACGAAATCGAGACTGTCCCTGGGGGAGGGGGGGGCGCGGGGAAACACGACAGGATGGACTGCTTCTATATGCCTTCCCACCCATACCGCTCGTCCACAAAGGTCCACAGAAACCGGGCTCAGGTCATTCTCATAGCACCAGCCTGACCCCACCAGCACTGGCATATGTCTCTCCCAGCCATGTCAGTCGGAGCTCCGATTACCCTGCTGCTCTTCCCGGACCTTCTCACACAGGATCATGGGCGGCTTTAGCACCTGAACCTGCAATCGCTGCATCTCACAGCCTGGAGGCTCCATGGCTGAATACATTTGAGCTCTCCTGTTCCGAACAAGTCAGAGAGGTTCTCTTGGGCAGTAGGAAACCCTCCACTAAGGCCACATACCTGGCAAAGTGGAAGAGATTTTCCATCTGGTCAGCTCAGCATGACTTTCCCCCGGCGCTAGCCTCAATGCCCCAGAATTTGGATTACCATTCCCACCTAAAGCAGGAAGGTCTCTCCTTGTCTTCTATAAGAGTACACCTGGCTACCATCTCGGCTTTCCACCCGGGTATACAGGGCCGCTCAGTTTTCACTAACTCCCTGGTCAGTCGCTTCCTGAAGGGCCTCGACAGGTTGTACCTGCATGTCCGCCAACTGGTTCCTGCTTGAGACCTTAACTTGGTCCGCCCTAGGCTCATGGGGCATCCCTTTGATCCTCTAGCAACATGGTCCCTGCTCTACCTCTCCTACAAGGTTGTGTTCCTGGTGGCAACAACTTCAGCCTGGAGAATATCTGAGCTTAGGGCTCTGATGTCTGAGCCGCCCTACATCGTGGTGTGTTTTTTTTTTTTTTTTTTAAGGACAAGGTTCAGCTCAGCCCCATCCGGCTTGCCTCCCAAAGGTGGTGTTGCAGTTCCACCTCAATTAGGACATTTTCCGCCTGGTTTTTTACCCCAAGCCTCATGCGAGTACCAGGGAATAGAGGCTCCAAACTATGTCTGCAGAGTGCTGGCCTTTTAAATCAAAAGGATGAAACCGTTCAGGAAGTCAGTACAGATCTTTGTCGCAGTAGCAGACAGGATGAAGAGCCAGCCTATTTCGACACAGCACATTTAATCATGGATTGTGGCCTGCATTACTGAGTGCTACAATCTAGCAGGAATCCCAGCGCCCCAATAATGGCGCAATCTACAAGGGTACAAGCTTCATCAACAGCTTTCCTGGCTCAAGTCCCCACCCAGGACATCTGCAGGGTGGCGACGTGGTCATCGTTACACACTTTCGCTGCACACTATGCATTACCAGGCAGGCCAGAGATGATGTGGCCTTTGGTAGAGCAGTACTCCAGTCAGTGGACAGCTCCGACCCCAGCTACTACCTGATTGGAATCGACATGAACAAGCACCCAAAGAAGAAAAACCGGTTACTCATCTTCTTGTAACTGTTGTTCTTCGAGATGTGTTGTTCGTGTCCATTCTAATACCCATTCTCCTACCCCTCGGTCAGAGTAGCCGGCAAGAAGGAAGTGAAGGGGTGGTGGTGGATTGGCAGGGCTTTATATCAGGCGCCCAGGCCAACCCGACGGATGCTGCTACGGGAAAAATCTTCCGGCCATCGTGCACATGCGTGCGCACACATCTGATTGGAATGGATATGAACAACAATTATGAGAAGGTGAGTAACTGTTTTTTTGAGGTACCAGAGAATTCTGTCTGGCTGCTCTGGTGGCTGCTGTGGAAGGCAAATGTATGGATATGCCTCAGCTAACCTTGCTACTAGAAGTTTTTGTCAATGCCCCTCTTTCCCCACCACCCAATAGAGAGAGCTTTCTAGGAAGTTATTGGTCTTACTATGGGGTGGACAGTACATCCCCAAAATAGGGATATGTTTGTACTTACAATATTCTGAAAGGGCTTTCCTGGAGACAATGCTTCTTAACTAAGATAAGGTGCTGCCTCTGGCAGATCAAGTTATTGTTGTATCTCTCCCATCCCACCCCTTTAGCACCAAGCATACAATAGTTTGTATTCAGTGCTAGACACATCAGTTTTCAATGTCTAAACTTAGCATTTATCCACCACAGAACACCACACTGTGGTGTCAAAGAATAAATACCAAATTATGTTAAACTGGGATCATGCAATATATCTAGCTCTTAGCACTTTTCATCACTAGATATATCAAGCTACAATCCCACTGTGTCAAACTCATCCTGATCTGGTTAGTATAATTCATATTCATCTAGTCTAGTGTGGCGAGATCAGAACAGGATTTCGGGTATAACTGGAGTCTTCACACCTAAACTTTAGTATGATTTAAATGCAGTTTAACAAAATACCCTTAATGTTAAGTTCACACTAGCATTAAACATCAACATGTTCATAAGGAATATTTACACCATCAATACATAAAGTTTGCTGCTACACAGACAGACAATACATCTGAAAAAAAGCAAAGAAATGTAAAGTTTAGCCACCTCACAGAATATACTCTGCTTATAACCACACCCCTTACAATCACATGGCACAGACTATACATTGCAACCTTAACTCTGATTCCCTCAATCCATCCTTCCATACACACACACACACACACACCCATTACCAAATTCCACCCCCAGCCCTGAAACATTATTCATTTTGAAAGTCTGATGTAATAGCTGACTGTATCAGAAGAGGATAGCTACATAAAAGGGGAGTTTGCAGAAAGGTGGTTAAAGGGAGTGAAGACAGGCTGGGTAGAGAAGAAGTGAAGCTGCTGATTAAGATTTTATTTAACAGCTGCTCACAAAAAACTCCTCCATTGTAGGATAAAGTAATAGAAAAATGTAGTTCCTGATGTAGATTTCATCGGCTGGAAAAGACTGGAGCTAGATACACACATTCAGGCTTGCATATGTCCAAGTCATATGCAAGTTTTATTTATGCAAGTAACAATTAAAAATTACCCTAAATGGGTAAAAAAAACTCCACACACAAAACCTATCAATTGCACCAGAATCTACTTCCAGCTACTTTTCTATAGACTGATATAAATCTTTTAAGGAGTCTATCATTGAGACACAGGACCGCCAACATAAATTTTCAGCCACATCCCAATTTCAAAATAAATTTTAATTTGCAAAAAAGTCATAGCAGTGGTCCTTATTTTTAAAAGAAAAACAGCTGTGCGCCTTTTTAAAATGCAACCCTAACTATGCAGGTGATCCCAGACACCTGCACAAGAAGAATAAGTATATGTATAGTGAGTTTATCCAAGTAATTTCTTCGTATACTATATATCGAAAAACCATTCAAACTCTATCTTTGTTACTTCGTTCTGAAAATAGACAGGACTATGGTATAATCTCCTGCAAAAATTTTCTTAAAAAGGCTTATAAAGAATAATAGCCTATTATCTATAGCCAGGCTAGTGGGAAAAAGTTACATAAGGATGCAATCACTGGTTGAACATAGGTTATTTCATTTCTTGCCAACACTACTCCAATTCAAATAAAACAGCTTTCAGATTACAGAGATATTGTTCTTATTTATAGTATCGTTCACATCTCTCCCAAAGTGTCTGCATGTGGCAGACTTCCTTATGTACTCTGCCAGTCACTGCTTGCTGATGTGTGCCTTTACAAAGCAGAATTCAACACTGACACAAGATGCTTTTGCATGGATAGAAGAACTTTATTTGTAGAAAGCTGCAGATTCAAACTAACTAGCCCTCTAATGTATTTAATTCTGCAGCAGATAGTATAAGAAAAGCACTTGTTTATGAATGAAATCATGAATTGCCATCCCAAATATCTTTTGGCAGTTCTGGAAAAGGGCAGGAGTAAAATAAAGTAATGAGGAATCCCAAGGACTTGCTTCTTCCATATATAAGTATCAGCCACAGGAGACCACTTATAACTACTCCTGTGGCTGTCAGGTGATAGAATTGAAGGAAAGAGTGAGATGACAGGGCCATGGAATGAGAAGTGAAGAGTGACAGAAACAAAGTAAGGGACAGGACTAACAATTGGTAGACATCCTGGAAATCGCATATTTTTCTGAATTATGCAGACCATCAACATTTAAAGAGAATTTTCGAGATCTGGCTTTTAGTAATCTGAAATACATCAGTTTAAAGAGTGCTCTTTGGGTAACAGAGAACTGGGGGGAAAAGGTGTGCCAATTATATTTACTCACACTGGGGAAGACACTTCATAAATCATTTTATTGAAGATCACTGACCTCTCACTAACTGCGTACATTTCACAACATCTGTATGTGGATGTTCAATGGTAATCTCAAAACCTGAAAAATTAAGAATATGTTTCAGAAACTGCAGTACATTTGTATTTGTACAAAAGAAAGATCTACCATGTATCAAACCCCACCCTCTGCAGCCGATGAACATCACAGTGCTTCCTAATGTCAATAAGCCAGATGAGGGAAATAGGATTTAACCCTTATTTTACAATTCTTTTGTACAAATGATATGGAATAAAACCAGTAAAAAAATGTGCTTTCTATGGCTTTTATTAAGTCAGGTCTCATTTGCTAAAATGAAAAATTCACATACACGTTGCAGCCAAGAACACAGTTTTAAGTTTCAAACTGTAACATGAAATGATTCTGCAAATGGTGATGTCACTAAGAACAATTCTGACTGTGTCAATTACATTACTTTCCTCTGTTATAAAAATAAAGCACAAAAACCAAAAGGGGGCACAGAGTTTGGTATAAAGCTTTTATCATTTGTTTGAAAAGACCTGCAGACTTCAGTGTGGCATGTAACCTTACGTGGCTAAGTTAATATTTCTCTACGTGGCTCTGGTGATAAATCAAAAATGACACTACAATAGTTTATAAATGTAATCTGAACCCAAATATTGACTGTATTTAAAAATAACTGTCCAATTTTTGAAATGCCAAAGGTTATTAAAAAGATCACTCATTCTCTGAATTTTTTTTTTAAATAGACTTTATCCACAGCATTACCAGCATTCAACTTTAAGAATATTAGATCAGATACAATTCTGTAGTCATCTCGCAGCTTCATTTTTCTTACTAAACAGTTCTACACAACTACACACTTAAACAAAAATGCTATCATGCATTGATCTGTGTTCAGATATTGGTTTCAGTGTCAAACCTATTTGAAAAGGCACAGTATATTGTAACCTCCCGAAGTGTGGCAACAATAGCTATTTATATTTGTCCAACTTAATGTAGCATACATGCTTCCAATGCAAATATCCTTTTCTCAGTTAAAGTAAACTGCAACAGAAAAGGTCTGCTAAAGGTCAATGGTATTGAGGATCCACTGTAATGGATGTACATTCAATTGATTGCATGCAGAGCATATTCTTGTGCAGGCTAGATGCCATTTAAAATAACATACCTAAAGTTTGAAGCATTATTGTTTCAAGTATAACCAGTTCTTGGGCCTGCTGAAGGTATGCCTGAAATGTAAAAAAATAAGTTACTGTCAAGACCTACTAGAGAAATTACAGTACTTACCAAAGTCTCAAATAGAAATGGTATGGGTAACATGTTAAGACCTCCTTTAAGACCTCAAATTTACTTACCTTTGATTTATTATATCCTGATACACATTTGGATTCTCAACTTTAAACAGTTAATTGCAACTTGTCTGCTATCACAAAGGCAATTAGCCACTCAATGAGTGGTAGCATAAATCAAATCTGAGAGAACTATTTTCATAACCAAGCTTGAAAATAAGTACTGTATACTACAAGAAAAAGGTACAATTGCTGTGTGATCGGGAAATTTCTTTTTTTGCCAATACAGAAGAATCTCAGTTACAAACTGAGCAGTCCAACCACACATCTCATTTGGAACCGGAAGCATGCGATCATGCAGCAGCAGAAACCAAAAAAAGAAAAAAAAAAAACCAGCAAATATAATACAGCACTGTGTTAAATGTAAACTACTAAAAAATAAAGGGAAAAAGTTTAAAAAAGATTAACAAGGTAAAGAAACTGTTTTTGTGTTTCATTTAAATTAAAATGGTTAAACGCAATATTCATAATAAAGTTTCAAAGCTGTATTAAGCCATGTTCAGTTGTAAACTTTTGAAAGAACAACTATGTTTTTTGTTCCGTGACGAACATTCTAGAGTTACAAGCAACCTCCATTCCCAAGGTGTTCGTAACTCTGAGGTTCTACTGTAGCTAAATTGGGAAAAACATTAAAAAATACATCAGCATATAGAAGATACTGTGTCCTTATGATATGTTAATCAAGATTAACCTGAACACCTATCACAAAAGTTAACTTTCTACAATGTAATGCGTTTCTTCTTACATGCACAAGTGTCCTATTAAAAAGGGAATTAGAGGCCTTAGTGTGCATGAAATATTAAGTAATTGTGATAGGTCCACTAATGGCTATGCTATTAAGTTACACAACAGATAAATTTGATTTAAGCAGAGAAGCGTCTTCTAGAGTTGGCAGATGGCATTAATCCAGCCAAGAACGTAGTACAGCAACTCATCTGAGGTGTCAACTGTATCTTAAGAATTACAATTAGATTTAAAGTATTTCCACGTACATCACTTTTTGTATCCAGCTGTAGCTCTTGAGGATGAAGACAGGCATGTGCTACTTTGATAACATGTTCGAGTTTTCTTGGCTGTTCTTCCACTTTCGCAGCCAAAAACAATGCAGTAGGAGAGATTATCTGTAAGAGAGGATAATTTTTAGTTTAAAAAAACAATTTTTTTTAATTCTAGTACAAGCAGGACCTAAAGTTACATGGAGGGGGTGAATTGGTAATTGCAAAAAGTATTAGAAAGTCTGTACTAGGGATGAGACAATATGCAAGAGTAAAAAATGAAGACAGTTACCCTAGCTGAATTTCAGTATGGTAGAGTTCTCCTATTCAGCTCATGAGGGAAAAAAATTGTAACCATTAAATTATATTATGTTCAAGAAATGTTTCAGGCCAAATTAATTCTGACAGATAACCGACAGATTTTTCCATCAGGTAGTCACTGAACCAAAAAGAGGTGATTCCATTTTAGATTTAGTATAGGTAAGTAGCAAGGACCTCACTGAAGAACTGCTTGTAGAGGAAAACCTTGGTTCAAGCGATTCATGTGCCAAATTCAGTTTAAACTAAATGGAAGGATACACAAAAATAGTCTGTAATTAGAGTCCTTGATTTCAAAAGGGAAAACTTTAATAAATTAGGGCAAGTAATTAGGGAAGAACAAGGATCTCAATGTGGAAGAGCCTTGGATTTACTTTAAGTCAAAGTTGTAGACGGTATTTGAAGCCTGCACCCCAAGCAAGGAGAAAAAATTCATAGCAAGGGTTGCAGACCAAACTGGATGAACAAGGATCTCAAACAGGTTATTATGGGACAGCAGAAATCTTACAAGGAATGGAAGAAGGGATGGAGCAGCAAGGAAAGCTCTCTCTTGGAGGTCAGAAAGTATAGGAAAATGTGAACTGCCAAAAGCTAAGCAGAGTTGAACTATGCAAAGGACATTAAAACCAATACTAAAAAGGTTTTTTAGCCATATAAATCAAAAGAAATCAAGTAAAGAAGTGAGACAACTAGAGCAGTGAGGATGGGCTACTTTTTGCAATTACCAAGCAGGGCCCAACACCTAAATGAATACTTAGCCTCAGTTTTTAATAAGGGTAATGAGGCGCTTAGGGCAAGATAAGGGTGGCTAATGAGTATGAGGATATGGAAGTAGAAAACTACCACATCCGAGATGGAAGTCAAACTCAAACAGCTTAATGAGATCAAATCAGGGGGCCTGGATAATCTCCATCCATTTAATATTAAAGGAACCTGCACATGAAATTGCAAGCCCTACAGCAAGGATTTTTAATGAATCCATAAACTAGGGGTCGGTACTCTACGACATTGCTAATATACTACTTATTTTAAGGGACAAGAAGTGATCCAGGAAACTACAAATCTGTTAGCTGACCTTAACTGTATGAAAGGCCTTGCAACAAATTTTGAAACAGTAGTTAAGAATACAGAGATTAATGGCACTTTGGAAAAAAAATGGCAGATTGTGCCTGACCAACCTGATGTTATCTTTGAGAAGATAAGTTATTTTCTAGACAAAGGAAATGCAGCAGATCAAATCTACTTGGATTTCAATAAGGCACTGACATTTCCACATGGAAAATTAGTTAAATTGGAGAAGATGGGGATTAAAATGAGAAATAAAAGGTAGGGAAACGAACTAGATAAAGGGGAGACTACAATAGGTCACAATGAAAGGTGAATTATCAGGTTGGAGGGAGGTTACTAGTGGAGCTCACCAGGAACTGGTCTTGGGACCACTATTACTTATTTTCATTAATGACCATAGCACAAAAAAATGCATGTGCGCTAATAAAATTTGTGGATGACACAAACTTGGGAGGTATTGACAACATGGAGGAGGACCAGACTATAATAGAAGAAGATCTGGATGACCTTGAAAACTGAAATAATGGAAATATGATGAAATTTAATAGTTTAAAGTCATGCATTCAAGAAAAAATAAGAATTTCTATCAAGCAGCTGGGGACATACCAGTTGAAAACAATAGAGGAGAAAGACGTGGGTGTATTGGTTGATCACAGGATGACTGAGCCACCAATGTGATGCAGCCATGAAAATGGCTAATGCAATCTTAGGATGAATCAAACAAGGTAATTCCAATAGAGATGGAGAAAGGTTATTACCATTATGCAAGGCACTGGTGAGATCTCATCAGGAATAGTGTGTGCAATTCTGGTCTCCCATGTTTAAGAAAGATTAATTCAACCTGGAACAGGTGCAGAGAAGAGATACTAGGATAATCAGAGGAATGGAGAACCTACCTTACAAGAGGACACTTGCGGAGCAAGACTAACCAAACTAAGGTCTGATGGGAGACATGAATGCTTGCTCTAAATACAACAGAGGGATAAACACCAGGGAGGGAGAGGGTCATCTAAGATAAGGGCAAATGTTGGAGCAAGAAAAAAAGATCTAAACTGGCCAACAAATTTGGGCTTGAAATTTGATGAAGATTTCTAACCATCAGAGTAGTAAAGTTCTGAAATAGCCTCCCAAGGGAAGCAACATGGAGGGAAAAAACCCTAATTGGTTTCAAGACTGAACTAGATAAATTTATGGAGGAAAAAAGATACGATAATATGGCCTACAATGGCATGTGGTCTCTCTGCGACTGCTGGAAGCTAGTATCTTCAAGGACTGGAGATGGGACAGTAGGTGGGGAGGGTTCTGAGTTACAACAGTTAATTCTTTCCCAGGTGTCTGCCTGGTAGGTCTTGCTGACATACTTAAGGTCTAACTGATCACCATATTTGGGGAGCAGAAGGAATTTTCCCCTGGGTCAGACTGGCAGAGACTCTTCAGGGCTTTGGAGCTGTGTTCTGGCTCCGTTCCAGCTCCAGGCAAAAACCTGCAGCTCCACTGCTCCAGAGCTGCTCCGCGCTCCAGCTCTGGACTCCGCTCCAAAGCCTTGTTCTGGGTTGCTTTTTTCCCCACCTCCTCTGCAGCATGGGTCACTTGATGGTTTGAGCTACAGTAAATGGTGGGTTCTCTGTAACTTGAAGTCTTTAAATCATGATTCAAAGACTTTAGTAACTTGGCCAAAGGTTATGGGTCTATCACAGGAGTGCATGGGTGAAGTTCTGTGGCCTGCAATGTGCAGAAGGTCAGACTAGATAATCACGATGGTCCCTTCTGGCATTAAAGTCTATGTGACTATTCACAGGTACAGTTTTCCAGACACAGGTTAGAATAGGATATTTCTTTTGAAATTTACTAAATTCAGACAATTCATTCAAGTAAAGATTAAGCTCAGAAGTGAGTGAACTCTGATACTATCTTTTGTTTTGAAAAGTCCCAGGAAGATCCACTGTTGACTGTCAGAAGCAAGCACAAACACCATTTGGCACAGAAACCTGGCAATCAAAATGCTAATGGATTAGAAGTACGAAACAATAACATGACCAATGATTTCACAGGAGTACCTCTGGTCTGGAACAGTCCCATAATACCTAACACAAAATGTGTGCCTGGAATGTATTAAGCACACCATGATTCATGAACTAGAAGTTTTACTGACAAGTAATGTATGTTTGAATACAAATTACTTTGGGGAAGGATAAATGCTATACACCCACTCTAAGGACCAATAAGACCTCAATGCAGACTGCCATAATTGGCACAGTATTTGTAAAATTCAATAAACATATTCTTTAATATTTGTATACAATGCCACAACAGAGGCGCTGTTCTATAGCCCAGTTCCTAAATGTCAGTTTTCAGGATCAGAGTACATAAATAGGTTCTTATTTCTCCTAAGCTGAAAAAATTAATATTTAAAGGAGCTGATCTTTTGAGAAAATGCATTTTGTATTTGCCACTCCCATTTTTCAGGCAAACAACAGAGCAAAGAGTTAATTCTAAAATGTCTGCCAACTCATTTTTCTGTATCAAGGAAACCTGATCTTTCACTTCTTATTCCAAAATTTATCAAGTGATACATAAAATTGTGTTAAAACTGTAGAGTTAAGATTATAATATGGTCAACCAAGGCAAATGTACAGAATAAAGAAATAAGGTTTTTTCTTGCTGCAGAAGTCACACCAGCTTAATTTTAATTGATATAACTGTAAATGGATTTAAGAGCATTCATCCAGGGTTTACAAATTGTTTTTCAATTTTAAAGCAGATTGAAGTTATAGTACAACTTCTGTATGTAGACCAACAATAAGAAACAATCTGCCCATTGAGTGTCAATTACAGATGTCATCTATTGTAGCAACAAACATTTTAAGCTACATATTGATGCAAAGCTCAGGCAGATATGAATTATAATTAACGTTATGTTTTAGTCACAGGTATTTTTAGTAAAAGCTACGGACAGGTCACGGGCAGTAAACAAAAATTCATGGCCCATGACCTGTCCCTGACTTTTACTACATACCTGACTAAAATATGCTCTGCAGTGCATGCTGCCTCTGACTGCAGGCACGACTCCCGCAACTCCCATTGGCCGCAGTTCCTGGCCAATGGGAGCTGTGAAGCCAGCGCTCTGGGTGCAGGCAGTGCACAGAGCTGCCTGGCCACGCCTCCACCTAGCAGCTGAATGAGGGGGAGGATGTCACCGCTTCCAGGGAGCCCTCTAGGTAAGCCCAGCACCTCCTTGACCCTGTCCCGTGCCCCAACCCCCTGCCTCCTCTCACACCAAACACTGCTGCTGGGAGGAGGTGGTGGCCTGAGACTGCCCCAGCAGCTGCTGGTGCCCCTGGCGCAGGGGCTGCCTGAGCTTCCCCTGAGGCATGAGCACCAGCCACTGCAGAAGTCATGGAGGTCACGGAATTTGTCACTTCCAGCACAAACTTGCAGCCTTAATTATAATGGATCATCACAGTAGTCACAGTTTAACAAAAATCCCAAATGAAATTACATGCCCTACACCGTCAATGGGTATCTTAGCCCTTTGCATTGAGCCAAGATGGGGGATATCCTAAAAATCAAATACTTGTTTTTCTTGTTATAAAAGTGGACAAACTATGGACAACAGAAATCAGTCACGTCTGATTAGAAGCAGATATTTTCAACTGTTTCACTTAACATTAAGAAAACAAAAGATCCTCTTAATGTTTCTCTTAATTTTTCTATAAACCTTGAAGCCTAGCAAACTAAAAGGAACACAAACAGCAAATCTGGGCCTCCTTTGAGCTACAGCAATGTGCAATTAAAAAACCTAAAGCAGGGATAGCCTATTTTTTGTCAAGGTCCAAATTTCTTGGTCAAGGTATAGTCAAGGTCCAGACTCCACAGAAAGTAGTAATTATTATTAATAATAACAACCACCAGTAAATACAAAGATTTTGGGATCTGTTCAACAGCCTCTGGCAGTCTGGATTTGGCCACGGTCTGCCTACTGACTACCCCGACCTAAAGTTTCCTCGCTAAAGCTGGATCACAGGCAGCAATTGCCTACACAGCTCCCTAAGAAAAAGAACACAGAGCTATTGCCTTTGGATATATTTACCTGCAGCATTTAGTATTTTACTTCCCCAAATAAGCTGCATTTCACATTTAAGTTCTGTTTCCTTCTTGCAACAAAATTAACTAAAATGTGTTGATATCATACTTTAATGTATAAAAGGTATTACTAAGGTTGCCCTACACTTTCTGTAAAATCCAGTTTTCAGTTACTTATAACCGTCAAACCTGAACCACTTAAACTGAGTTTTCCATGCCAGGTATCTACCTCAAGCTAAATTTATTCTGAAAGTTTCAGCCAGACCGGTTCATCTGCTTGAGAACCAGACAACAGAATAATGTTTTGCCATTAAAAACAATTCTGGAAACCATTTCTTTGAGGAGTACTATCATGCTCTGGAATAGGAACTTGCAATTTAGTAGGAGGTACATTGTTAGGGAAGTGCCTTGTGCTGTTCTCGTGAAAACCTGTTCAAACTTGGCCCAGTCATAATTTTTGAAAAGTTTCAGATCACAAAGACAGATAAAATCTTGAAGATTCAGTGTGTACTGAGCAGACTACAGCTATTCACAGCTCCTGTGTATAACCAGAGGTATGTGAGCCACCCCAACAGCATGAGTGAGCATGCTCCAATCCAGGATTTCAAAGCCAGACTTTCCTTGCAATTGCTATTCTAGGCCAAGCACAGGAACTAAGAGCAGAGAACCTGTGCCTGCTGTACTTTCAGTGACCCTCTTGCTGGTACCCAGTCAACGTGGACGTGTTAGACACCATACTCAAACGCAAAGGGGATAAGAGTCAGATCAGGGTGGAGGGAAACAAAGTACCTGATGAGACTGGGACTCAGATGGGGAGAGATGAGGCAAGGGAAGATGTGCAAGTATGGGGAAAATGTCAGATCTGACAAGGTGCTGAAGTGTGGGGAAACTGGACAAGGATTCTGGAGGCCAGGGGGACAGGAGTGGAGGGGGAGACTGGGACTCCAGCAGAGCGCCCTGGAGCGTAGGTATTAGGGTTGGTTGGGCAGGAAGACTGGAATGAGAAGCCAGAGAAACAGGAAGTGGGACTGTGATGAGGAACCCAGGATAGGAAAGAGAACTGGGAGAAACAGGTTGGAAGTGATGGGGCAGAAGGGATGAAAGTGAAGTGGGATGACGCAGAGAAGTGAGAACAGCTAAAAGTCTCTGTCCACTACTGCACACTTCCCTCCAGAGGCTGTAATGAAACCCAAAAAAACCAATCTCACCATTCCGTTGCAATCAGCAAGTATCTGTGGAAACCCACTAGCAATGTGCATTTTTCAGCCCCCTTTAAGTGCCGGTCCACATAGAAGGATGACATCCTACTACTGCCATCAGTTACACCATTAGCTCAAGTGGCACAAGTCTGTGTGGTGGAGCAGAGAGTCCAATGTTGTTAATGAACTACGTGGGTGTCAATATCTTATATGATGGAATCTGTTTTTTCGGTTTGCTCTTTAAAAAACATAGGAAATTGCACACAAAACTACATTAACAGAACATTATTAAGGTTGCAAAGTCAAGCCTGCAAAAATTAGTAAGTGCCAGAATTAAGATTGTACAGGCAACCTTAATTTGGCCCCCTTGTGCACATTCATTTAACAAAGCTTTTAATTACATGATCACACACTCCCCACCCGCCCCAGGGTACCTGCCTCATTCAGTGCACCGGATATGAAACAGGGTTGCATAGCAAAGAGGCTGTTGTCTGTAAACCCTCTGCCTCATTTGTTGCAGAAGTTGAAAGCTGCACAGTGAACGAACCAAGGTATTGCACAAAGAGAAAGGAGGGTCTCATGGTTAAGGCAGCCGAATGTTGCACTGGAAAACTGGATTCTATCCCTGCTTCTGCCAGAGAATTCTATGCGACTAAGTCTCACTTGATCAAATAATTGTTAAGCAGTTATGTCTCCAATAATTTCCACTGAAATTCTATGAGAGATGTCTGACTGACAGTACTGGAGTTCTACTTAGCCAAATATCTGGTGTAGCATTAGAATGCTTCCTCCATCCATCAACTTCTCAATGTGCCTCAACTTTTACTGAGCAGAACCACTTTCAAAGGTGAGAGGTCTCCATGTCCATTCAATCCTTGATTTCCATGGCCTTGTCTAAGCTAGAGTTTTTTGGTATTGTTACTCAAGTTAATCATTTTTGAAGATACTTATTCAGATAAGAAATGGCTTCCTTGAAACTTCAGACGTAGAATGTCAATGAGGAACACATACTCTTCAAGATGCAAGGACAGCTGAGCGACTCATATGGAGATCCACCTACCATGAGTACTTATTCTGATGGTATTTTATTTCATACCTTTCACTTTAGAGCATAATAGAAGTACTTAAGGTTAGGTGGCAAAACAAAGAGCTCACATTCCTTTTACCAGAGGGCACATTTAAAAAAAAATTTCAATCTAAGTAACAAGAAAGAAGCATTCAGTTTGCAGCTATAACCTGATCATCACGGAGTATTCTGGTCAAACTGCCAAGAGTTGGAACAGTACAAATGTTCAAGTGAGCTCCATCTTCTCAAGACTTCCTTTTTAACAATTTTATCACCTTTTGCAGCTGTTTCGTAGCTTAAGTAAAATGGGTTAGTTTCAGTTTCCTAGTGGACAGACCAGCATCAGATATCTGTCACTGGAACGGCCATCCTTATTAGTCTTGTGCCTAGTCTAAACCGAACTTTTTGGTACAGTCTTAACTCTAGTTAATACAACTGAAAACAGACATAGGATAAACATTTGCTACTTTTGCTTCACCATAGGCTAAATGTAAGGGGAATGCAAGTGATTTGTCACTCAAACTCATCATAAGACCATCAGGAAAATGTGCAGAATAAAGTTCCTTCGGAATGAATTTTTAAATATTTCATTTTAACTACTCACTTGTGAGGGTAGGTAGCCTCTCAGCAGAAGCTCAGCAATCATTACCTCTAGCAGTATATGCGCTCCTCACTGAAGACTACAAGTATGCCAAGCTTGAAGTTTTAAAAGGAAACCGTTTGGATGATCTAAATAACAAAGGCTTAAAGATAACTAAGTCTGAGAACAAGTTCTGTGAGGAGAAAAATAAAGATTTCTGAATTTCATTTCAGTTAAGTTTAATCAACACACAAAATAATGTATAAAAGTGTTTTCTCAGTTAGTATACAGCCACTACAGTACGTACAGAAAGTAGCAATCATCATCTACTGCAAAGGGAAAACATTTTCGTGCCTTTTCTAAATAAAATAAAGTAAAAATGAAAAATATCACATTAAGTTTGAGAGAGCATGGTGTTAACATATGCCTCTGAGATTTAAAAGAACTCTGGAGACAAGATTACTAAAATGGTGTAAGAGGATTTTGGCAGGTGGCAGGAATCCCATTTTTGACCAATCAAAACAGACAATTTCACAGAAAGAGTGAAGATGCCTGTGCTCTTTGTGCAGCATGTAACTCAATGAGAACATCATTGTTAAACTGATTTAAAATCTCATTGTTCACATTTCAGAAATGCCAGTTATTAAAATAAGTAGACATGGTTCTCCATATATAGTCATTCACTTGCTATTTAAAACCTGCTGTCTTCCTTACACATGTACTTGCTGAGTTAAGTACTTAGGGCTGTGAGAACCCCCACCCACCACTCATTTTTTGATGTTATGCCACTGAAATATTTATATGAACATATTTTGTTTTTATATTAAGAATTTAAGGTTCTAATTTTAATCTGAAGCAAAGCTACCTAGTGTTAAAAAGTTAAAATGGAAGTGATAGGGACATTTTTTGTTATTCTGCTGTGTAGGCAGTAAACTATAGGACTGTCTAGAACAGTGTTCCCCAAACTTTTTACCTGTGGTAAGCATAAATGTTTTCAATCAACGCTACAAATAAGTGGTTGGTAGAGTGTAGTTTTATTTGACTCAAAATTCCTAAAATTAAAGTAGCATGAAACAAGTTATTGCTTCGGCTGAAATAGTAAATAGAGTTCTTTAGAAGTAAAATGTAAAAGGCTATCAAGATAAAAAGGATCCATGATCTAAAGAGCCTAGAAAATTCAGGCTTTCCAAATTATTCAACTATTATTAACAACCTACTGAAGTGGAAGAGACAACATTGATGTATTTAATTTTATTCTGAGACATCTGAGAGTCATCAAAATGTAGCCACAACAATAATTTAAGCCTGTTTGTTTCAGATCTTCCAGCAGCTCTTCGGTATTAGCTTCATTCATCTTTGACACAAATATACAGCATAATTGATGTGTTTATGCCAGAAAATCTGAACAGTGAAGACTTGAATTTTGACAGGAAAGTTGCAACCTTCTTTTATGGAAAAACCATCATTTTTAAGATAGCACAAAATGAACAATTTAAATAAATTTAAGCATTTTCCCTGGATATACTCCTCTGGACAGATTAGAGTAAAATTTCCAAAAATGCCTAAATGTAAATCATTTTCAAAAGTGACTGTGGCAGTTAGGAGCCAAATCTCATTGGAAATAAAGAAAAGATACTACATTGAGTTTTTAAAAACAATTCTTGCTGATGGGCTGGACATTTGACTAGTACAAAAATAAATGGCCAACTGACTGGTCAAATAATATCAAGAACAGTTAAATATTTTTAAGCACAAATTCATTAGAACAGCAACAAAAAAGTAAGACTTGATGGTCACCAATAGGCTTGGCCTTAAATAGATGCTTATGTCTAATAACAAAAATACAAATTACTTAACTGAGTTATTTTAATTCAGAAAAATGGAAAACACAATGAAGTTCCAGGGCAATCCTGTTGGAATAGTTGACCATGATCAAATAATAGGCAGTCTATTGACTGGCTTGTCAAACCTACTTGCTGGGTTGCAGGTGCATGGAATGGTCTTAGAATTCATCTCCAATATGCCCTATAATTTACTTCAGGGACCTTGACCGTTAGACTCTCTCGATAAAAAGCTTTGCCAGCTTAAAAAAAGCTTATTAGATAAATACAAAAACACCTAAAATATTAATATATTTTGTTTTCAAGCTCAATACAGTGTGGACGTACTGATGTTTAACCATCTTGAAAGTTAAGCGGTTTATAGGTTATGCTAGATTCTTCAAACTATGATTCACAGAGTTGGATTCTGGCATTTCCTTATTCCCAGCAGCCAAATTCTATTAAAGACGGCTAAAAACATTCAATGCTTTTACAATACACCTCTACCTCGATATAACGCAACCTGATATAACACGAATTCAGATATAACACGGTAAAGCAGTGCTCGGTGGGGGAGGAGGGCTGCGCACTCCAGCGGATCAAAACAAGTTAGATATAACTCGGTTTGATCTTTTGGCTCCTGAGGTTAGTGTTATATCGAGGTAGAGCTATATTACTTTCCTATGATTGTCTTACATGCCATGGGGATGTTATGAGATTGTCCATGGGGGAGATAATCAACAAGGCAATCACCGTAATGCAGCCAAAGGCATGAATACTTTGACAAACTTCCACAACTGGGTATCAAAATATTTTAACCCTTTGAAGTGCAATAGTTACGAGGAAGAATAGCTTAATCTCATCTGCAGCGTTTAGGCACTTTACCAGAATTTTAACACATGTGACATTAAACAATGACAGGGCATCATGTTTTAAGTGCACTGGATGCTTCTTAGCCTGGTTATCTGGTACAGTATTTCAGCACAGTACTTCTGCAAAATGATTTGATTTAAACATATAATTGGAGGTCAATTTGAGAGTTTAAGAGTGCATCCTGAGTGCTTTACCTCCATTTCCCATGTGCCAAGGGCCTCTTCCTTATTTCTGCATTTGGAAACTGGCAAAAATGATATCTACAATTAATACAAGACTGAAGCTAAGTTACAGCTGATGCCTTGTATGAATGTAATGATGAAACAGTTAAACTTGTTACGTGAATAGTTTGCAGACTTGTGTCTCAGCGGTATCGTCTTTTAACAAGAGTATAAACCTTATGGTGTTAAAATAGTTAACCAGCAAACCAAAAGTTGTTTAAGTCTGTCAGCTTTGATATTGAAAGCATTAGCTGAAATAATGATAAATTTCATGTTAAACTCTGTTTCTACATGGTTTGCCTGACCAGTGAAAACTAGCTATTGCTGTTCAAAAGGTAGAGTATGGATCTAGACAAAAATTTATTAAACTTATGGCTGGTCTCCACTTACCAAACAAAAATGTAGAGAGTTTAAAAATGGCTGTTACGATGTTTCTGTACCAGAATATACAAAACTTAACCTGAAACAATTGCTGAAACCGTTGCAAGACAGTCATTCTGACTTCTTTCAAGATTTTAAGAATTTGCTACAAAGTTGCTATCATTTTGAAAACTTCAGAAACAGAACTGAGCCAATAAAAATGTATCAGTGAACAGTTTCTTTAGCAGATCTTATAACATATACCAATGGCCATCATGGAGTAGAGATGTTTTAGCTATGAATATGTGTGTATTTGCATGATCTACTTACATGCATAATCAAGTAGTACTTAAGGGATAAATACATTATAAGTTTAGTGTAGAATAGTTAAAAGAAATTCAGCTTACCAATAAAAAGGAAATGAAGGCATAAGCCTTACAATCTGAACTGATCCTTGCAGCCACAACTCAACCTATTGTGACTTTTGGCAGCTAATTTTTATCCCCAGCCTTCCTATTTCTTGTTTTCATGAGTAAGCATTACCTTTAATGTAAGTTTAAGAACCATTAGACATGTACTTTGCATATTCGATAAAAAATGTCCGATAGACTTTAGTTTTAAGATCATTAGTACCTTGCACAATTTTAATTTCTAACAGTTTCTTTTTGCAGTAGATGAATTAGTAGTTAAGTTTTCAGATGGCCAAGCACTATGAAGATTTGGATAACATTTACTAAATATCCGTAACAGTCTTTGGCCTTTGCCCTGTCTACAAAGAACTTGACAGATAGCCTGGGAGTATGAATTTAAAAGTGACTCACATTCACTTTGAGACCACTCCCTTCATCCTAAAAGAACAGGAAAAGAAAAAATGAGGCAGTGCATTTGATGCCTATGCATCAATACAAATATAAAAGCCACTGTCTAACATAATATTCATAATAAATACAGAAAGGTATTCGGAGACACCAGTATAAGTGCCCTGAAAGATATGTGCTAGCTTTTTAACTTTTAGTTCAGTTAATAATACGTTATAAGTTCTCCTTCCATAAACGTAACTTTTCTGAAACTGAAGGTTGCATAGCACTCAGCCACAAGAAATTTAATGCAGCTACGCTTACAAGTTACAGATTTGCTAGTAATTCTAAGGGCAGGTCTTCACTACCCGTTGGATCGGCGGGTGAAGATTGATCTATCGGGAATCGATTTATTGTGTTCGTCTAGACACAGATAAATCGATCCCCGAATGCGCTCCCCGTCAATTATAGCTTGCGAGAGGCAGAAGCGGAGTCAACGGGGGAGCAGCAGCTGTTGACTTACCGCTGTCCTCACGGCCAGGTAAGTCGACCTAAGAGACACCGACTTCAGCTACGCTATTCGCGTAGCTGAAGTTGTGTATCTTAGGTCGATGACCCCCCCGCCCCCAGTGTAGACCAGGGCTAAGAACTAAGTGACTATATATACTAGTGTCCAGTTGAAGGTAGAATATAGCAGCTAAATACTGTCTTGTCACTACCAAAAGCTGGCCTAGGTTGCTAGATGTGACTTGGTTTACCACCCAATGGATTTCTTTTTTAGGCTACACCAGTCTGGGCTGTGGAAATATCATGTAAACTCAAGTCTCCACTCCAAGCAACTCTGCTTGAAAGAGGAGGACCATAAATTGCCCACAAACAGCCACAAAAGTAACCTTTGGATGCCTCACTTGATTATTCTTAATTGCTCATGGGTTATCAACTAGACCAAAGATCCTCAAACTGTGGGTTGTGACCCCAAAGAGGATCGTGACCCCATTTTACCAGGGTCACCAGGGTCAGCGTTAGACTCGGTGGGCCTGCTGCTGAAGCTGAAGCCGAAGCCTGAGCCCTGTCGCCTGGTGCTGTAGTTGAAGCCCAAGGGCATCAGTGTTCGGACTTCACCCCCCCCCAGGGTGCAGGCCTCCGGCTCGGCTAAAGCACCACCTCCCCCACGCCTGGAGTCATGTAGTAATTTTTGTTGTCAGAAGAGGGTCACGATGCAATGAAGTCTGACAACCGCTGAACTAGACCATGTATTTATCTATTAAAATGAGAAAATGTGATGTAGTACAAATCTTCTACTGCCCTTGATGGATTAAACCAAAAACACCTTTAAAAGGCTTGTCCGTGCAAAATAACCTAACCATATTTAAACATGACTTTGATATACACTTGAATCCTAAACCTCTTCTAACCCTATTCTTGCCCTGACAACATAAAGCCATTTTGAAGAGGTACATTTCACGCTAGATACATATCATAATAAAATAAATAAGTGGTCCTAACACAGTTGCAACACATTTTCTCCATTCATAAAATAAGAATAAAAAGAGGGTTCAGGCCCAGGACATAATCATGTTTCAGAACCATGTTTAAAAACCACTGATATTCCTGTCACACAGACAGAGCCTTAAAATTTTTTGTAGATGTGGCTTAAAACTCTAACTATTTGATAACCAGCTCGCTGCAAATTTGACAGACTCCTAGGTGGCAAAAATAGTTGATGATTATGAAATTTGTTTCTGGTCCAATAATTTTATAAGGCTAATTTCTTGTTCAACTTAAAAAAAAAAAATCTTAACACACCTGGATCTCAACTATGTCTCACACCAGTGTTTAAACTATTTTTACAGCATAGCCAGAGCTCAGAGAGTCCATCCACACCATTAAACAACATACCTCCTTACACCATTGACTATTCTTTATAAGGGGGGGGAGGAAGAAAGCAAATCCAAAAGATCTATTTTCATATGATGAAAGACATAAGCACTGAACAAATATTTTTTGACCAACACATCTAATATATCTGACAGGAAAAACAGGCTTGAGATTTCACATTCTCCAGTTTTTATAAATATTCCATACAGAACTGATTACAGAAACATCCAAACACAAACAGAAGGTTTAACATCCAGTTCACGAGTAAATTACATACAAGGCAGTTAGAGCTACTTCCCAGACCAGATTTGAGATCTTTCCATCTACTGTCACTGCCCAATGAGTTACGGAAGGTAGAAGAGTTATATTAGTTGACCATGGCTTTTACAAATCAAAGTACAGTAGACCCTCAGAGTTATGGGCTGACCAGTCAACCACACACCTCACTTGGAACAGGAAGTATGCAATCAGGCAACAGCACAGACCAAAAAAAGAAGCAAATACAGTACAGTACTGTGTTAAACATGGACTACTAAAAAATAAAGGGAAAGTTTAAAAACGATTTGTCAAGGTAAGGAAACACCTTCTGTGCTTGTTTCATCTAAATTAAGACGGTTGAAAGCCGCATTCTTCTTCTGCATAAGTTTCAAAGCTGTATTAAGTCAAATTTCAGTTGTAAACTTTTGAAAGAATCACCATAATGGTTTTTGTTCAGCATTACAAACAACCTCCATTCCATGAGATGATCATAACTTTGAGGTTGTACTGTATACATAAAGTAGACACAAACCATAGTTGCATCAGTTAGGCAGGTCATGCCGTGCAACACAGTAACTGGTGACTCCTAACTAGTAAGGGTAGTCTGAGGTGTGATTATTGCTAGTTTGTTCCCATATCTAGAGCCCTTCAAATCTGTAGAGATCAGCTTTATATTCGCAGATGCAGATATCCTCAAACCATGCTTGCAGATCGGATGTGGATACAAATTTTGTACCTGCACAGGTCTCTACCCAAATCCCTAGAACGTTAAACTACATTGACAGAGTTTAACCAATTTATCTACAATAGAAAAATCAAGAAGACTGGTCAGTGTGTATTCTTGTTGTTTATCACATTATTTCTCTAGCTTAGGAACACAGCAGAAGTTAAATTTTAATTATAAACTGTTAAAATAGTCTCCACTTGAAATAAGAGTACTACAAATAATATTTCTAAAATAGTATTCTGAAGCTAGAACACTGTGAAAGCTATGTCATCAGCCGTTGCCTCAAAATTAAGTGCAAGTATAGTTTAAGAGTATAAAAGTCAGTACTTACATTTCTATTAAATTTTGTGAAGGAATGATGCATATAAAACCTGTGCATGTAAACAATTGCAGTATTTATTGTAAGCTGAGATCTGAAAGATGGGATTAAGGAAATTTTACACATCTAAATAAACAATGCATTATCAATAAAGTTGAAATTCTATATACCACAAATACTTTTTGTTATGTTATTCTATTAAATAAAGCTGTAACTGAATTAATAAAGCAGCAATAAACTGAGTACACATAACTGGTGTGAAGATACTTTTACTCTCTCTTTCAAACACAACAGTGATATTGTAAAACCAGATCTACCATGTCTCATTCATTGGAAGGAGACTCCCTAACTCAGGACTTACCTTTAGACAGATTTTAATGTTGCACCTTCTTGCTAGGAACAATTTTACTGTATCAAACATTTTAAAATAACTCTCTCAAGTACCCTTTTTATAAGTTTATGCAGGTTAAGAGACTTTCTTCTAACTACTATAACCCACTGAATCCTAGCTTTTAAAATCAAATTGAAATTGGATGTTAATTCCAAGAGAAATGGAATAGATTACTTCCTGTGAACAATAACTATTGTTTATACATAAAGTACTTCAAACAAAACCTAGTAATCAATGGAAAAACTGCCAAGTCTACAATCACACTACATGACAATTTGAATGAGGGGAATTGTAAAGGTATAATTGAAACACAATGGAAAAAGTTTATAAAAACTACTTTAGGATTAATCCAAAAAGTGAGGCAGTCTACTTTTAAGTGAGACAGCTAGGAGGCCTTCTTTGTGAGAGTATGGTAGAATATAAACTAAGATTCAGTGACAAACACGGGGTCTTAAAATGCAGCTCTTCCTCCTAACACTATATTCAACTTCAATAAAAAAGTAATTCTCCCTTTTATTTCCAGGGGTGGGAGAGAAGAAGTTCGGCTTTAAAGGACTAAGAATATTACAGTAGCTACAAAAGCCAAAAGAGATGAAAACAACTTTGGAGTTTTAGTCACATCAATTGGGGGAGGGGGGGGAGATGGAGGAATCTCGACCCAATCTAGAGAAGCATGTACTTCAATCCCCCACCCCCATATTCGGCGGCTGCAGCAGCAGTAGAGTTGGGGAATGTTACACCAGCTCTGACCCGCTCCTCGAAGAGGGATGGACCAACCGGGAGTTTGAGAGAATGTAATAATCACCCCCAAGGCCCAGAGACACGGAGCCGGGAACAGAGACACCAGCCAACAACTCCCGCCCGGCAGCGGCTCCCCGCTGCCTCCCCTCCACACCCTATGCCCCGGCTCACTTCCTCTCCAGGCCCCAGTACTCTCCGGCTCTCGACCGGTACCTCTCGCTACACCCGAACTGGTACCTAGCCGGCCCCTGGGTCGGACCCCGGACCCCGCTCCCCTCCCTACGCACTGAACTGCCGGATAAAGCCGCGGCCGCCGCCCAGGCCTGCCTGCCTCCCCCCCCGGCCCGGTCTCCCCGTTCGGATACACGTTGAGGCGCTGGCCCATGTCCTGGATGAGGTTGGCCGCCTGCTGCCGATACGAGAGCTCCTTGTCGGCCTCCACCCCGCAGCGCCGGGTCGGCGTGTTCTCCAGCTGCTCCCGGCTGAAGAACCAGCGCGATGCCGACAAAGAGGCGCCGCCACCCCGCGCCGCCGAGCCCGCTCCACTAGGCCCACTCGCAGCCGCCGCCATGACACTTCCTCCCCCTCCTCCGGCCCCGCCCGCTGGCGGCCCAGCCGCCGCGGCGCCTTGCCCCTCTTCTCCCTCCATATTAGTTCTCGCGAGAACTCGGGGCCAGGGGCCCGGCGAGGATTCCACCTAGCCGCCTAAAACCATAGAGTCTGGCAAGAGCATAGGTAGAGCGCCGCAAGAGAAACCGCGTCACGTGGTCTATGAGGTTTCCGTCGGCGGACAATCCTATGGAGGCACCGTGTGGTACAGTGGCCCGCCCCGGATGTGGGGCGCAGGAAGAGGAGCCGCTGCAGGATAGGTAATGAGAATCCTCCTTCCCCCGCAGCCCGAGAAAAGTTCCGCCTCCATGGATCCGGGCGGAAATGAGGTACCACGCGCCTCTCTTCCGTTGTGCAGCCGCTCCTGCGTCACCGCTCACCAGCCCACCGCCTTGCGGCGGGGTGCGGCTTTGTGTGATTCAGGGGCGGGGCGGGGCGGGTGTACATGCGCCGCGGCCTCTCTGCGGCCGGGGCAGGCCCCTTGCACCTCAACACCAGGGCTCGGCCTGCAGGCGCCCCTCCCCCCGCGGCCCTTTAGACTCAGCTTCCGCCGCCCGGCCGCCTCCTGCCCGGGCTTGGGCTGGAGCTGCTCCCTTCCCCGGAGTCCCCTCTGTGGGCAGGGCCGGCTTCACTCTCCTCTGGGCCTGGGGCGATTAGATTTTGTGGGGTCCCTGTATACAAGTCTTTTTTCCTAATTCAAAACAAAATCATCACAACTGTGGCATCGACGCTATTAATGCTATACTAAACTTGCCGTTTAATTAACACAAGGCCCTTCTGTAGTTATAGTTCAGTCTTAAAACACAGAGAATATAGTTAGTTAATTCAAAATAGCCTACATCTTACCTTAGAACAGCTGTTAAATTAGTTTCTTTCTGGGAGGGCATTTGGGTGCAGCAGGAGGCTCCAGGCTGGGGCAGAGTGTTGAAGTGTAGGAGAGAGTGAGGGATGCAGGCTCTGGGAGGGAGTTTGGTGCAGGTGGGGATTCTGACCTGTGGAAGAGGGTTGGGGTGCAGGAGGGGATGTGGGGTCTGGGAGGGAGTTTGGGTGCAGGAGGGGGCTCCAGGCTGCTGAAGAGTGTTGGGGTGCATGGGAAGGGTGAGGGGTGTGGGTTTTGGGAAAGAGTTTGGGTGCAGGATGGGATTCTGACTTGCAGCAGGGGATTGGGGTTCAAGGGGGGGGGCACTTACCACAGGTGTCACAGCAGGACTCAGGCTGGCTGCCGTTCCTGGAAGCGGCCAGGTGCTGGCATGTTTCTATGCACTCTGGGGGGAGGGTGACAGCATATCTCCATGCACTGCTCGCACCTGCAAGCACTGCCCTGCAGGGATGGTGCTGGGGATGGGGGCAACATATAGAGTCGCTTTTCCTCCCCGCCAGGGGCTGCAAAGATGTGCCAGCAGCTGGCTGCTACCAGGAACAGTGTGGGGCCCTGGCATGCAGGCAACCTGCCTGAGCCCTGCTGTGCAGTTGGACTTTTAGTAGCCTGGAGATTGTGATCGACTGGCAGAGGCTCCAGGATCGACCAGTTGATCGTGACCAATGGTTGGTGACCAGTCAATTGTGTATAATTATGGTTTTATTTCTGTGGGCCCCCCTGCTTAGCCCAAGGCCCTGGACTGCAGCCCCTAAAGCCCCCGCATTAATGTGACCCTGACTGTGGGCACCAGGCTCACCCTAGACCAAGAGCTGCCAACTTTTTAATAGCAAAAAACCGAACACACTTGCCCTGCCCCTTTCCCAAGCCCCCACACTCACTCCATCTCTCCTCCCTTTGTTGCTCTCTCCCTCCCTTGCTCACTCTCATTTCACTGCGCTGGGGAAGGGGCCTGAGTGAGCTCCGGCTGGGGGTGCAGGCTCAGGTGGGGCTGGGGATGAGGGGTTTGGAGTGTGGGAGGGGCCTTATAGCTGGGGTAGTGAGCTGGGATGCAGGAGGGAATGTGGACTCTGGGAAGCGGTTTGCATTCAGGGTGCAGCCTCTGGGCAGTGCCTACCTTAGGCGGCTCCTGGGAAGCAGCTGGCATGTTCGGCTCCTCAGTGGAGGGGCAGGGAGGGGTCTCTGCACTCTCTCCCTATCTGGAGATGCTGCCCCCGCAGCTCCCATTGGCTGCAGTTACTAGCCAATGGGAGCTGTGGAGCAGGCAGTCAGGGTGGGGCAGCGCGCAGATCCCCTGTGGCCACCCCTGCACCTTGGAGCTGGACATGCCTCTGCTTCAGGGGAAAAGAATTTTTAAACAAAGCTTTAAAGATTTTGTTTAAGCAACATGAGGTACACCATTTTGTTACCAATAATGAAGTCAAGGCTGGGGTCGTGGAGAGGTTTAACAGAACTTTAAAATCAAAGATGTGGAGGTATTTTATTGTCCATAGCACCTTTCGATACATCAGCGTGCTGCGGAACATCATAGATGGTTACAACAGAAGTTATCACAGAACTATCAGAGGACGCCTGATAAACATGACACACAGTAACATGCTGAGTGTGTGGAAAACCGTCTACAGGGATAGTTTTAAAATAAAGGCACCACGAGTGATTTTTAAGAAAGGGGATCATGTAAGGGTAGCTAAAACGAAGGGTACTTTTGAAAAAGGATATCAGCAAACCTTTACTGACGAAATATTTACTGTATCTGGAGTTTTATTACAAGGACAGTGGCCTGTGTATACATTAAAAGATTATGGAGGAGAGGAGGTCACAGGAAGTCTTTTTACCTTGAAGAATTACAAAAAGTAAACCCTAACCAGGACTGCGTTTACAGGGTAGAAAAGATTCTAGTGAAGAAAGGACAGGGAAGAATGAGTATTTTTTGGTGAAATGGAGAGGATGGCCTGAAAAATTTAACAGTTGGGTTAAAGTGTCTCAAGTTCAAGACCTCTAATAAAGGGAAAAAATGACTGAAGTGAGTTACGTTACTTTACCCAGCATCGCCTCTGTGGGGGCTTTTCCTCAAAATAGTCTGGCCAATAGGCAAGTTTTATAAAGACATGGTGGGGGCCCACGAAAGCACCATTTTGGATGGTGCAGGTAATGAGAGGTCTATGTGCAGGGCCAGACTAGTGGCTGGCAGCAGGAAGCTGGATTTTTGGGGGGCCTCTACACAATGTTTTTGTTTTTTTTTCAAGGAAAACTGATGAATGGCATGGACTTGAAAATTAAACTGACGCATAGCAAAGATGTTCTTTGCCTCGTGATCGGGAATGCCAACCAGAATTATAAGTGCATATTATTTCAGTGTCCCTGTTTGTAAAATGGGTGAAAGTCACACTGGGGGTTGGCTTGGAGCATGCAGATGCTCTAATGACCAACAGTGCTAAGTACCCGGTAGACAGGGTGGGCATAAAGATGTTTAGCATTCTGGCCGGCAGTTATCAGTAACCAGGAAAACCTTTTTTGGGACAGGTACCCTAGCAGCTCGTAATCAGGTTTATCGATAACGACATCTTCAATGGCAGCTATGTTAAAAACCCTTTTAATTTTAAACATGTATGTGGATGGTGAACAGGTGCCAGTGAAACCCCTATGACCTGATTTTGAGAGTGGAAACTGCATGAGGTAGTACATGCAGCTCATGCAGGTGATTGGGAAATATGTAAAAGACAGATCACTCTTGACTGACCATCGTGAATTTGCCCAGAGTTACACACTGTATGCCTTCAATCTGACCCCAGACTAGGAGTGCGCTAATCATTCTCTGATTAAAACTGGAAACCTGAGAACGGAGATTTGGTTTGCAATGGTGCTGCTCTCTACAGTTAACATGATTGTGTATGGGGTTGTTGATAATGTTCTTGAAGTGAACCATAGAAGAAACGTCCTGTTTGACTATATGTGATTATGAACACCATGCAGCTAAGGTGTATTTTATCAAAGGATGCTTCTTTTTTAGATGTTTTTCCTAGTGACTTGCTCCAAAAGGGGTCTGTGTCCAGAAGACCTTTGGGGCTTATTGTTATCACAAACCCCCATGGTTTACCTAGGGAACACTGGCTGGCTGGCCCTCTATTTACCAAAGCAGGGGCCGGGCGAGTTCTTTGACTCCTATGGATTTCTCCCAGACAGTAACTTTTTTCCGAAGTCTATTATGACTTTTTAAAATCGTAATTCTAATAATGTTATGCGGTTATCATTGCATATATACCTCTACCTCGATATAACGTGACCCGATATAACACGAATTCGGATATAATGCGGTAAAGCAGTGCTCGGGGGGGGGCGCACACTCCTGTGGATCAAAGCAAGTTCGATATAACACGGTTTCACCTATAACGCGATAAGATTTTTTGGCTCTCGAGGACAGCGTTATATCGAGGTAGAGGTGTATATTTTTTTTAAGTAACATAATAGGGTTTTATCTTTTGATCGCATTTTAAAATTGTGTACCAATGAATTACCAGAAAATTACTGGATGGTGGTGGAGTTTGTAAAAGGGAAAAAGTCAGGTGTGACCAGACTTGTTCCAAACATGTTTCAGCATGTCCAGACGTGTTTGTTTTGTGAGTTTAAAGAGGCGCATCAATAAAGCATATGTTGATTTTTGTTCAAGTCTTTTATTTTACACTGTTAACCAACTGAGCTTTTGTTTTTTAGCAGGTACATTTTTTAAAAGGGGTGATGCTACTTATGGCCTTGGCAGGCTCTAGACCTGTTTTTAGTCATTCTAAAAATTCTTTAATGGTAACATGTCCTACAGTGGAAATAGGCACATTCAGCTCTGCCAAGTTTTTCATAAAAAAATTCCACCCTATCGTTAGTGAAAGAATAAGAGCCAGTTACCCCCCTGACTAAATCGAGCATGAGAGACCCTGCAACAACTTCCCCCCAGTACACAAAACTTCCATTATTGGCCCAAGAAGAAACATCTTAATGCTGTCTTGAGTTTATTTAACAATATTTCATCTTTTTGCTTATAGCAAGGATTTACCCCCCCGCAGTACCTCCCAAATAACAAAGTCCGATGAATCCCCCTCAACTTCAGGAGGTTTAATTTCCTCTTGCTATTGCTTGGGGAGAAAGAAACTTATTTTAGTATTTTCTGCTTCACCCTGCTTGAGCAATACCAGGTATCTTTGCAGGACCCTCTTGTAAAGTTTAGTCTTTTCGTACTCAGATAAACTCTGTCTTTGATGAATGTCTTTCATCTCTGAATCCAATTGGGGAGTGGTTGTAGTTCTGATATTTTCTTCACAGCTAGAGGCGCATTTTATTTGTTCTAGCTGATGGCTAGAAATGAGGTACAATTTTTCAGCATGTTCCATTATCAGTTAATTAAAAGGGCTGACAGTAGAGGGAGTGCAAAGCTCAACAAAGGACTAATAAAGCCCCTGGTCTGTTTTACAATTAACTTTTTTCTTTTGAGGGATACCCTTTTATTGCTCAGCTTTTTAATAATCCCTCATTTTCTTTTTAGTACGCTTATTTGTCAGGGTTTCAGAGGAACGTTTCCTTTTCATGTATTGAGCGCTATTTCTGAGATGGTTGCTACCAGGTTGTAAGAAGCCAAGCATAGAATAGCCTTCCTTTGCTGCAGTTTGGCTTTGATGAGGAATCTTAAAAGAGACAGGTTTCTCTGCAGGCAACTAGACATGATTGTCGGGAGCGAGACACTTTTTTAAAAAGGGAGTTTGATAAAAATAACTATTTTTTTAAGGTGTATACACAGGGTCAATCTGGGGGGGGGGGAAAGGCCTGTTCTTAACCTGAAGGCTTCAGGCATTGAAGCACTTAAATCCACCAGCAGGTACCTATAGGGATTTTTGGTAGCATCTTCAAAAGCCTCCAGAAAGAATTGTGTTTTACTAGGGTACATTTGCCAGGTCAAAGTGGCTATTTGCAGTTTATTGGAGTTTTTGTTGTTGTTTTTTAAAAGAACCATATACTTAGTATTTAAATTAATCGTTGGGTTTTTTTCCACTGACAAAACTGTTTTGCACGATGTACATAATACTTAGGTTCCTGTGGTGAACATATTTGTTAAAGGCTTTCTCAATTTCACCCTTTTCAGAAGCACACTCCATTAGATCATCTATAATAACCATATTCACGTTATTACTAGGAAATAACTGTTAATCATTAAAAGTATCAGGTAAACCTTCCAAAAATGTAATAGGTGGAAATTTTGCAACAGCTCTTTATACAATGGTTCCCAACAGCTACAACACCACACAAGATTTTCAGGCATGCACAGTAACAGCTTATCGCTGTTTTCTAACATTTGCTTTATATAAAATGATTTTCTAGAATTCGAAGGATAACATAGCAAACAGGAAAAGGAGGGAACAAACTGAACATGGCTCTTCATCATAATATCCATATGGTAAGGTTTTAAAATCCGCCTCCGGGGCTCTTCTGTCGTTAATGACTTTCTGTGTTTTTTCCCCCACAATCTCTCTTGGGATCTCTCCCATGGGGTAATCCTAGACGAGGAGTTTTAAACTTTCAAAATAAATTTTCTCGCTATTCCCTGAGTTGAGCATGATCCCTTTTACTTTCATATAGGTCTTACCGCTAGACAGTTTGTACCCGTATATTTTAGGACTAGCTGACACAAACTTCACAATGTGTTCATCTGGAGGTATTTCACTGGTCAGATCACATAAATAATCCCATAGGGTTGGGTTCCATGCCCCTTCTTTACTCACAAAAATTACAGAATCTGTATTGTGATAAAGACACCGCTCCAGTAAACGATCTAACAGATGGTAGACCTCTAGCCTGGCACAAGTGGTGGTAAAGCATGCGATAAATATGTTAGTATTGCTGGAAAGGGTGCTGCGTTCTTGTGTGTATTTCCAAGACATTACAGCCTTGTCATTGTCAATAAACGTGCATGATGAGACATCGTTTTAAGGTACAAAAACGTACTCGAAGAGCCCGTCGGGGTCCATCACTATACTGGTGTTAAATTTGTTCGCTGACCAAATTTTCCCCCCAAGGAATTTAAAAACAGCTTTGAGATATGTCTTTTTGCGGGGTTTCCTTAATCTTGTTTAGACGCAGACATATGCCTTCTCTTTCATGGTACTCTTTAATGTACTGTTCTGTTTTTTTTTTTAACTTGTCTGTATACCAGTGAGGGAACCCCAAGGCCTCTTGTTTCTGTCTCGAGTGCATTTTAAAGTAGTCTGAAAACAGGGTATCTGAAGAGCAGTTAAAGTGCTAGACTTCGTAAATCTCAGCAATCCTGTACCCTTTGTCTAAAGCCTCCATCAGCTCTGTCATGCACCAAGTCCCTATTAAAGCCCTCTCGTCCAGACAATACATGCAGCGATCCTTTTGTTTTGTTTCTGCACAAAGGGTGCACAGGGGAAACATTAGTTTACTCCCGACTCTGTACAGTAAAATGGGGAAATACAGGCCTCTTGGAGGGTACACTTTAACTTTGGCAATGCCAAAGTACAGTTGAGATCCCCAAAATCCTCATACACAATAATGGGGTGCCCCACTGGGTATTGTTTAATCTTGTTAACAAAAGGGTAGAGACTGGTAAAATCATAGTAATGAATCTGCTCTACGGGCTGTGGTTTGTAATACAGACAGATGGTGTTTGTTCTACCTCCGTAAAGGGCATTTCTAGGAACCAAAGGCTGTTGCAGGGTTTTTTTCTCATAAAAAAAGCTCCCACCCAGTTATCGTTAGGTAGCATAGTCTTCCATTCGTGTTCCCATATGGTCTTTACCTCAAACACCTGTCTTTTAAAAAATTCAGCCTTAATTATGGTTCGGTTGAACAGCTGGCTGTAGGTAACATTAAGCAACAGATTGTAATAATTTTCACAATAGCAGACAGGGCATCCGTGGAAAAAAAAACCCATTAAATTCAAAGGACTCCGCTTTACACTCCCCACTCTGCAAAGCGTGTTGGATGTGAATGTTCTCTATGTGGTCTATGTACAGCAATCATTGAATGGCTGGCGTGGAATCTCTCTCTTGTGACTTGTGCTAACTATCTAATGGTAGAAGGACTATGGTTCGTGGTTTTAAAAAATTGAAGTGGTACATGGCTGTGGAAATTGGTGCTAATGTAAGGTACTGAAAGGGGTCTATACACTTAGTTACCATCTCCTGGGTTTTTAACAATCTGCTTTTTTATCATTTTCATGACTTTTCTGAACCAATTGGAAGCCTCTTGTAAAATTTCAACATCTTTTTGACAATAATAGTCCCGTTCTTTCTGGAGATCAAATTTGTTTTGGCGACTGTGTTGGTACCAGTTCAGAAATTCCTTTTTTCCCCTTCAGGCATCATGTATTATACTCCAAAATGCTCTATCCCTGGCATAGGCCCTACATAGTCCTGATTTTCAGCTGTGTTTAAAAAAAAAATGTGGAAAATACCCCTTGACTCCCTCAAACTCCATAGTCTTGGTTAACTTGCTGAGTTTCATGGGAAGAACAAATTTAAAGAATCTATAAATCTGATGTTTAAGTTCACCACCATTACACACAGATTCCCACCTTGTGTTACGGGACTGACAGCCACTTTTCTTTAATCAATTGTCTAAGGATAAAATAGCAAATCATAGCCATTAGCATTATGAGCGATAAAAGTGTATCTCCTTAAAGCAATTGTCTTTAAAGGTTCGAACAAATTTCCTGACACATTCTTCCCCCTTAAATTCCTAGCTGGTTTCTTTATCTAAATAACCTATCTTAATATTTTTATTTTTTATTTAATATTTCAAAATAACTCTTAAAATTCTCTTTTCTTAACCTTCGTTTATATTTTCCTCTTATTTCAAAATAACTTGTTTTTCTCTAAAGTCTTTTTTAAATTCTAACCAAAAAGGATCTTTATCATGTGCTTACTAATCTTTAAAACTAATCCTGCTTCCTTCTATTTAATAACCTTTCTTTCCTTTTTTCCTCTAAACCTAACCAAAATCTTTCTTTTTGTAAATTTTTCATAACCAGCCTCTAGTCTTTGATGCTTTTTCTCTAAACTTTTCAAAAAACAAGCACACAAAATTTCCTCTATCCAAAAATAATAATTTTTTTCTTTCAAAATGGCCGACGGCTAAACCTAACAAAAAATCTTGCTTTTTAAAAAAAACTCCTTTCCTTTAAGCTCTCTCTCAATATCCAGCCAAACATATCAGAGCACAACACACAACATTCCCCTGGCCAAACATAAAAATTTTTTTTTAAAAACTCTTTCAAAATAGCTAACAGCATGAGACCTATACATGAACAGAAACGGAGACAGAGGGTGGGACATAAGTCTTAAATGGGGTGTAGAAACCTGTCAAAAATACATGGTGATGAATACTATTGAGGTTATACTACTGCTGTGAAATCAACTGGAGAGCGTCTCCTCTGCCTCTGTTGGTCTACACTGAAGATGACAACCTACTATTCCTATCAGTTCCTCTCTTAATGCTATTACCTAAATGGGAATGGACGTACAAAGTGCCCCAGGTGACACAGGAAGTCTGTGCAATGCAGTCCCAGGACCTGGTACCCACATTGTCTGAATCCCAGGCTAGTTCCCTAACCACTAGACCATCTCCCTCACCTAAAACTCATTACTGAATTGGCTGGGAATCAAACCGAGGTCAACTGCTTGAGAGACAGCTGTACTCATCACAGTAACACCGGCACTCCAGTTCTTCCAGTAGTTCAAGAGGCAGAGGTCTATGCAGTGGATCTAGAAGTTCCAACCCTGCTGATGCTACTTTTTCTCTGTTTTTGTCCCAGTGATCTACCTACTAGTGGTACCTCTTTTCTGTTCCTTAGAGCATGAACAGCAAGACCTGAAGAGGAAGAGATTTATGCAAAGAGGCAGCAGGACTGGGAAGGAAAATAGGTCTCAGTGTGTGCTCTCCTCAAACTGACTAATGCACCTTATGGTGCCTGCCATAGTGAGAGAGTAGGGGAGGCAGAGATTCTAGCTGTAGAGAGCGAGGGAAAAAGAGGCAGGCTATGTCATGGAGATTTGTTACTGATGATAATATCATCTAGTTCTTATATAGTGCAGACCATCATTGGTCAGAATAAGAACTGGGGGAGTCTCTTCATGCCACCACATCTCAATGGAATTCTGATGTGTTTTGGTCTCATATTTACTCCAGGAACTGTGTTCTGGTTAGTTCTATTAAATATTCTAGCACTGACTTGACAGAACACTAGTAAATGTAGAATAGGGAAGAATCCTGCAAGGACAAAGATGAACTGGATGATGTAATCTTTCTGTCTCTAACTGGGCCTGAGCCTAGTTGTTGATCACTTTTAAGACTCAGCTGCTCCAGAGGCTATTTTTAACTACAGTGATAGGTGTTTGTAATTAGAATCTTGTCATTGCTTTCATACTTGAATGGTCCCTTACAGTATGTATTAACTACTTATGCTAAACAATCTGTTCCACCTTGCATTTTGCTGAGACACTGAGACCTCCTTTCCAAGACCTGAAGAAGATCTCTGTGTGGCTCGAAACTTATCTCTCTCACCAACAAAAGTTGGTCCATTAAAATGTATCACCTCAGCCACCTTGTCTATTTAAACATCTGTAAGAAGCAAAGCTAAAAAGGTTATGAGGAGGGTGGGAAGAAGGAACTGCTATGAAAATTAAGCTGCCCTGTCTCCACTTTGAATTTACAACAAGTTGGTGGAGAAATCATCTAACATTTAAATAACTGAAGAATTTATCCTTTAGATACTTACAGACTTTAAAGGAGAGAAAAGTTTGATAGGAAAGACAATGTCTTCTACGCCTTCTACTCACTGAATGTCCATTGAAGGGCCTGCTGGACTGGGTGCAACTAAATTTAACTGAGGACGCTTTACCTAGCTTCCTTTTCCTCATACATAAATATGTAGGCCCAGATCCACAAAGGGACTTAGACGTTGCAATGCTGAGTGTCCCAACACTCAACTTTTAGGTGCCTAGAAAAATTACTAGAATAACAACGTGATCCACATAGCTTGAGTTAGGTGCCCAGGTTCGCCATAAGTTGAATGGTGAGAGAGGTGCCTAAGAGCAGGATCCACAAAAGCCAGCATGTTAGGCAGGAACCCACCAAAGTCAATAGCAGATGGCAATGAGAGAGGTGTGTCCTAAACCCTGCTCCTCTCACAGAGTTTGGTGCCTAAGTCTGGGATGCAGGGAGACCCTTATCTCTGCTAACGATACACAGCCAGACACCCCTCTTCTGGAGCCAGGTGGCTTAGGCGCCTAAGTTGTTTCTTCCCAGGTGGAGTGGTATTCACTAACTTCATGAAGCAGCAGCAACTGCCTCCCTTATACCTTTAGCTCAGTGGTAGAGTACCCACATGGGATGTAGGAGACCCCTGCTTCAAGTCCCCCATATCCCTGATGAGAAGAAGGGATCTGAACAGGGGTTTCTTACCTCTCAGGTAAATGTCCTAACCATTGGACTACTAGATATTCTCGTGTGGGTCTTTTTCCATTGCTCCTGTTAAAGTTGTTCCACTTTAATTAAATATTAATTGGGCCAGAGAAAATGAGAAGCATTCCATAGGCCAGTAGCTAGGGAATTTACCGGAGAGATAGAGTACCCCTGTTCAAATCCCTTCTCATCAAGCAGAGGACGAACTTGAAACAGGAGGTCTCCCATGTTCTGGGTGAGTACCGTAACCACTGGACTAAAGGTATGAAGGAAGTCCCTGTCTTCCTTCTCTTCCCCCCACCCCGATGTTTTTGTGTGAAGTTAGGCAGCCTCTGAGCATGCCTTCCAGATTGGACCCTACAGCAAGATTGGCAGAGAAATGCCTACCCTCCCATGCTTCGTGGATTGACCTGGGGTTTAGGTGGGAGATAGATGTTTGGGTGCCTGGTGTGAGGCAGCACTGCACATGCCCAGAGGCAAAAACATAGGTGTCTAGGGAACAATTACTGCAAAAACTTAGGCACCTAGTGAGTTTAGGCACCTATAGGGTTAGACAATAACTGAGTGGAGATGTTTTGGATCACAGTGTCACCTAAAACTGGGATTTTAGGCACCTAAATTCCTTCGTACTATATTTATTTAGCCCCTGGAATGTATCTATCTAAGGGCCTCGTGCTGTGAGGTGCTGAGTGTCTACTAAAAGGTGCTAAGTACCCTTAGCTCCCATTGAATTTCTGTACTCTTCCACAGAGTCGTCTTGGAGAAATAAGATAGATAAGACCTGAATACCTAATGTGTAAAATAAGCAAAAAACCCAACACAAAAAACCCTTACCCTTAAAAAGACTCCCAAACCTTTCACACTTTTTCATATACTATAAAGAAGCAAAAACAGATGCAAGCTCAATTTTTTTCCTTTGCAGTTCAACAGATGATATCCATGAGAATTGCTGGTGTTCAGCATCTTTCAGATTCAGTCTGTAAAGTAGGGTGGAAGTGCTTAGCTACATTAGGAATTCAGGTATTTTCTGTCTTTCTTTCCCTGGAAGATTCTATGGAAGACTAGAGAACTAGTGAGATTATGACTTCACAAGTACCAGTGTACTGAAACCTGAGCAGATGAGAGGGGAAAGAATAAGGGCAATGCATTACCATTCCAGTGACTTAAAAATGCTTTTAGAAAGAGGTTGTCCAGGCAGTCACCCAACAATACTGAAAGCCCAGGTTTCAACCTACCCTTCACCATCCAAGAAACCTGGGACATCCTAGATAAAGAAAATAATCTTGTCAGTTGGGGACAGAGTTCTACACTGAGAATTAAAAAAAAATAAAAAATTAGAAACCACCATTAACATTTTCATATTTAAAACATGCAGCTTTATTCATGACCCTTTTAAGTGAATGGAACATTGAATCACACTGTGTATTATTTATGTATTAATATTTAGATTATGATCATTAGGTTTCATAGTTAACTGAAATAAAGGAGAGAAATTCATAACGCTCATTGAGCTATTTTTTCCCCCAAGAAACCTGGTATTGGTAACACTGCATTGATTCGTATTCAGAAGGCTATCATCATCACAACTGAAAGAAATGAAATCTCTGTAGAAAAGCAGGGATCCCAAAAATCTGCAGGTACAACCTAAATCTTTAGGACACGGAAATTCTCAAACGTGGATTTCCAGTGCCCTTGCTTTTACTTTGAGAATACCAGTAAATGCTAGCATTTATAAATAGATTTTATTTGACATTGAAATGGTGGAAATACACATATGTAGGCATGTACACAAATATACAAAAGGATACAAATTTGGTCTCTGTTATTCAAATTGTTTTCTGTCAAGACCCAAAAATGCCAGAGCATTGCCAGCTTTGAGTTTATCCTGTAAAAGAATGTATATTTTTATAGTGAACCTTACAAATGTTCTGTATGTTAACACCTAAGATATGGAAATAGGATTCTATTAATAATGTTTCAGGAAATCTCTTTCCATGGAATTACCTGCTGGAGGAGGCCTGGGATGCAGGAACCGTGACATGATCTTACGAGGATTCCTCTGTATCAGTCTATGGGGGTGGGTATAGAGAGTTTTACCTAACTATCCCACAAAATGAGACCTGCTTCCACTCTCAGGACCGAGTAGATTCCTACCGAGCTGAACAGATCTCAAAAGATCCACAAGGCTCTGTGTCTCCATATTGGCTCTGGGGTCCCCACCCTTGTCTCCTTGGCTGCACAATTCCACACTGCCATATTGTTCACTCTTCAATTCCTGATTCACTATGGAGTATATTGTAGAAGCTTGCTGCACAGCTCACAGCTTTCCTAAGCCGTTTAGGCCCTAATTCAGCAGTCTATCCCTATTCAACAAAGCACTTAAGCACATACTTAGAGGCATGTCTACGGGTATGTCTACACTACGGGATTATTCCGATTTTACATAAACCGGTTTTATAAAACAGATTGTATAAAGTCGAGTGCACGCGGCCACACTAAGCACATTAATTCGGC
>NC_133778.1:62803289-62822878 GCF_003597395.2 Chelonoidis abingdonii
GATACCGCCCAGAGGCCAATACCGTTGATTTGCGGCCACACTAACCCTAATCCAATATGGTAATACCGATTTCAGCACTACTCCTCTCGTCAGAGAGGAGTACAAAAACCGGTTTAAAGAGCCCTTTATATCGATATAAAGGGCCTCGTTGTGTGGACGGGTGCAGGGTTAAATTGGTTTAATGCTACTAAATTCGGTTTAAACGCATAGTGTAGACCAGGCCTAAGTCAAGCACGTGCATGTGCTTTCAGGGCTGTGGGGAACTGATTCTTAAAGACTAATCCCATACCCTCTGAAGTTAATGGAAAACTCTCATTGACTTCTTAGGGCCTTGGGTCAGGCCCTAAAAATGGAAGCCTAAAAACTGAAATAAAAAAATGTAAAGAATTTTACCTTTAGTCCACTATCAAACTCTTCCATAGAATCAATCAGTTTTCCAGGTTCTAGTTCCCCTAGTGGAAAAGGGTAATCTGTTCCCAAAAGAACTTTGTCCTGCAAACAGAGAAACAAATTGGGCATTTCATAAAAGAGCTGCACATCCTCTGTGGGGTTCTTAAAAACAGTATAAAATGATGAGTATATGCCGCACAGATTTTCTGTGGTATCTGTTTCAGTCATCTTTAAGATACTAAGTTTTGTTTTCTAAAAAAAACCCCAAACCCCAAAAAGAACACTTCCCAAGGTTTCCTGTATTTTGTACAAATTTGAATGAACAGATTTTTGGATAACCCAAGAATGATGATTTTAAGGGCTAGCTATGCTTGGGTGTATTTTCATCTTGATACATGGAAAGTTCAAAATGTAAATCCTTGGCATATGGAAAGAACATATATCCCTTTGCAGGAATGTGTTGAACAATGAACCCTTCCTAGTTTGGTTAACTGAAGTAATCTGATATTGCCTTGAAATGTATAAAACAAAGTATCCAACACTCATCTTCTTTGGGTTCTGACTTGGGTTGACTGCAATACAGTGATTCATAATGGGGTCATGACCAGGTGGTCCCATAGTTAAGTTGCCTGTAAAGGGGAAAAGATGTGTTTATTTCCTTTATGGTATGTAAAGAACATCTGAAAGCTTAGTTTTATTTCTGCTTGATTTTCCCATTATAAATCCATATCTTGTGTAACTTGAAAGATTCTGCGGTAATTGGAAAACTAATGGAATTAGGACATCGTAAGAGACCAGATACTAAAAGCTGTGCAATTGAGAGGGGGAGAGATTTTTAAGCTGTTTAAAACACCCTTTTGATCAGATGGTTTCCCCAGTTTGCTCTATATGTAGTCCACACTACTTCTTCCAAGTGAAAACTTACTGCGTTCCTGGGCTTGGTATTATTCATATAAAAGAACTAGTATAAAGTGCAGCCCAAACCTTCACCCTAGGTTTGGCTGCTCCCAGGATGCCTTTTAGGAATCTGGTCAGTTTACGTCTTGGGTATTCTAAAAAAGAGAGCACCACTCCCACCTTCCTTATTCTTGGTTGAGCCATCTGCAAAAATGAGTCAGAAAACCACACACATTTTCCAGCAGGATCAGCTTCTGTTAATAGTACAGTGTCAGGCAAAAACTGACAACTTGTTGCACACCTATTTAACTCTGATGTTTAAAGAACAATTGAGAGCAAAATGTAAAAAGAGCCAACCTTTCTGTCTCATCAAGCATGGTAAGAGAGCTTATATACATGCATCTCTAAGAAGTCAGAAGTCCTCCAGAGACTACCAGATTTGATATTCCAGGATGGAATCAAATCACACACATGGAGATCTGGGAAACCTGGGCTATATTTACACTATGGACCTTACAGCAGCACAGATGTATCACTGCAGCTGTGCCATGGCAAAGTCTCCTGTTTAGCCACTCTATGCTGTCAGGAGAAAGTTCTCCCACCGGCATAATTAAACCACCCCTAACAAGTTGCGGCAGGTATGTTGGCAGGAGAGTGTCTCCCGCCGACTTAGCACTGTCCATACCATACTGTGCTTTTATGGTTAGGGGAGTGTTTTTTTTACACCCTGACCAACAAAAATTTTACCGACAAAAGTGCTAGTGTAGACATAGCCTTAGACTGTCACTGTTCAATACAAGGTGGAAAAGATTATTTTACCATAAGCAGTTAACACATCAGGGGACCATTCAGTGTGAAGTAGCCCATTAACACTCCTCCAGTGGTAGAGAGGAAAGGAGGTGGGAGGGAAGCAGCTAGGTGTGTGTGTGTTAGTGGGTTACAGATTGTTGTAATAAGATTGGCTTAGCAGTGACACTTTGAATTAGTTTCCCAGACCTGAAAAAGAACTCAGAAGCTTGTCTCTCTCACCAACAGAAGTTGGCCCAATAAAAGATACTACCACACTGACTTTGTCTCTCTAATGTCCTGGAGTCAACACAGTTACAACAACACTGCATATATTTTTAGAGTCAGAGTTTTAGAGCCAGAAAGGACCACTAGATCATCTAGTCTAACCTCCTGTATATCACAGGACATCAGCACCACCCAGTATCTGCATACTAAATCCAGCAACCACAACTTTGGAATGCTTGTGGTTGGCAGTATTAAAACAAAGCCATGAAGCAAGTTCTCAGGTGTTTTAGGATAGGATTTATTTTATTTGCCAAATGCTGCTTAATTTTTTGTGTGTCCAGTAGGTGTCACCCTGGGGTCTCTGAAAGAATCTGTACAAGAAGATATATGCAAGTGTAGAATCTGCAAATTGGTTGTATTTTGTATGTGTGCATCTGCTTCTCTACAAAAATCTTGGGGTCAAATTAGAATAGCAGAATGTATACCTTTTTTGTCTGCTAATACAATTTCTGAGAACAGTTTACATGAGAAACGTATTAGGGTCTGTGTATTTAAACACCTCAGGATGCTGCTTGATTTATAGTATGTTTACTGATATTGGGACATTTTCTGCTCCAGAATACACACTTGGGAGAGAAACGTCGTTTCTTCCATGTGCAGCATAAGATACTGTACAATATTATTAGATGGATTTATTTGGAAAGGAGAATGAAATTCAATTTAGTGTGTCAGATAAGCTCAACCAATCTAGGGAGATTCTTACATTTTTATTTAAGGTTCCTTGTGTGGGCCAGAGCAGAAGAAAGTCTGATGCGCTGGTTTTTGTTCCTCTCTCACTAGAATCTCTGGTGTAAACTATCCCAATTTAGCTTTTGTTGTTAGTTTCCTCTGATTTAAAGTATTTTACAGCTGATCACGCTACTGCCAATGAACTGATCTGATGAACTGCTGATAAATAAGGACCTTTGAGAATATTGTGGCTCTGCCACTGACTTGCTGAATGGCTTTGGAGAACTCAGCTTCTCTGTGCTTCAGTTTTATCACTGTCTATAAAATGGTGACTGTAATGCCTATTCACAATCACCTCCCTCCCAGAAGTATAGTGAGGATTCATTAGGTAATGTTCGTAAAGCACTTTGCAGATGTATGGGACTCTTAGGTTTTAACATGTTATTTATTAATTATTATCTAGGAGTATGGCCTAAATTCTTTTTCTCACTGAGGATTTGTAGTTTGACATATGAATAGATCCACTTAATATTGCAGCTCTGCTTTAAATAAGACACAGATTGCAGATAGGGCTGTCAAACAATAAAAAAATTAATCGCAATTAATCATGAGATTAAAAAATCACAATTAACCATAGTTTTAATTGCACTATTAAACAATAATAGAATACCATTTATCTATATATTTTTGGATGTTTTCTACATTTTCAAATATATTGATTTCAATTACAACACAGAATACAGAGTATACAGTGCTTATCTGATATTATGTTTGATTACAAATATCTGCACTGTAAAAAGGTTAAAACAAAAGAAATTGTATTTTTTGACTCACCTCATACAAGTACTGTAGTGCGATCTCTATCGCAAAAGTGCAACTTACAAATGTGGAAATTTTTTTGTTACATAACTGCACTAAATACAAAACAATATAAAACTTTAGAGCCTACAAGTCAATTTAGTCCTTCTTCTTGTTCAGCCAATTGCTAAGACAAACAAATTTGTTTACATTTATGGGAGATAATGTTGCTTGCTTCTTATTTACAATGTCACCTGAAAGAGAGAACAGGCATTCGCATTGCACTGTTGTAGTGGATGTTGCACAGCATTTATGTGCCAGATATGCTAAACATTTGTATGTCCCCTCATGGTTTGGCCATTATTCCAGAGGACATGCTTCCATGCTGATTATGGGTTCTGCTTGATAATGATCCGAAACAGTGTAGACTGATGCCCCTTCATTTTCATCATCTGAGTCAGATGCCAACAGAAGGTTGATTTCTTTTTTGGTGGTCTGGGTTCTGTAATTTCTGCATCAGAGTGTTGTTGTTTTAAGACTTCTGACAGCATGTTCCACACCTCGTCCCTCTTAGATTTTGAAAGGCACTTCAGATTCTTAAACATTGGGTCGAACATTGCAGGTATTTTTAGAAACCTCACATTGATTCCTTCTTTGCATTTTGTCAGATGTGCAGCAAAAGTATTCTTAAATTGAACAACTAGGTCATCATCTGAGACTGCCATAACATGAAATATATGACAGAATGCAGGTAAAACCACAGAGCAGCAGACATACAATTCTCCTCCAAGGAGTTCTGTCACAAATGTAATTAATGCATTTTTTTTTTAACGAGCATCATTAGCATGGAAGCATGTCCTCTGGAACGCTGGCCAAATCATGAAGGGTCATATGAATGTTTAGCATATCTGGCAACGCCAGCTACAAACAGGGCCATCCAGAGGAGGGGGCAAGAGGGGCAATTTGCCCCAGGCCCCGCAGCGGCCCCCCACAAGAGTTTTTTGGGGCCCCCTGGAGCAGGGTCCGTCACTCGCTCTGGGGGCCCCAGAAAACTCTCGCGTGGCCCGGGCCCCTGGAGCTTCTTCTGTTCCGGGTCTTTGACAGTGGGGGGGGGTCCTTCCGCCCCGGGACCCACTGCCAAAGTGCCAGGTCTTTGGCAGCAATTCGGTGGTGGGGGCCTCCCACTTCCGAAGACCCCAGGCCCGCTGAATGCTCTGGGTGGCCCTGGCTACAAAAGTGCCATGCAAACACCTGTTCTCACTTTCTGGTGACGTCGTAAATAAGAAGTCAGCAGCATTATCACTCATTAGTGTAAACAACCTTGTTTGTCCTAGCGATTGGCTGAATAAGAAATAAGGCTGAGTGGAGTTGTAGGCTCTAAAGTTTTATATTGTTTTGTTTTTGAGTGCAGTTATGTAACAAAAAAAAATCTGTATTTCTAAATTGCACTTTCAGGATAGAGATCGCACTACAGTACTTTATGATGTGAATTGAAAAATACTATTTCTTTTATCTTTTTTACAGTGCAAATTTTTGTAATAAAATATAAAGTGAGCACTGTACACTTTGTATTTTGTGTTGTAATTGAAATCAATATATTTGAAAATGTAGAAAACATCTGAAAATATTTATAATACATTTCAATTGATATTCTATTATTGTTTCACAGTGCGATTAAAACTGCAATTAATCGTGCTTAATTTTTTTAATTTAGTTAATTTGTTTTGAGTTAATCGCTTGAGTTAACTGTGGTTAATTGACAGCCCTAATTGCTGGTGATTAACTTAAGCGGACATTTTTACTCAAAAGAACTGTAACTATAACAGAATTTGTTTCACAGTAACATAAGACCTGAAACTTAAAGTTCTAGAATCTGAAAGAGCACTAGGGTTTTCTTTTTACATTGGTGACTTTATGTGAGAAAGTATCTGAGGAAAGAGAGTGTCAATATATGAAACAAGTGAGCTTCAAACAGGGTTTCAGTAATATAAATATATACCGAGGAAAGAGAAAGACAGGTTTACTCTTGCTGGTGCACAATTATATCTCCTGGCACCAGCCTTGTGCCCCTTCCTAGCAGGACTCACCCCAAGGGAGACAGCAGGGGAGGCTTTGGTTGGGAGGAGGCAGCTTTGCATTCTTCTGAGGGCCCTGTAGTAGACTACCAGGAAAAGGTCATGGGGATGCACTGAACTATTTTATTCTGTGGCCAGCCTGGTGATGCACCTGGCCAGCACTGTGCAGCTTCTTGTTCTGCGCTGGCCTACTGTATGCTGTCTGGTGGAGGGGAGGCTGCCGCAACTTGCATTACTGCCTGCTCCCCTTCCACCTAGCAGATGTTGTACCTCTGGAGTTCTCTGGTAGGGTTAACTGACCTACGTTGTGGGCTCTAACTGAGAAAGTGCACAGGGAATTTTGGAGGGATGGAGTTGACTCAAAGCAGTTTCTGGGTTTTTAATGTTTAAGGGCTGCAAGCCAGCATAATATACTCTAGGTGACAGCTGTCCCGCAAAGACATTAAGTTATGCCTATGCATATCTATGCACACACCTGATGCCTTCTCAGCCTAGTTTCTGGCTATGCACCGGAGATTTATTTGTCCTACTTCTAACTTTCATCTGCAAAACCTACAGTGTTATACTAGGCCTCTTATCACATTGTTTCTCTTTTTGTTTTGAGCCCAGCATGCGTTCATTTTACATTTACTGTATTCCTAGTGCTCATGGTTAAGACTATGATTTTGTCACAGAGGTTGCGGAATTCACGGAATCCGTGACTTCCAAAGACCTCTGTGACTTCAGCCCCTGAAGCTGGGAGTTGCAGAGTCCTGCCACCTCCCACAGTGGCAGGGAGCTGTGAGGTATCCCTACCACCTAGGCAGGAGGTACACGGCAGCTCCCAGCCACTGTGGGGGCAGGGGGATCCCCGCAGTTCCCTGGCTAGTGGGGTGGGGGGCCCCCATAGTCCCTGGTCGCCACAAGGAAGGCAGGGCGACCCTGGCAGTTCCCCACTGTGGTGATGGCAGAGGGACCCCGGCAGCTCCCTGTCATGGCAACAGGGCAGGGGTGATGCCTGCAGCTTCCCACTGCTGCAGTGGGGCTTGGGGACCCCCACAGCTTCCTGGCCACCATGGCAGGGCAGGGGGACCCCCCACCACAACTCACAGTGATGGCAGCAGGGGGACCCCTGCAGATCCCCTCCACCATGGGTGGGGGCAGAGGGACCCTGGAGCTCTGAACCCCCATGGGTAGTGAGAGCCAGAGAGCTCCCAGCCACTGGCAGCTGCTGCAGTCTCTTCCCATTTTATCACGCATATTTTTAGTAAAAGTCAGTGACAGGTCACAGGCTTCCATTAATTTTTCTTTATTGCTCGTGACCTGTCTGTGACTTTTACTAAAAATATCCATGACAAAATCTTAGCCTTACTCATGATTTCATTGCAAGTGTTGCAATATTTGGTGGTGGGTTTTTTTTTAAATGTCCTAGCTTCTGGAGACAAGTGATTATGTGAGAATTTCCACTTTCATTTAAAAAAAAAAAGTAAATTCTCAACACTATATGGGTGCAGAGAAAAGTTTTAACACATGACCTGAGTGCACCTTAACAGTGCACAGACCAGAAGACATTGGAAAAGAACCCAAAATTTGTTATTTAAAAAAACCCTCGTGATTTGTAAGACAATTTCGTGATTTGGGGGATCTGACAATTTTTGCAATGCTTGGGTTTGGCAATACTGCAATAGGAAGCCAAACTGCCCTTTATTTAGGTCCAGGTTTCATCCCCTTTACTCTGTAAATAATCACATTGGAATCAGTGAAATTACTCGTGGAGCAAGAAGCAATTCAAGATGAGTAAGAGTGGCAGCATTTGGCCTTTAGTATCTCCTTCAGAAGCTTGCCTTTCTAGTTTATTATATATTCACTTGCTGCCTCCTATACCTGATAGAAATTATCTCAATCTGTTATGTGTTTAACTAGTTCAAGCAAAGCTTGGATTCCACAATGTTTCATGAAATTTTATCAACATTTTTCTGAAAAAAAACATGTGCACTCCTTGCTTCCCCTTCGTGCCATTTGTGCTGCTTTGGCTGAGGAGTCCCTTGTGTAGGGGAATTCCCAGGTAGTGTAAAGCTGATGTGGCTGACTCTTTGTCACCCGCTCCTGGCCCTCTCAAGTGTGGGAGGCATGCCAGGGATAAATGGGATGGGTGTAATTGCTCTTACGAGGCCCATTACAAACTTATGCAACATAAAGCAGCATTGAGGCTGCCCATTTCATTCACCAAAAGCAGCAGCTGACTCTAATATGGTCCGTCCCCCCCTCACGTGATGATTGCCTATCCTTCTCATTCCCTCTGAAGCCCCTGGTATTGGCCACTGTTGGAAGACAGGATACTGGGCTAGATGGACCATTGGTCTGACCCAGTACGGCTGTTCTTATGCCTTGCATCTCGCTGGGTTTGCTGTGAGTCCTGCATCTCCAGCAAGGAGTGACATACTGTGTGCGGTTGTTCCAGTTCTGGCTATCAAGAACTGTCATAAAGATTGGCCATACAGGGAGTAAGCAATGGCCTAAGCACGCAGTCCATCAATCGTTGGAACATACCTGCTGCCCTGTGGAAGCCAAAGGGCATGGTGCAAAACTGGTAAAGCTTTTCCCAGGACTCAGGCATCAAAGGGATCTGCCAGTACCATTTTGTAAAATCCAGAGTAGTGATATATCTGGCTGCTTCTAGGCATTCCAACAGTTCTACCTTGGGCATTGGGTATGCATTAAATTTGGATAGAATGATAAGTGTGTTTGTTGTGTCCTCTGGTTTTGGTACCAGCACAATAGGATGCCTCCACTCACGGTGAGATTCTTCTCCTCCCAGAGATCTAGCATTGCTTGTAACTCCTTCCAGACAGTTTTCCATCTTATCCAAGGATGCAGCCGAGGGGTGTCCTGGACTCGTTGCTTTGCTCCTGTAGCTGTGTGGTGGTACATCAGGTGAGTTTGTCCCAACAGAGCTGAAAATACTCAGGGGTAAGACTTGACCAGGTGCTGTGTCTGGGTTTTTTGTTCCGATTGGAGATCTTCCTCCACCTGTGTGACCTCAAAACTCTGGATCACGGGTGCCTGGGGACCTAGCTCAGGGTCAGGAGGATAAGCAATCACTCTCTGTTCTTCCAAGCCTTTAAAAGGTTAATATGGTACAGTTGTGTCTCTGTTCTCTTTCCTGGCTGTCAGGTCTCATAGGCCACTGGACCCACTTGTTTTACTGCCTCAAATGGTCCTTACCTTCTGACCAGGAATGTAGACTCCAGACTCTGTAGTAGTAACAGCACTCGGTCACAAGGCCTAAACACACACAGATGGGTGGCTTTCTTGTACACCCTTTATTGGGTTTGTTGAGTCTTTCACAGGCTCTGTTTTGCAAAAGTAACTAGAGATTTAAGTCTCTCACGCAAATGCAAGATATACTGGACCACATCTGTGGTCTTTCCCTCTGAGCTCAAAGTCAGGCCATTGTTTTACCAACTGAGGTAAAACGAAGTGACTTCACTGTTGACCACTGCCATCTGGTGGTAGGCCTGGCTCAGTGTCTGATCATTGCTTTGTACTCATATGAAATCAGTATTTCCTGTTAGATGATACACCTCCTGGGGGGTGTTGTCTTGGTGTCTTTCAGGGTGAGGGCAGGAGGAGGATCTTCTGGCTGGTTGAACTCTCTTCTCTTGAGTCCTCCGCTTTGCCTATCACAACCATCCCTACTGCACCCCAAAGCCCTTTTAGTCCAGAGAGCCAGTGTGGTCCCTTTGGATGGATGTTCACCATATTATTTTAGGCCTCCCTGAACTATTCCCAGTCTCACTCCAGGATTATAGGTTAAGCCACAGTTGCAGCTAATCCTACAAGGAGGGCTCCCATATGTTTCCCCACAGACAACTGTACTTGTGTAGTGGGATAGAATCATACTTCACCATATATACGCTAGAGAAGAATGATTTCTCTGGGTACCACTGACAAATGTGGAAAGCATTCCAAGGGACAGATTCTTCATTCTTCAGAATTTCACTGAAATCTGCTTTGTAGGCAGGTTAATTAACTTTATGTTTTAAGCCTTTCAGTCACATATGAGTTTGCAACTTCTATTCCTCTTCTGCTTGACTCCTCCAGCGCAGTCTTTAAAAATAAAATTAACCAACCCAGAAAAAGGATCTGGAATCTCAGCAACCTCCAGAATGCTGAATCACCCAGTTGCAATTCACTTAAATCTACTGAATGAAAGCATAGCATTTCTCACAGTATTGTAAAAGGTAGAGGAAGACGACACCAAATGGTTTTACACTTGCATAATCAGGGGAAGAAATCTGGTAACATTAAAGGAACAGCTTAAAATTAAAGGGCTAGGCTCAGTCTGTTGTGCTGTAATAATATTGAAGAGCTATGGAAATATACCAGGGATTAATATGCCCAGCTAAATTAGTGTTTTTATTATAAAATTAGGGTAAATTGAAGCTTTGGAGAGATTTTTGCAGAAAAGAAAAGAACTCAGTGGAGTAATAAATGAAAATGCAGGGGCTGCAAGTCCATAAATCTTTGAGGCAAAACCTTGTAAATGGGTCATGAACCTGAAGGTTGGATCATATGTACTAAAATCTTGATATCTATTGCAAAAATAGATGCATTGGATCAGAAAGTATCATAAAGTGCAGTAGAAAAGCCTGGATAGAACGTACATGTTATATTATCATCATTTGTATGGTAGCATCTGTGAGCCCCAAACTAGGATCAGAGCCCCAGTGCTAGGCACTTTACAGATAAATAACAAAAAAGACAGTCCCAGCTCCAGAGAGCTCACAACCTACATGCACGGAGCCTGATGGGGAATATCTGTGTGTCAAACATGCCATAGGACTAGCAGTTCTGCTGAGAATGCCATAACATGCCTATAAACAAGGATAGAGTTGGGGAAATTCTCCTCAAAGTTATACACAAGGAAGCCATTGGAGGTGGCTGATCCTCTATTGCACTGTGCTTTTAGCAATGCTTTTGACAAACAGCCTGGTGAGGGTTTGTTTTTTTGGTAAAAAACCTAGGTTGCATAGTTTCAGTTGTCACTGTGGACTTTTCATACAGCTCCCACTGTAAATCTATCTCTAGAGTCTGGTGACTTTAACAAGCTACTTGGTCTTTATTCTGTCTTTGCTCAGTGGAACGATAGCCTTATGATGTGCAGCTTTGCATATAGAACTCTCCTTATATTATTTTGGGTGGTTAATTGTGCTATCATGTTGCTGAGTCTTTTGGACATCTTTGAATGGTTAAGTCTGTCTACGCTGCACAGACATTGTGGGGGAACTGCATGCAGGAGTAAGGACTCACAAATGGTGGGTATCCTGACAGAGGCCCAGATCCGAAAGCTCATTCACTTCAGTGGGTTGTGGACTGTGCTCAGAATGCATAGCTAACTGTAATCAGTTGCTTCTTATATGTCGTTGCTCTTTTTTTCTGCCTAGTAAAAAGATCCCTGTGCCAGCCATACAATCTATTAATTAGAGCGGTCTGCACAGACATCTAGTGGTGAAAGTGGGTAATTAACTAGCTTTTTAGTATTTGATGGAGAGAAAACATTGGCCACAGTGTGCCTCTGAGCTCTGTATGTGGAAGGAGCCCTTGTGGACGCAACCCCCTCTTCCCTGGGGATGGCACTGTGAGGGTCCAGTGAAACATGTTGGGAGGGAGCAAGCAGTGGCTGGGACAAGGAAGGAGAAGGCATAAGCTGTATTTACAGTTCCCCTCCATGGTGGGAATTCCCCTGCCAGATGCAGAAGCCCTGTGTGGGTTCCAGAGATCCACAGCCCACTGATACAGGTTTCCTGTATGGATGGCTCTGAGCTCCTGCTAATCCCCTGGGATCCATATAGATCCCAGGTTTCATGGAGTTTGGATGCTATCCCCTTGCCTGCTTCCAGGGAAAGGCAAACACTGCACCCCATAGAGTAACTGGGGAGAAAACTCATTTGTCTGTCTTCTGCAGGCTTGCCTGTTGAAGGGACTGTTCAGTTCCACTAGTATTTGGGACATTACAGTTCAGGGTTGGGTTTTTTGTCCCATACTCTTATTTAAATAGGTAGCTACTATAATATTTCCTTTCCTTTCTGCCATGACAGTTAAAATACTTAGCATTTTGTTCTGTTTAATATGCCATTCAGGATTTCCCCCTGAATTCCCTTTAGTGATTTTCCAGCCTATTGCTTCCCAAGCAGAAATACAATTTATTTTCTCAAATAAAAGTGTTTTTATGAAAACACTTGGGGATTATTTCTTAGGGTTTGGGGTTCTTGTGATAGTTTTAACTCAGGTGAGTATTCTCACTGAAGTGAATTGTTCACAATCCATGGGAACAAGGATGACAACAATTTGCAGTATTGGGCCCATTATTTCTAGAACTCCATGAGACAGAACCCTCAACTGATGTAGACCAGTATAGTTCCATTGACTTCATGGAGATATGCCGATTTAGACCAGCTGAGGTTCTGAGATTATATTCACTGGCTGAAATCCTGGTCCCATTGAAGTAAATGGCAAAACTCCCATTAACTTGAGTTCAATGGGACCAAGATTTCACCCACTGTTTAGTCAGGTGTTAGTATTTTGAACCTTGTTAATATGTTTTGTACACCAATTCTATCCATCCACCTGCACTTCTGATCCCTTTGGCTCGAACTACATAACTAAAAGAGCCATGCTAGGGAACCTTTTCAAAATTGTTTCAGATATAAACATGGTGTACTTCTCAGGGATGTTCAGAGGCTTAACTTTTGTAAACTACTTTGAGATCTTCAGATGGAAGGTATTTTGGAAGTGAAAATTAATACTTTATATATGCCAAATATTAGGATTAATTTTATACAATGAGGACTTGTTAAGAAATGGTTGAGTTTCAGCTGTGAATGGTCTTCCTTAAGTATGTCTTGTGGAAGGCCAATCTCAGATGAAAAATAACTACTGGATCCAGGGGTGAAAGTAGTTTAAAGGACATACTAGTACGCCGGAGTCCTGAGCGGGGCGGGCCTCAATGAGAAGAGGCGGGGCCTTGCAAGACTTAAAGGCCTTGGGGCTTCAGCTATGGCTGGGAGCCCCAGAGCCTTTAAATCACCCAGAAGCTACCAGCTGCAGAGGTGGCTGAGAGCCCCAGGAATCAGGGATGAATTAAATGGCCTGGGGCTCCAGGCGTGGCAGAGCTCCAGGCCCTTTAAATCACTGTGGGAGCCCTGGGGCCGCTACCCCAGGGTGGCAGGGCTCGGGGCTAAGGCTGAGGTAGCGGCGGCAGGGCTCTGGCAGCGATTTAAAGGGCCAGAGGCTCCAGCTGCTGCGGGGAACCCCAGGCCCTTTAAAGCGCCACTGGAGCTCCAGCAGTTGGGCTCGGGCGGCACTTTTAAGGGCCCGGGCTCCCCGCAGGGACTGGAGCTCCAGGACCTTTAAATCCACACCTGAGCCTGGCTGCTGGAGCTCCAGAGGTGATTTAAAGGGCCTGGGGCTTCCCGCAGTGGCTGTAGCCCTGGGCCCTTTAAATCACCGCCTGAGATGCTGGTCCGGTCCAGCACGGCGTACCGGCTCTTGCCGGTACGCCATACCAGACCATATGGCTTACTTTCACCTCTGACTGGATCCTAACCAGTGGTGCAAGTAAGCCGGTATGGTCAGGCACACCATACTATTAAGACATTTATTGCTGGTATGCCATACCAGAAAGAAATATTCCAAGAATGAATTGTAGAGCCCTACACGGATACAGATTTATACCTGTGGATGCAGATATCCATGGATAAAAATTGGTATCTGCTGAACCACAGGGCTCTCCTGGGAACTGCAATGGGAAAAGGAGCAGAACGTGGGGCTGACACTCCCCATGCTGGCAGCTCTGCTGGTGTGGCTGTCCCATCCCCAAACCCACCCCCAGCCCTAACCTCTGGTGGGGCTGTAAAGACCCCAGACAGGAGACTGGGCTGTGTGGAAGGGCTGGAGGAGGCTACAGCCACGCCAGAGGAGCTGCTAGTGTGGGCCGCTGGCTCCTGGGAGTGGTGGCCCCACGTTTTGCTCCTTTCACTGCTGTGGTTCCCAGGAGAGCCCTGAGGTTCAGCAGATACCAATTTCTATCCGCCGATATCCACATCCGTGGGTATAAATTTGTATCCCTGCAGGGCTCTAGTTACAGAACATTTTTTGTGAGGGCGGGTGGAGTGAGGGGTCGGTACAGTACTGGTAAGAGTTAAAATCTACTTGCACCACTGATCCTAACTAGCCACTTGGATTGGAAGTATCTAGCTGCCAAAAGGGGGCTGAAATAATTTTCTGTTTGTGTCCATATTTGAAGCATAAGATTCCCACTCGAGTTCTTCAACAAAGAACTGAACGCAGTATGACTCACCTGGGCATATCAGCCATATATCCTAGGAAATGTTCCAACTCACCTCTCCTATTACATCGATTAGCAGCTTTAGGGCCCGAGGATCATGAACAAGTGAATCCGTGTAAAATGAACCGAGGTATTTCTTTGGATCTACTTTATTATCTACTGCACACAAATCAGGGCGCACATTGAATCCATGGGAAATACGCCCTAGTGTATATGGGAAAGCACCACCTACAAAGAGGTAATTGTATTGAAAGTGGAAATTATGTCTTTGCTTTACAAAACCTGAAAAATCAGGAAGGAAAAGAGTTAATTTGTCAACACAGAGAGGTTATTGTGCAGCTATATAGAAATTAGTATCATATAATACTCAAGAGTGAGCAAGACATCTTAATCACAAACAACCCCAGGCACAAAATGTAATAAAAGGGTGCAAATAAGCATTGTTCCATTAACGTCAATAGAGAAACTCCAATTTGCTCCAGCAGAAGATTTGGCTCCAACGTTGTAAGAATTGAGCCACATCGATGGCTAAAGATTGGCATATAGTGTTCCTGACCAGGGATTGAGACTAGTAGGGGGGAGAAGAGAAAGGGGGCAGGGAAGAACACTCATTGGACCAACAGTGGCTGGGGGTTGTAGATGATTTTGTCAGCTTATTTTGGGCAGTGAGATTGTTTACTGCACTGCTCATGATCGCCCCTTCACAGCCAGCTCACAGTAACTGTACAGTCTTAAGACCATTTTATAGCGGCAGTGGAACCAGCATACAAAAGTTTTTACTAGATGCGTGGTGAAATCCTGGTCCCATTGACTTTAATGGGGCCAGGAATTAATCCATTGTTTTCTGGCTGATATAGACACGCCTTTGGAAGACATTATCAGCCCTGTCAGCTACATGTTGTGAGATAGGTTGTGTGGGAGGATGGAGGCAATTTTAAGTGATGGCACAGGGATTAGTGCAAGCACTACAAGATTTGATGGACAGAATTACTAGGCCTTCATTGGTAAGAACTCTGTTGGTCAATGCAAGTAAATACTTCAGGCACTGAGGGAAGAAATAGACATATCTGATTATTACATACATAAAATACATGCCAAACAGTTGTACATCTTCTATCCACTTAAGTTCAATCAAATATCAAGCAAACTGAACAGTTTCCTAGACCCTGCTAGGCTGGATCTCTAGTCCTTATGATTTTTAAGGAAAACCTTTGAAATATGAACCCAATGTAAACTGAAGCAGTGATGTCTGTCTCAGCTGGTAGACAACCTGAAACTATTGGTTCTTGGGAAGTTCCCCTGTCCATATCAACGAGTGTTAACACTGAAGCTCAAACAATAATAATTTAAATATCCCTATTGTTATCAATTTCACGGCAGAGCAAAACATTCAAGGAAAAAAAAGGAATATCAGATTCTGAAGATCTGCAAATTCTACTTGCATGGCATCTTGTTTTGATGTCTCACTTTTGCATCTCAAGAGGACTGAGTCTGATGTGTAGGTGGAATTTGTGAGAATACCCACACCCCAAAATAATATACTCATTGACAACCATTATTCAAGTGACATGTGCCAGCTCTTGCCATGAGACTAAAGTGTGTCTGTTCTCTTCTCCTCACATTTCCTCCCCAGCTGTCCAGTCTCTCTCTTCAGGAACATAATTTCAAAAGAAAATTGCTTCCCATTAGATGTCAAAACAGAAAAATGGCCAAGTCAACAATACACCAGAAAACAGACGTGCATCTTTAGAGCTCACCAGATTTCATATGACAATATGAGCCATACTGCAAAGTTATCCTGGTCATAGATTTTGTACCACACAGCAGGCAATCCAATGTAAAGAGTACAAAGTTAGCCATGAGGGCTTCATTATGTATATCAGATATGGCTTCATATCTTTTTTTCAGACATAATCCTGAGAGCAAAATCACAGCTCTAATTAGAAGAGCTTTCTATCCTTTTCCATTTTTAACCTTATTAAAAAAAAAACCTTGATTATAAAATGGCACTTTAAACAAACAAGTGGAAGTAACCATAACATTGACATTTCTGCCTTTGTCACTGGAGCACAATAATATTTGAGAGCTTAGAATAGCACTGTGGGCAAAGTTTTTGTAATCACTACAAACAGCGATCTGTCACCTACATTTTAGTTTGCTTCCTTTATTGGTATAAGCTTTTCTGTGTTTCCCTCTGCTCCTATTGTGTGCCTTTTCTATCTTCTCTCTTACAACAGCAGCTCCTTCCTAAGTATCTCTGAGTTGGTGCAGGGTTCTGATTTTGTTTCCAATTTACTCTCAGCTCAGATTTGAAAAGAAAGAAAAAAAGGAAGAAATTCTGAACAAACAACTCACCTTCAGCTCTTCTGATGTTCTCTTTGCCAAACAAGTTGCCAGACAATGCTGAAGAGGCTACACCCTTTCCTTTTCCCCACACCATCCATAAGCATTTTGCTCTTATTAGCTCATCATAAATGCATAATTAAGATGGGCTATTAAAAAGTCTTGCCTAGAGTAAGTAATTTGTGGTGACTTTTAACTACTCCTTTTGGTTAAATCTGCTGTGTGGTCATACTGAGTCCTAATGACATATCAAAACATCAAGGACTGGACTCTGCAACCTTTTGTATTCAAAACTGCATTGACTTATCTGGCTCGGGTTTTGAGTGAACATTTTTTGTCAAAAAACTAGTCTCTTAAAGTTGCCAATAAGAAGCTTATTTTCAGAAAGCAGAAGCTACCGAGAAGCATTACACAAAGGCTGCATGATCCATTTTTCATTGCTTGTGATAAATTGTGTTATCTAATCTGCATATTTCAAAAGCAACCCACAGACTCTGGCCTCACTCCAAATCTTTCCTCATACAAAACTCCCACTGACTTCCAAAAGGGTCAGTAGGTCATACTGGTGAGTTCAAACCCAGATATCAATACTGATCAACATGGGTCATCTCTAGAGAAAAGTGGATACTTTGGTATCCAGGACTTTTCAATCCTTGGCTTCTTTGCTCAGACTATCAACAAAGATGCCAATTACTGACAGCTGGAGTGGTGTTTTGTTACGTGGACTCAAGTCCACTGGAAACTGGAGACCACAAAACCCAGTTATTTTGGAACATTTGAACTAAATTGATTCATTAGGAATATCAAGGCCTGGTTCCTTTTAACAATCACCTTTAAATGGCTTGTTCCTTTTTAAATCATCCCCTTTGAGATAGGCCTATGTCTTTATTTTAACTTTTATATTTTTACTGAGTGTTGTTTTTCAAATAATATAAATTTAAATGCTTGAATTTGCTCTGATAACAGACAAAATCAAACAGCAGAGCCATTCAATAATACCAAGCAAGAACAGCCACTTCTGAGGCAAACTACCGTACCTACCTCCATGGGCAAAGCAAACTTTCAGTTTAGGAAACATTTCAAAAATTCCTCCCATAATCATGGAGCAAATGGCAATGGTTGTTTCCTCTGGCATGCCTAACAACAAGAAAAAGTTTCATAACATGAGACATCACACTGCAGCTTGACGTTTTCCTCAATATCCTCTATACTTAATGCCAAACTTAACAGTTACAGTGCAAATGACAAACTGCATCGCTTTATTTCTTATTAGAGAAGCACTCAATGCTATTAAGTATCAGAAGGGTAGCCATGTTTGCTGGTTTTACAGATCCAGATTAAGAGTCCTGTGGCACCTTATAGACTAACAGACATATTGAAGCATGAGCTTGAAGCATCCGACGAAGTGGGTATTCACCCATGAAAGCTCATGCTCCAACACAACTGTTAGTCTATAAGGTGCCACAGGACTCTTCAATGCTATTAGTCATTTAAGGTTCTTAAACTGTGGTCAGAAAACAGGACTAGGAGCTAAGAACTCCCGAGCTGTAATCTCAGCTCTGACACTGCCTCTCTCTGCCTTTTGGACAGAATTTTCAAACTTGGGTGTCTAAAGATAAGCACCTAAAGCCAAATTTAGGAGCCTAAACCAGTCAGTGGATGTTGGGGGTGCTCAGCACCTCTAAAACATCAGGTCACTGATGTGTCTAACTTTAGACTTTGAAAATTTGGGTCTTAACCTCTCTGCCTTAGTTTTCCTGTGATAGGGGGAAAATAACACTCAGAAGGGAGCTGCCAGGATTAATTAATGTTTATGCAGTGCTCTGAAGATGTAAAGCTCTACATAAATACCATGAGAATGTGTTTTTAGGTTACTGCATCTCATTAAGAAAGTAAATATAACATCGTTCAGTTCTTTTTAACACCATGTCAAATAGACCTGTGCTGAGTAACGTTATCTGATATGGTGTTAAAAATAGCGTGAGCAGCTGGTAGCCCATCTATACTAGAGCTCACATTGGATCTGAACCAGGGTTAACAAAAGGCTCTAGTATAGACATGGCCAATGTAGTGCAACCCAATGCAAGCACAGTGGTGTTGTGAACACTTGTGCACCTTTGCTAGAAATTTCATGTATGGAAGTCAGGTGTTTCACAAGTGCAGTGGTGGCTGAAACACCAAAATGTTCTAGTGGAGAGAGAGCTAAAGTGCCTGATTCTGTTCTCAGTCACAGTGGTGTGTAACTCCAGTGAAGTCTGTTGAGTTACACAGTGCTAAACCAGAGAAAGTAAGAATAGGATCAGGCCTAAAATTTTCCAGGGACTGTCACAATTTTACCTGCTGTTACTCTGTGCTGGACTGCAACTCCAATTTAACTGACAGATGTGGAAAACAGAGAAACGAGACAATTCCCTATTGCCTATACTTCTAAGGAGCCTCAAGCACATGTTATTTCAGTTATGGCTGAAATGAACTTAAATTCAAAATATTCCCTTCCTGGTCTACCTGTTTCAGAGGGCATTATATGAATTAATGTGTGTCATTTGCTAATTCCACTTGTCTTTCTTCTAATCATGCTCCCTTTGGGAGCCTCCTCGTTACAGAAGATTTCTTCCTGGAGATCTGCTCTCTAGGAGGCAAGAGAACATTAGAGGCTACTGCAAGCCCCTTAAATTCTAGTGATACAGATATTATAGATATATAAAGTTTAGCGAGTGAAGTTTACAGTGTTGACCTAATGGCAGTGTCTGATTTTAAAAATGATTGACAGAAAAGTAATGTAGTTTTTCTCATGCAATTATACATTTGCAATTGTCTCCTTGGCATGTGTTGCAGATAATGCCAGCTAATGAATGAAGATTATGCATTCAGAAGGTTGAAAAAGCTACTAGGAGGGAAGCTGTTCTAGACTTGATTTTAACAAATAGGGAGGAACTTGTTGAGAATTTGAAAGTAGAAGGAAGCTTGGGTGAAAGTGATCACGAAATCATAGAGTTTGCAATTCTAAGGAAGGG
>NC_133778.1:62825618-62839301 GCF_003597395.2 Chelonoidis abingdonii
AATGGGCTTAAACTGCAGCAAGGGAGATTTAGGTTGGACATTAGGAAAAAGTTCCTAACTGTCAGGGTAGTTAAACACTGGAATAAATTGCCTAGGGAGGTTGTGGAATCTCCATCTCTGGGATATTTAAGAGTAGGTTAGATAAATGTCTATCAGGGATGGTCTAAGACAGTATTTGGTCCTGCCATGAGGGCAGCGGACTGGACTCGATGACCTCTCGAGGTCCCTTCCAGTCCTAGAGTCTATGAATCTATGAATTGTAGTTATATACTCACCCACAAGCCAGGGAAGCCAGTACTTGGACATCCTTCCATTTGTCTGCATGTCCCAGGGATGCACAAACAGACAACAGTTTAATAATTCAGCTGCCTTTGGTGAAAAGGAAAAAAAAATATTATCTGGATGTAACGGCAGCAAAATGAACTCTAAAATGTATGTATGCTCCAGGCAATACTGTTAAAAATGCCTTTTTTTTTTTTGCTTTGGCTGTAAATTATTCATAGAAAGGATTACAAGATTTGGCAGAAAATGGAGGTGCTCACTTAGGCCCAAGTTATAGCCCCCATACCAAGTCTGAGTAAATGGGCTTGGCAAATACAGAATACACCCTCAAAGCTGTGGCATGGCCCTACTACAGCTAAAGGGCACCAAGGGCTCCCTGGTTCCTATACTCCTTTTCCCATTCCCAGTCCCTGTGTGTGTGTGAATGCATGAGCCAGTGGATCCACATAGTCAGCATGCCCTCAAAGCCCACCATAGCAGCCGCATGAGGCTTGTCTTTGCTAGAGAACTACACTGAATTAGAGCACAATCTCAAGTTAATGAACACTGACCAGCTGACGTGGGGTTGAACATGACTGCCTGCATCTACACTGCCTGCAAAGTTGTGCTCGACATCATGTTAGTTGAGTTCTAGGTCATGTTCTGACTTGGTGTAATTTTTCTAGTTAAGACAAGCCCCTAGAAAGACATCCTGCACCCATGAGGATGGTGGTATTTACCCCTGCAGTCCTGATCCTTACTGCAGTCCTTACTCAGATTCAAAATTTTCCTTGAGGGCTGCAGGATTGGGCCCTTATAACAACATTTTGCCATTTAAGTAAAAGCGTTCTTCAGATTTAATTGTTTGGTACAAAAGTACTTATCACATTATTTGTATCTGTGTCTTACTGCAAAGTTAAACTAAGTGCAAACTAACATTCTGCCTGATTGTATTTAACACATAGAGGTGACTTCTCAGAGCACTGGATAGAGGTGCCTTTAGAACAGAAGTCTGCTGTGTTTGGGAACATTTGTTCCACTGCATGGATTCACGTTTAGAACTGTTTCTATCCAATCTGGAGGGCTACAAATCAAGCTCCTTTCTTCCCACTAACCCGTCTCCACTGGGACTACATTTAACATTCCAAGACTTTGTGCAGGAATAATGGACTTCTCTCATTAGAAAGCCTGGAATTCCATCTTTTCCAGTAGGATACAATTCTTATCTTTAGCCTAAGTAGCTTACAAGATGAGAGATCTTAAATTGCAGCATAACTAAGTCAGAAAAAATGATTTGGATAATTTTTAGAGATTTAAAAAATTTACAGTTGGACCCATGGTGTTAAGAGAGTCTGACATAACATGTGGATTGATACACAAATAGTACCAAGATTTTTTTAAAGGCATATATTTCTGAAATATTTGTTTTCTATTAAATATGGAGCACAGCAAGTTACTTGATAGCGTGGTGTGGTTTAAAGCTTTTATTGCCAAGGACAACCTGAATAGCTTACCATCAACACAAACTCTTGCCAATGAATATATGTGCATGCTGTGCTGTTCATTTATTAGGAATGTGATAAAATAATATTAATGTATTAATTACATAATTTAACACACATGTAAATGATACAGTAGGTTAGACATAGTTGTGGTGAGTAGTGCCCATAAATTAGTCTTTATTTTGTTATAAGTTGGTCTTAACTTCCCTTCCCTTTCTTTTTAATATTTGAATAGTTCCTCTATACAATATAGAGTTAAAGAGAATTTCTTTGTAAACAAACAAACACAGTACACAAACCTTGAACACTGGGATTTCAACTGTTGGTAATTTCAGAAAAGAAAACAGAGGAATTGTACAGGTTATGGGCCCTGATTGAGTGAATTAGGCACATGCTTAATATTAAACATGAGTAGTCAGGTCTACTCATGTGCTTAATAGGGATTTTAATAATTCTGTTTTGTCACATGTATGTCTGGAACTATGTTTCTTGTAAGGAAGATGTAATCACAGGGTTGAACAATTAGTGGTTAACTAGTCTTACAAAGTAGATAAAGCTAAAATTTGTGAATAAATGCAAGCTCATGATTAGTAAAATGAATGCAAGCTCATGAATAGTAACTGTTGCCATAAGGATCAGGATTATATTCGTAAATAAAAATTTGTAGCTCAGTAAGTGTCTTGATGAATGATTACAAGGTCAAATGTAGCTTTTCTTCATCATCTTTACTTTCCAAGGGTGTTTCTGCATGTGGTGCTAATTATTTTAGGAGGTAACTTTCTGTATATGTTCCAACATATACTGATGGATATAAGCATCCCCATAAAGTAGAGATTGATAACAGACTGTGTGTGACCGCAAAACCAAACAAGCCATCAAGATGGTGCACTAACAATTCTCAAGCAAATTGAGAGTTCTGAAAAATAACCTCTATGAATCAGTTTCAAGATGACAGTTATAATAACCTGTGGATCAGATACAGAATGTACACTGATTAAACCCAGGAATTTAGACAAATGATGGAGCTCATCTGGACTTCACGCTGTTTTAAAAAATGTATAATCTATAAACTCAGTTTGTAATCTATAAACTCAGTTTGGAATTTTTGGTGATGTTTACTCAATTCTGTGTGGCACTTAAATTCCAAGGTTATCATGGCCTGATCCAGAAGCCATAGAAGTCTGTAACAGTCTTTTCAAATACTTCAGTAGGCTTTAGATCAGGCCCTTGCTACCTAAGAAATATCTTAGATACATTAAAAAAATTAAATGACTGAGGCTCAGATTTTCCAAATAGCTGTTGGTGCTAAGTGCCCAAATCTCATTGACATTTGATGCCTAACTCCCTTTGGTCACTTTGAAACTCCCAGCCTTAATCTGTTCACCATTTAATTCTACTTGGACACAAAAATAAACATAGGACTAACTCAAACTTTACTAATCATTCACAAACCAAAAGAGTGGTAACTCTCCTAATTTTCCACCAATAGTGGAGCGAGACCCACAGTGAGGTCTCAATGACTAATATTTCATTATGTATTTTACAAAATATGCTCCAGAACATTTGCTGGTATCTCATGATGAATTACCATACATAATTAAAGCTAAACCGATCAAATAGCTACTTATCAGCATGCCTTACTCATGCATAGCTTCAAAGAGCATCATTGGGAATCTGCTTGAATAAAAGGCCCAATTCTGCAGTCCTTGGACACTCACAATCCCACTGACTTCACTGATATTCTTAGGTGAGTACAGAGTATGGGATCCAGCCATGAGTGCTCAATTGGATCTATAGGCTTGACCTGTGTCCATTGAAACAAATGGTAAAAGCTCCCATTGACTTTAGCAGGGCTAGATGAGACACCATATTAACAAAGTATCTTTGAAATGTATTATCCTTTCTTTTTAACATTCATTATGTTAGTTTATTTTCAAATTCATAACATTCAATATTAGCTGTCTCCCCCAGTCATTAGAGCAAATTTATGAATGTCTCTTGTAAATGATCATTCATTGCATAAAGAAAATTAGCTACATTAAACAGATTTTCTGGACCAAATCCTGCTCTCAGATATACTACTGATTTAGATTATTTCCCTTGAAATATTTGGATTTATACTAGTGTAATTGACAGCTGAATTTTTCCCAGTGCCTTTTGTTTAGTTAGAATTTCATATCACAACATTCTTTGGGATGAACTAGGAAATGTCTACTCACAGCATAGACAGCAAACAATTCTGGTGCATTCAGGTCCCATTCATTGATATGAGATCCTATCTGTACTCCAGGAAAACCAAGCTCATTCACACAGCGATACATTTCCTTCACAGCCAGGTCTGGTGCTTGCATAGGTAATGTGCCAAGGCCGATAAACCTCTTGGGGTACTTTTTTACTGTAGCAGCTAAGTCATTATTTAATAATTGGCACAGATCTGAAGTATCCTCAGGTTTGGCCTGGTGTGATATTAAGAAGAAGAGTAAATTAAAGTGTAGTTCCCAAATTTTATCACCTTGACAGATGTTGGAAGAAACCCAAAGGATTGCATGCACATTATCGCCAAGGAAAAATGTCACAGCAAACAATACAAGGAGAAGACTTAAACTAAGGCTTTTGCTTCACCACTAGTCATTCTGAATAGGTGTAAGGCCTTTAGGCCAAATTGTGCCCTGTTTGAAATTCTAGGGGAAGGATTGATGAGTTGGGTTTACTTTATCTTGCATACACATGCATTAGTTGCTTTTCCTCCTACCCCTCAGGGGCATATAAGGCAAGGAAGAATCTGGCCTCATTTGCTGAGGCTCTCAGGATTTTTCAGAGAATCTCTTATAGCACTCATGTGCCTGTCAGAAGGCAAATAGAGACCTGGTGTAAGCAGTTGTATCTTCCAGCTGAATTTCTGGGCAGGACCAAGTGGTCATGTAAATAGTGAAGTGAGTTACATCCATTTTCTTACCAGTTTATACACAAAGCATAAGTAGGTCTGAATTTGCCCCAGTTTGGCATTCAGTGGGAATGTAAAATGATTGTAACTTACATTTTGAGAGGGCAGAATGGGGCACCAGAAGAAAAGCAGCAAACAGGAGAATGTAAGATAAAGTGCACTCCATAAACCAGACCTAGACCACAAACTTTGAGTCCAGATCTCAACGGAGGGAGTTTGTATCTGGGGATCTGGTTTGAGCACAGCTCTGCTCAAACATTGAGAATTGTAAATATAGAAGCCAGGAGTTTCAAGTGAATCCTTGGCAAAGCAAGTTCTCTCATTCCTGATTTCAATTCTATTTATTTACCTCTGCACAGGTTTGACCATAGAGTTGGTCTAGTGTCCAAATAATGTTACTGATGCAGTACAAGAATGAAATAATTGGTGTGGAAGACCTCCCATGGTGAGGAATTATAAAGGCTCTTCTGGGGTATTATAATGGACGTGTTGCTCACACTTAAAATTACTGATCTCAGTATGTACCCTTTGGGTTACATTGTTTACCAAGAGGTAAATGCCAAACAGTTCAAGTAAAAGGGGAAGTGTGTACTTGATCTGTATTTTCCATAGGCATTCCCTTAGGTTTTTAGTTAGAAATGAGTGTTAAGTAAAATTCCAGAGCCCTTCAAATTTTGTGTGGGGTGGAACTTGGATCCATACCCAAATGTGGATTTTGCCTCTGGCCTTTTTCTCTAAAATGGACCAAACGAACCCCTTAGATTTGACTACTCCATAATTTAAAGTCTTTGGGATCCAGATCAAAACTTTACATCTTTCTTTTTAACATACCATTTTATTGCTGGAGTTGGGAAGATGGAAGAATGGAGTGGAGGGAGGTGGAAATGTGTGACATTGGAACATGATGAATTTTACAGAGTAAACATGAACAAAAGATTTGTAAAATTTAAAAGTTCTTAGTGCTATTTCTAATATGGCAGCCATGACATCCAGGGAGAACTATATTATACAAATTATTTGGTTCCCTATTTTTTCCTAGGGTGTGTTCAAGGAAAAAACAAAAACCAAACAAATATTTATTTCAGTATAGAATATGGGAAATGTCATCCTACAAAAAGTACTAGAGGTGTACAGTTAATTTATGGGCTATGCTGTAATATTTTTTTATGTAGGACATCTGTAAATGAATTTTTATATATTATCGTTCAACATGATTGCTGTGAAGTACTAGATACATATAGGAAATGGGCCAAGTGAATTCCTGATGTAACTGCATTGATGTTAAATTGTTGAAGTCAATGGGTGCTACATCTGGGATGAATCTTGCCCACTGTTTCTAGGATCAACCTTTGAGAAACTGTTTGTTTGTTTGTTTGTTTGATGCATTTGAAATAAGTGTGAATCTATTCTGCAAATCTAGTTGTACTGCTAAGTGGGAGGTGTAATTCCAGACTCAGAGCTTCCTGCACCAATAGCTTTCCCATACTGGAGTGTGATATTTAAAAGAAATGGAAATTTTTTTGTAAATGTATCTATTCTATTAAAGCATATTTGTAATATTTCATCTATGCATTCCAATGTCAATAAGATGGAAATTGCCCAGATACCGTCCTGTGGGCAAATCAGATTCTTCACGATTTATATCCAAACATGATTTGACAAAGCAGACTGGACAAATGGCTCACTAGTTCTACTCTCCTACTAGATGCTTCAGAGGAAGGTAGAAATCCCTCATAAAGCACCTGGCTAATTCTGCAGTGCTGTGCATGAAGGAAATGAATTCTTCCTCACCCCAGTACAAAGAAGGTGGATTTTCCTGTGGCAATTTTTGAAATTTTGTTTTTATGGGAAAACATCTATTTGATAGACTTACAACCCAAACAATCAGAACTTGCCTGTTTTTCCTTTATATCATACACTCCAGTCCTAGATTCATGCTCTGTAAAGGTTCTCTCCCTGCTTCCTGTTGCTCTTCCGAAGTTCCTGTTGCTGTCTCACCCATTTGTATTAAATGTTCTCCAGTGCAGCTCTGCAGAGTCCAGCTCCTGTTGGAGCAGCTTTGCCATGTCACTCTGCTGGCCTCTCTTCCACTGCCAGAGCAGCTTTGCTATATTATTCTGGTGACTGGCTGAATTGCTCAATTCACAGGCAGCATGGATTTCATTATTTTGAATTGTATAGTATCTATAACTTACAAAATTTGCTTGCAAGGACTTACCCAATAGTTGAACATTACAGGAACTGTAGAAAGGGCTTGTATAGTGACTCCTACATAGAACAACAAAAGTCTTTAAATATGAAAATGCAGATTATGATTTTGTCCTAGGTCTGATCATGGTTTGATCTCATGCATTACAGATTAATTACAGAGATTTGTCAATCAATCTGCAGGAAGCAGATACATTCATAGGGGACAGACTGAATAAAAGTACATGGTTCTTATAGAACAGTGGTTTTCAATGTGTGGTTCACGGACCCCTGGAGGGGTCTGCAGATTTCCAGAGGGGTCCGCACCTCCGTTTCAAATGAAAAAAGGTCGAGAACCACAGCTATAGAAGACAATGGGAATTGTATGAGGTATTCATTGGAAGAATATGACCCCAAATGGGGAAAATAATAATTAATATGATGAATCAGTCTAGCTCACCAAGCAAAACTGGGCACATGTGCAAATGAAAGTACTTTTATGAGTGAATAGTAATTATTCATAATAGGATACAGCTACTTAGCTCAATCCATATAGATTTACACTTTTAGCTTTGCCAGTCCCCAGTTCAATCTCTGATGTTGGCCAAGACGGCAGCTGTCACATAAGTGGGCATTTGTATGGGATTTGAATTGCTGTGGGCCACAGATGCTTGGAATGAGCTTTCTTTGCCCAGAAGCAGCGTAACCCTTTGGTTACATACATACGTGTGCCTTAATGTGGGCCTATAAAAATTGGTGTTTGGCTTTTAAAAATATTTTTGTTCGTTATCTGTGGAACAGTTTTAACAACATTCTTCAGAATCACTTCAGTTCAGGGACAAACCCCTAGAGCAGCAGTTAGGTATGTGTGATCTATTGTTACACTAATCCAGTGGCTCTCAAACTGGGGGTCAAGGCCCCAAGTGGGTCAAGACCCTGTTTTAATGGGTTTAGACCTGCTGGGGCCTAGGGCTGAAGTCAAAGCCCAAGCCCCACTGCCCATGGCTGAAGCCAAAGACCGAGGGCTTTGGCTTTGGTCGTGGATGGCAAGGCCCCCCAGCCCAGGGATGGCTAGGCTGGGGCTTTGCCCCCGCCACCTGGGGCGGTGGGGCTGCAGTGGCTCAGACTTCGATCCCCACCCCATGGTTTTGTTGTAATTTTTATTGTCAGAAGGGGGTCGCGGTGCAATGAAGTTTGAGAACCCCTGCTTTAATCTATTGGTATTAATTTAAATACTTGTGCATGCTTATCACTCTTGACTTTCTTTTACTTAACTTTCCATAAATGTATCTTGATTTCCATAAATGTTCCATAAAAAAATCTTTGAAGTTCCCACTTCAGACAGTGAGAAAAATATACATATTGATTTTACTCCCCTTTGTGGTAACAAAGCTTATTATGACAAATGCAGAAGCTTTGCATTCACTAACAGCACCTTGAAATCAGTTAGTTTAAAAAAAAAAAGAGTGAGAATTATTTTCATTAACTACAACTGCCTCACAATCACGCTGTGAAATTTTGTAATTTTACAAACACTCTTCCCTAATTTTTTTCCAGTGACTCTCTCTTTCTTATTGCTGTGTTAATGATCCATAAAAACAATAGGGAAAACTGACCCTAATCTTGCAATGTGTGGTATAAAATTAAGCATATGCAAGTGCTTGCAGGATTGAGGCCTAACTTGCTACATAAGGCAAACAATGCAACTGACTATAGGCAACAGTGCTGTTTAATGCATACTAAGCAGATAGGAAAAAAAATAAAGAAAACATATTTTCCCCTCATTTCTTTCCCTTATAGTAATCTTAGATATTACTTGGAGTTACTTTACAACAGGTAAATCATTTTCTTACTGAACCGTGAGTTTTAAATTGTCAGTGTTCCTTTGTTATGTAATAATTAACCAGTGGGAACAGGTTGAATCTGGATTCTTCTAGGAAGCAGCTTAAGTCTAAAGAGTAACCCACTTTGCTAGTGAATCACTCTTCAAGGAGAAGCATTTTTGCTTCTTGTTTCCTCAAACATGAGCTCTTGTGTTGCAACTGAGTCCCCAGCATGGTTGTTTTTTCAACAGAGAGCACTTCTAGGGATGTGAGTTCATGCTGAGCAACTCCTGCATGGCGGTGAGTGCCATTAGCTCTCACTGACTTCTCATTTGAGCCCTAAATGTTCATGCTAATTTCCAGTCTTCTGCTTCAAGCAACATTAACCTGCATGTTTACTGTATTCCTTCTACAGTGCTTCTGAGGAAGAATGATCCTCTTTTTGCCCTGGCCATGCCTCTTTTCTCACATAAATGAGGATGAAACACAAGGGCTTTTTCCAGAGGTCAGAAATGTTGTGGGGAGGGGAGGGAGAGTGGAAGGGAAAGGGTGGGTAGGAACATCCCATGTAGTCTATTTTCCCTTCTACACAGATACATTATGGATTTTTGTGCATTTTGCTCCTGTCTATACTGCACAGTGGGAGAACTCAAAAGTCTTGATCCCTGACTCATTTACGTTCTCCAACAATGTGCCAGTGAACACTTGATTAGCACATTTGGGAACAATTCCCATGTCTTAAAGAGATTATTATTGTGTCTTGTTCCAATCACATTAAAATGGTTAAATCCCATTACAGCCCTCTTCTTAACAGAGCCATATTTTACTGTCTAGCAACGTATCTGTCTTTTTCCTATTTATGCTTTCCTACTAAAGTGTTTGAAGAGGGTGCAATCAAACAACTGTTTAATCAGCTTCCTCAGAACAGTTTATTAGAGGCTTGCAAGCTGGGTTTTCACCTGCTGGAACAGCAGTGGTTAACATGGTGAATGGGTTCTTCCTATGCACTGGTGATGGTCTTATTGGCTCATGTATTGCTGCATAGTTCCATAGTATTTGCTACCACTGGTCATTTGGAACGTTATGATATAGGCTTAGCAGGAATGGCACTTGTGTGGAAGTGATCACAGTCATCTAATTGTGTGCCGTTTGCCTCTCTTGCCATTCTTTCCCCAGTGTCCCCAGGCACCATTAATCTTAAGCCTTTGTCTGCTTTTTTGCATTTAATTATCCAACTTTGCTTTTTTATGTGATTCACATGAAGATAATTTCCTCTGCTTCCACTGTTTGATCAGCTTGTCTTAAATATAGGGGCACAGATGTCCAAGGATTTTTAAATATTAATTGCTACAAAAATTGAGCTATGAATTGTTGGTTCCTGACACTATCTTAAATCTGTTGCCTCATTCTCCTCTTCCTTTGGTGGCTCTGATATTCAGTCATCAACTATAAATAGTTAAGAGCCTTGATGTTCTGATTTTTAAAGGGAAACAATCATCTATTCCTCTGACGCGGTAAATTCAGATTTCTACCACCTTAAGGTCCTTTCCAGAATTCAGTCTTTTCTTACAGAGAGATTGCATTAATGCTTTACTTTCTGGCATTCCAGCTTGTGGAAAGGCAAACTGCACAGCAAATATAAAAACGGACTGAGAGAGAGATTTCTGTGCTGAATGTTCCCAGTCACCACACCGTGAGGGAACGAGGGAGATGACTCACCACGTACATGAGTTTTAATTTACTTTTTGAAAAAGTATTTTCTCTCTCCCCCACTGTCATAAACAGATAGGTAAGGGTTAATGCTTCTTTTACCTGTAAAGGGTTAAAAAGTTCACCTAGCCTAGCTAACACCTGACCAGAGGAACCAATGGGGGAACAAGATGTTTCAAAAGGAAGGAGGAAAGTTTTTCCTTTGTTTAGCGTTTCAGTTTCAGCCAGAGTGAAAAAGATCAAGGAACCAGCCTCTTATCAGAGTAGTAAGTTTTAGAAAGGAATAAATAGGGTTATGTTTATTTCTTTGTAACTTGTCTTATGCAATTAGAGGTAGAATCAGATTGGGTATTTGAGTATTTTTTTGTGCAACTGAATTTGTGCCCAGGGGAACATCCTCTGTGTTTTGAATCTGTTGTCTGTGAGAGTAGCTAGTATGCTAATCTCTCCCAGAGGGTTTTCTTTTACCTTTCTTTTCTTTAATTAAAAGCCTTTTTCTTAATACCTGATTGATTTTTCCTTGTTTTTAGATCCAAGGGGATTGAATCTGGACTCACCAGGGATTGGTAGGGGAAAGAAGGGGGGATGGTTAATTTCTCCTTGTTTTAAGATCCAAGGGATTGGATCTGGACTCACCAGGGAATTGGTGAAGGAGTCTCTCAAGGCTACCCAGGAAGGGGAAGGTTTTGGGGGGAAAAGGAGTGATCTAGACGCTGAAAATTCTGGATGGTGGCAGCGATACCAGATCTAAGCTAGTAATTAAGCTTAGAAGTGTCCATGCAGGTCCCCACATCTGTACCCTAAAGTTCAGAGTGGGGAGGGGACCTTGACACCCACACTTTTCTAAAATCCTCTTGGTACATCCTGGTTCACTGTTGATATTTCAGAATGCACATCTGCAATGGCCAGCATCTTACTGCAATCCATGGTATTTGTTATGACAGAGTGATACATTCTGCTATGTCTTCATTGAGGCAGGAAGAACCAAGAAGATTGCACAGAGAGGAAAGGAATTAAAGAAAGTTTAGTTAAAATTAATATTTGAATTCAGTGCCACACACAGCCCGGCTAGTGTGGCATTTGACATAATACTGTGATCTTAACTCAGTTTTCACATTGGCTTTGCAGTAAGTAAGTATTTTAATACACCATCTTGTATTCTGGCTGGAGCCAGGAGGTATGATCATGTGATCTAATCGCTGTTTTGGTGCACTGGGTACCAGTTGCATTTCTTAGCATTGATAAAGTTTTTATGTTGCTGCATAAAGCTTTTCATAAATAGGACCTAATTTACCTGAGTTAATGACATCTTACCCTGCTGGTTACCGGCTTTCTTTAACTGAGAGAAACTCTTTGCATCTTCCGTCCCAAACTATGTCATTTTTGGTGGTTAATTTTTAGGGCCATGATCTAATGGAGTAATGGTCTCAAGTTGCAGTGGGGGAGGTTTAGGTTGGATATTAGGAAAAACTTTTTCACTAGGAAGCTGGGGAAGCACTGGAATAATTGTTTAATAATTTGTTCCAGTATCTTCCCATATATCTAAATTAGACTGATGGTCTATAATTCCTCAGGTCCTCTTTGTTCTCTTTTAAAGATAGATACCATGTTTGCCCTTCTCCAGTTCTCTGTGACCTCACCCATTCCCTATGAGTTCTTGAAGATAATTGCATTTGCCTAATGATACATACGAGTGGTCATCTGAAGCCAAACATTAAGTTAGACATGTGCTTTCTGGATCAGGGCCTCTTGTCTCATCTGATAACATAATTCCACTAATTCTCCAGTTACTCACAGTCCTCCAGCAAAAACGTGGTAGATAATGTAATGCAAAAATAAGCAGGCAGAAAGTTCTTTTCTTTTAAATACATCACCAAAAACAAAGAGCTCAAACAATTTTTTCTCCTTTATAGACCACTTTTAAAATCAGGAACGCATATTCTACTTTTGAGGCCATGTTCTGACACCCATACTCATATTAACTTGTACCTTCCTGCACAGAAATTAATTTTGGCAATTTGTGGCGCAAAGTACTGAAAGGTAGAATCTGTCTCTCTTGAATCTAAAGGTAAACTGTATTAGTTTTCATTGACTTGCAATTGATTTAAACTAATTGTAATGCTGCAAAACCTTTTTATTGTAATGTTATTATAGAACACTTCGATGTGAAAGCTTAAGTTGTTCTACTTGATTTATGATTAGTAAATTTCATTTTTGGAGTTACCTGATTTGTTCATGTCTTTAATCCGAACCTCTGGATTCCAGCAGTTTTCTTGGATAACTCTGAAAACCTTTCCCTCCTTCATCATTTTTGCCTCCCCCTGTGAAATGAAATTTTCATTACAGTAATAAAGTTGTGTCACGATAATAAGGCCTAAATTCTACTGTGTTAGAAGTATGTGAGGCTGCCAGTGCCCATCCAGCTAGAATTCAGGCCCTACATTTTTGTTCAATAGAAAAAAAATTTTTTTAGAAATGTCATTTGTAATGCAAAAGGACAATATCAAGGTATCTTTTTATAATTTAAAAATAATCCCCTCTCTATTGCTGATACCCTTTGCTATCCTGAAACAATTTATTTAACTAAACTCCATCATTCAGGCACCTGAGTTTGACATCACAGTGATGTTTATGAGTGCTGTTTGTTGACTACAAGCCAAGTTCTGCCCTCAGGTTTGCCCTATTCTTTTGAAGTCAGTGGGCTCAAAAATGATCTTAGTAATTCCAGAGAGAATTCAGAGTAACTCCATAAATTCAGTAGAGTTCTGCAGATTCATGCTGTACAATTGAGATAGAATTAGCCCCAGTGGAAGCTGCAGGTTGAATTTTCTTCTTATTAATAAATAAATAAATAAATGAATACTGAAGCATTCATATCAGGGAAAAAAGATCCAATATAAAACAATTACCTGAACTATAGCAATACAGCTTTAATGCAAACCCTCTCAGGGTTGTGTAGGTCAGAATATTACCAAGGTCACTAACTTTGACTGTGTCCATTTAATTGTGAGAAGAGACAGCAGGTCAACACTTCTGACTTTAATTTTTGATTGGTTTGACAACTGGCCAGACACTGTGTAGTCACTGTCTTGTCAAATCAAGCCAAGGAAAATGAACGTAGCAACAGTTCACAGCCACTTGCTCTTATGGATATAAAGTGTCAGAGGGGTAGCCGTGTTAGTCTGGATCTGTAAAAGCAGCAGAGAATCCTGTGGCACCTTATAGACTAACAGACGTTTTGGAGCGTGAGCTTTCG
>NC_133778.1:62843076-62940576 GCF_003597395.2 Chelonoidis abingdonii
TGGGTATTCACCCACGAAAGCTCACGCTCCAAAACGTCTGTTAGTCTATAAGGTGCTACAGGATTCTCTGCTGCTCTTATGGATATGTTATTGGAGCTAGTGATTCAACACCAATAGCGACTACAACAGCTAATTTTCCTATTGTTTTATTCTTGAACAAATTGATGAGATGTAACCCATCAATACCTGCAAGGTCTGAGAGTTAAGAGATACTCTTAGCTGCTTCTGTTGGGTAATTGGAATGCATGAAAGTTGAGCTATGGGAGTCAACTGGATTAAGTTAAGTCTGGACCCTGCAGATTCCACCTGTGTGTGTTAGGGATGCATGAGTGTAGAGCAGACATGTTGGAGACGAGCAGTGACGGGATCTGCGATTACACTGATTTAGTGGCTGGGAACCCCTCTGTAAAGGGTGTGGAGGAATAGTACAGTGGATGGCAGCTGGATGCAGTGAAGCCCTAAAGCCTGCTCCAAGCTGAGGGGGCACATTCTCTCCAACTCACACCTAGTTTCCGCCCCCAACACACACAATCAGTTGACTGACGCTCCTGGAGGAGAGGTGAATTTCACTCTGTGTACATCTATTCTGCAGTGTAAAATAACAGTTAATTCAGACTATTCCTTGTTATGAACACAGACATACACTTTCTTAAATTAATAAAATTACACTCATTGCAGCAGGCATACTCAGTTGCATGTCTCCTCTCTATGAGGAGTTAGGCTGTTTTTAACCTTGAATATGTTATTAGCTTCATACATCATTCACAAATATATTTCCCTGATAAATATTTTAAAACCTCTTTTTCTCTCCCTTTCTGTGCCACCTTGACAGGTTGCCAGAATGAGCTGGCAGCAATATTACAGTTTGAGAAAATGACTCACAATATTATAACCAGTAATTACAACTCCACAATCCTGTTTCTCTGGCAAAATCCTTTAAAGTCTATTAGAATTGATTTTCTAAATAGATGGGGATAGCTTAGCCATACATTCCAATAAATTTTAAAAATCCAGTATCAAGCCACTGTTGATTATTATGTAACATGCAGGTAGCAGGATATTTGGGATAAGGGAAAGGCCTAGTGGAATTAAAGATTTTGTCATATAAAAATAGACTATGTGCCCTTTATTGAGTTACCACTGGGAGTATTTCAGTGAGCGCACTAGACTTTTAATTCTTTCTTCAGAGTCTGCTAGCATCTAAAGGACTCATATGTATTTTCTTTTATTAATACTGAAAACAATGTTAGACAGATTTTAATTTCACCAAGGGACCTGTCTGCTGTTAATACATAAATACTGAAAGATAAAAAGAAACCCTTTCCATGCAATATCAGGCTATGCAATATGAAAGAGTTTCTAATAAGCTAAGTGCCAGGCTATAAAGAATTGCAATTGCTGCTTTCATTGTGTTAATTGAATTTTGCATGATCAGGGATGTGCCACTGATCAATCCTGAACCCTCATATTTGTGTGTAATTCAGGAAAAGCCTGTTTTACAGAACAAACTGCCGTTCCTCTTATTCACCTGACCAAATTCACTCAGATCAATGAGATTACCCATATGAGTAAGGCAAGCAAGATTAGCCCAACAAAAAAATGAGAGCTGGAAATCCAGTCATGTTGCTACAGTCTCTGGATGCTACCATTAAAATGCACATGATCCTGACACTTTCAAAATACAAAATTATGTAGTAATTTTGTAAAGTTAATTGGAAGCAGATTTTGCAGTAATGATAAACACATGGATCCTGAGGAAAACTGTTCATGTTTCCAAACCAATGGCTAGAGTGGAACCGTCAGACAAGGTACTAAGAGATCTCTATTCTTAAGGCTTAATCAATTTACCTAGGACATAATTTAAGATTTGTATGACATCTCCTCCTAATAGCACCCGGAGTTTTATGCTTTAACAAATTTATGTGGAAATTAAGACACAGATTTAAGAATCAGTTGTCTGAAATCAGTTGAGCAACATGACAAAGTTTCTTATCATCAGGCTCATCAGTTTCATTCAGAATTTCATTCCTTTGAAAAAATACGTAATTCATTTTTTATAGTTTGATTCTTTTTTACAGAATCTTATGAGAAGTTTTTTCCTCCTCTCATCGTAAGACACATTTTCCCTTGGTCCAGTTCTATGCAAAGGACTTTATTCCCTCCCAATGACAGTAACATCCAACCTACTCTGACAGAGGCAGCACTGGATAGCCCATAGTGCTGCGACTACTAGCTTGCCACAGGGTTCCAACTGAATCTTTAAAAAATTCCATGGTTTATAATTCCAATGATGTTGGGGACATTGGAATGTTCTTGCAATAAACAGATGTTGCATTTTATCAAACTCCTCAACTTTATTTTTATTACTCGTGTGCTCACACAGATGCACACACAGACACACACAGACTGTGATTTTCCAAGCTGCCAAAGGATTTGGATGTCCAGTTCCTATTCTGTAGCCTGAGCTATAGATTATATATTAATTATATTGATCACTTAAGAATTCTCAATTATCACTTTGAGGGTTGACAGGTTCTTGTCTCGAGATCAGTATTATTAAAATCTATTAAGATTAATAGGAAAAAAGCGTCTAAATTCATCAAGTAGCTTGGAAAGTCTCAATCTGTGTTTTACATAACACATGTAAAGGTTATAACTCTTGTGAGGAATCATGGGAGTAAGGCTTTTTTTTGTTTGTTTGTTTTTTTAAGCAGAGCAGCTCAGTTACTCTCTTTGTGAGACTAAAGCTGAAGGGGATGCTGAGGCAACAACCTGAAAATTCCAAACACTAGATATTTATTCTTTTTGTGGTGTTGTGCAGATTCAGTCAATCAAATATTACTCATTCCTCTATCTCTCAGTGCAGAGGTCCCATTTGGAAGTCACGTCTGAACCTCAGAAGATGGGAGCAGATTAACTGTAACTCTGTCTTGTTAAACTCACCATCTAGCCTGCCAAGTATTTAATAATGTAACTGGTTTTAGTTAGTTGACTTAAATGGGAGTGTGCACATGCTTAAAGTAAAGCATGTGCTCAAGTTCTTAGCTGGACTAAGGACGTCTCTCCTTTTTGCACTCTCAGCTGTGCACCTTGTGTCTTGCTGCTCACTATATATAAATCATTCTTCCTATTCTTACCCACCAGATACCTCCTCCTTTTCTTCAGATCCCTCTTTAGCTAACTACCTAGGCATCACCACAGTATGAGCACCTCACAGTCATTAATATTCTCACAACAACTCCATGTGGCAGGCAGATGGGGAACTGAGGCAGGAGCCTAAGGAAGCACAGGAAGTATGTGGCTGTGATGTGAACTAAATACAAGTTTCTTGAAGTCCAGTCCAGAGCCTTGTGCACTAGATCATCCTCCTTATCCTACCTCTTCAAGCACCCACTCTTCCTTTGTCAACACAATACAATCCTGGGACCCAATGCAGCACCTACTGAAGTCAGTGGAAAGCTCCCATTAACATCCCTGGGCAATTGGGTTAGGATCCTGAAGTGTTAGTTTGCCTCTTCGCTTGTGTTCATTTGTCCTGTATTATTTACCTCCTCAGGGAAGGCTTTGTGTCTTGTGTGTAAACTTATGGCACTATAAACTATTTTATTTATTATTATTACCAACAAATTATTCTTAAATTTTATTTTATGGGCTCAATTGTTGCTAGCTTTGCACAAATCTATGAGGGATAAGGAGAGAGTATAAGGAACCTTCCCTTCTTTGTGAACCTGAGGTGGCTGGATGGATTGGCAGTCCCTGCGCTCCACTGAGGGCAAGGACTGCTCCAGGCTAGTTCCATTAATCATGCTAACCTCTCCAGAAGGCTGGGGGCCTGGGAAGGGAGCTGGCTCATCCTAGAAGGGAGTGAAATATGTTCTCTCTGTGCTGCTAGTGGCATCTTGAGATACAATGCATTCTGTATCGCCTGCTAAGGCAGGTCACTTCTGCACTGCCCCTTGCTGCAGGTTCTGGTTATATACACTACAACTATAGCAGGTTGGAGAAAAAAAATTAGAAAAATGAGTTTTTCATTGGAATTTGCCAATTTATCAAAACCAAAAATGTCCTGTAGCGATAATTTGATTTTGACAACGTTCTGACTAAACACTCCCTGCCATGTAGGTGTCCTGGAGCCCACCTGACTCCTTCCCTGCCTGCCTGCACGTTGGGGATCCCCAGGCTCCCATGGTCAGCAGCAGCCCACAAGGTGGACTGCCTCAGAGCTCCCTTCCTATCTAGGGAGAATTTGGGAGTTTTGTTGAGAATTGAAACAAAAGCAGATTTTGAAATAACAAAATCCTCCGGAAAATGGAATTACCTTTCTTTTCACAGGGTTAGCCACAGAACTGAAAAATCAATTATGCACACAGCTCGGTGTATAGTATGGCCCCCAAAAGGCTGCATACTGTTCCGACTGAAAACAATGTTCTGTCTTTGCTGTCCTTGCTAAAAGCTGAGGAAAAAATTACTCTCTTCTTTTTGAAAAGTTCTTTGTTCTAGTTCTTTAACTTCTATAAATATATGATTAGATAGTTCCATTTGTGTTTTCTTTTCCTTCTAGACTGCCATATAATGTCAGAAGATCTGGGTCAATTTCTAGGTTAAATTCTAAAATTGGTGATTCTATGGAAAAAAAGTTTTTAATTTGATCTAAGTTATGCTTTTTTATTATTAAAATCCATTTTTTTAGATTCTGAATACAGTAGAACCTCAGAGTTACGAACACTTCGGGAATGGAGGCTGTTCGTAATTCTGAAATGTTCGTAACTCTGAACAAAATGTTATGATTGGGCTTTCAAAAGTTTACAACTGAACATTGACTTAATACAGCTTTGAAACTTTACTGTGCAGAAAAAAATTCTGCTTTCCTTTTATGTTTTTAGTAGTCTATGTTTAACACAGTACTGTGTACTCTCTTTACTTTTTTTTGGTCTCTGCTGCTGCCTGGTTCCAAATGAGGTGTGTGGTCAGTTCATAACTCTGAGGTTCTTCTATATTAGGCTGTGGTAATTATGAAGACTGCTAGATAATATTTCAAATTGAGATTAGAAGGCAGTCAGGTCATCTTATACCCTATCTCAGTCTTTTAACAGAAAGATCTATGGTGATATTTCAGTGTTTGGAGTAATCTTGTTTCCTAAAAAGATGCATCTTAATGACGCTGCAAGTTAAACATTGGCCATCAACCTTATTGGCACTCTGCTTTTTAAAGGGTACAGGTGGCTGACACCACAACAATGCCTTACGGAATGAGAACCAGCATACCTTGCAATGGTGGTCCAGTTGAACCCATCCGCCATAACCATATCTCTGTGAAGGAAGAAAGAAAAGGCCAGTGATTAGACAGTGGTGTGGAATGAAAATCAAAGGCTCAGTTCATGCAGCTAGACAGATCCAAGTGCAAGATGACCCTCATGGATAAAGCCTTCCCTCCCAAATAGCAGCATCTCCCTCAGGAGGAGCCAGAATAGGGCAAAGAGGAGGGGGAAGTAACGGCAAAAAAGAAACTCAAAGAGTCACGAAGAAAAGAGGAGGAGGAGAAGAACTGAAATAAAATAAAAATATCCACTGCTCTAGTGTGGGAGACACAATAGCCTTTTGTGGGCATGCTTAGGTACCATAGATAGTCATCTAAGAAGTAGTTAAGACAGACCCATCCCCTTTTAAGAGTGTTTTCCACTGACTTCTTGAATTTCTATGATTCATTTTCATCGTTAATATCCTTTTAGAGCTTTATTAACTAAAAGTGGATGCAAAACCACATTTTCTTTAGGCTGTCAAAAGTGGGACTGTTTCATCTGATGAACGGCAGCTAGAATGGGTAGTGCACTTACATACTTATGGTGCACATATTGTCAGGATCTCAACTGGTGTTAATTGGCATTACTTCACTGAATTGAGTTGAACTACATTGATTTACACCAGCTGAAGATCTAACATAGGATATATGCATCCATGTTTGTGAGAAACTATGTCATATCCAGTGTGTATTACATGCAGCTATGTAGCTATACTTCATCCATATAACCTTACATATATACTCATTTAGCATCCAACTAGCTATTTGCACAGCTTTCTTCACAATAATGTTATCTTCATCTGCACAGTGTTTTCTGTTCCAATGATGCACATATGGAAGATTCAGTTAGATAAGGTTAAGACATTTTTACCAGAAAACCTCAGTTAAATACCTCGGATCTGGAGAAAGCTTCTTGAAGCTCTGAATACATATCCAGAACAGATAATAACAATTGAGAATTGTCAATTCCCCCTGGAATAAGTTAATCATAGAATATCAGGGTTGGAAGGGACCTCAGGAGAGGTCATCTAGTCCAACCCTGTGCTCAAAGCAGGACCAATTCCCAACTAAATCATCCCAGCCAGGGCTTTGTCAAGCCTGACCTTAAAAACCTTTAAGGAAGGAGATGCACTCATGCCAACAATCCTAGCATAGAATATCAGGGTTGGAAGGGACCTCAGGAGGTCATCTAGTCCAACTGCCTGCTTGAAGCAGGAGCAATCCCCAGACAGATTACTTACTGTGCAGAAAAAAATTCTGCTTTCCTTTTATGTTTTAGTAGTCTATTTTAACACAGTACTGTGTATCTCTTTACTTTTTTTGGTCTCTGCTGCTGCCTGGTCCAAATGAGGTGTGTGGTCAGTTCATAACTCATGAGGTTCTTCTATATTAGGCTGTGGTAATTATGAAGACTGCTAGATATATTTCAAATTGAGATTAGAAGGCAGTCAGGTCATCTTATACCCTATCTCAGTCTTTTAACAGAAAGATCTAGGTGATATTTCAGTGTTGGAGTATCTTGTTCCTAAAAGATGCATCTTAATGACGCTGCAAGTTAACATTGGCATCAACCTTATGGCACTCTGCTTTTTAAAGGGTACAGGTGGCTGACACCACAACAATGCTTACGGAATGAGAACCAGCATACCTTGCAATGGTGGTCCAGTTGACCCATCCGCCATAACCATATCTCTGTGAAGGAAGAAAGAAAGGCCATTGATTAGACAGTGGTGTGGATGAAAATCAAGGCTCAGTTCATGCAGCTAGACAGATCCAAGTGCAGATGACCCTCATGGATAAAGCCTTCCCTCCCAAATAGCAGCATCTCCCTCAGGGGACGCCAGAATAGGCAAAGAGGAGGGGAAGTAACGGCAAAAAGAAACTCAAAGAGTCACGAAGAAAAGAGGAGGAGGAGAAGAACTGAAATAAAATAAAAATATCCACTGCTCTAGTGTGGAGACACAATAGCCTTTTGTGCATGCTTAGGTACCATAGATAGTCATCTAAGAAGTAGTTAAGACAGACCCATCCCTTTTAAGAGTGTTTTCCACTGACTTCTTGAATTTCTATGATCATTTCATCGTTAATATCCTTTAGAGCTTTATTAACTAAAAGTGGATGCAAAACACATTTTCTTTAGGCTGTCAAAAGTGGGACTGTTTCATCTGATGAACGCAGCTAGAATGGTAGTGCACTTACATACTTATGGCACATATTGTCAGGATCTCAACTGGTGTTAATTGCATTACTTCACTGAATTGAGTTGAACTACATTGATTTACACAGCTGAGGATCTAACATAGGATATATGAATCCATGTTGTGAGAAACTATGTCATATCCAGTGTGTATTACATGCAGCTATGTAGCTATACTTACTCCATATAACCTTACATATATACTCATTTAGCATCCAACTAGCTATTTGCACAGCTTTCTTCACAATAATGTTATCTTCATCTGCACAGTGTTTTCTGTTCCAATGATGCACATATGAAGATTCAGTTAGATAAGGTTAAGACATTTTTACCAGAAAACCTCAGTTAAATACCTCGGATCTGGAGAAAGCTTCTTGAAGCTCTGAATACATATCCAGAACAGATAATAACAATTGAGAATTGTCAATTCCCCTGGAATAAGTTAATCATAGAATATCAGGGTTGGAAGGGACCTCAGGAGAGGTCATCTAGTCCAACCCTGTGCTCAAAGCAGGACCAATTCCCAACTAAATCATCCCAGCCAGGGCTTGTCAAGCCTGACCTTAAAACCTTTAAGGAAGGATTCTACCACTCCTTAGGTAACCCATTCCAGTGCTTCAACACCTCCTAGTGAAAAAGCTTTTCCTAATATCCAATCTAAACCTCCCCCACTGCAACTTGAGACATTACTCTTGTTCTGTCATCTGGTACCACTGAGAACAGTCTAGATCCTGCCTCTTTGGAACCCTTGTTGGTTCTGAAGGCTGCTATCAAATCCCCCCTCATTCTTCTCTTCTGCAGACTAAACAATCTCAGTTCCCTCAGCCTCTCCTCATAAGTCATACACTCCAGCCTCCTAATCATTTTTGTTGCCCTACACTGGACTCTTTCCAATTTTTCCACATCCTTCTTGTAGTACAGGGCCCAAAACTGGACACAGTACTCCAGATGAGGCCTCACCAATGTCAAACAGAGGGGAACGATCATGTCCCTCGATCTGCTGGCAATGCCCCTACTTATACAGCCCAAAATGCCATTAAGCCTTCTTGGCAACAAGGGCACACTGCTGACTCATATCCAGCTTCTCATCCATTGTAACCCCTAGGCTAGCCATTCGGTCCCTAGTATGTAACAGTGCATGGGATTCTTCCATCCTAAGTGCAGGACTCTACACTTGTCCTTGTTGAACTTCATCAGGTTTCTTTTGGCCCAATCTTCTAATTTAAGTTAATAAAATGGTTAAAGAGTAAATGTTACATGACAAAGTATAAATAGAAAATATTAGAGGAATATTTGATGAAATGAGTTTGGAAATCTGACAGTGGTTTCCAAACGTCTTGCTATTTTATACAGTTATTAAGATTGATAAGAAAAATTGTATTTTACCATTACATACAAGAGAAACTTCCAAATATTTGTCATTTTTATTGTTTATGATGCTTTTCTCCTTAAAAAACAGCAGGCATTCATAAACCATAAATGAATACTCTGAACCCAAGGGCACATCTTGAAAGTTGAACATTTGCATTAGTATTGGAGTGTAGCCAATTACTAAACAGCGCCAGTAAGATTAGCTAGTGAACTTCCACAATTATTATAGTAGCAAAAGGTTTCCTTTGTGTATGACTTTAGCACATATTCCTTGATTTAATGACAAAAATTCTTTTAAATCTCTGGCATCTGGATCCTGCAAGGTGCTGACCTAAGGGTGCTCAGCGCCTTGTAGAGGGAGCTCAGAGCTTCACAGGATCAGGCCATAACATAATCCTCTTTAGGACTCAGTCCTTCAAGGTGCTGATCACTCTGTAGTCCAGCAAAACACCCAAGTATATACTTAGCTTTAAGTACATAAATTGTTCCTTTGACTTCAGTAGGACTATTCAGATGCTTAACTTTAAATATGTGCTTGACTCTTTTGCTGGGTTGGGTTAGTACACTTGCAGAATTGAGCCTTTAGCCTCTAGTTCAGTAAGATACCTAACCATGTGTCTAAGAATTGATTTTAAGATGCCTGACTCACATGCATAAGTACCTTACTATATTAGGGATGTACCTTACTGTACAGAATAGTATTTTAAAGCAGAAACAACAACCAAATGAAGTATGTGAAGGAAAATAAGAGATGAGAAATGATCCGGCACAGATCCTAGCAAACTGCAATTAGTTAATCATTAGCATGAAGATGTATTGATTCTGCATTTCAGCTTCCATGATTCAGCAGCAAGGCTGAAGGTCACTTTCTTCTCCCTATTAATATTTAATCAGGAGAGACAGGCTTAAAAGATACAAGTTAGATGTCCATTGAGTCTCCTGAAGAGGTTTAAAGTTCTTTGAATAAAAAATAAAAAACCTCACCAGAGGTTTATTTTCATTTAATTCTTCAAATCATAAGATTTGAAATTATATGAAATAATGAAATAGGACAATAGAGAGAGGGTCAGAATTCCCTATTTTTTCCATAAAGTAACAGTTTGCAGGAAACTGGACAAAGCAGGAATCATTAACACATCAGCATAAGCAAAATTATGATCCTGCACATCCAGTGCAGGCAGGCAAATCAGTCACTGACTTCAGCTATACATAAGGCCCCTGACTTCAGCCAGAGATGCTGTTGACCGTGGTATGTTGATATATTTATTTACACCAGTTTAAATGTACATACCATTAAAACTGTGTTTTGCCAAGGACACATAGGGTGTGAGCCAAAGTCCACTAAAATAAATGAAAAGACTTCCATTGACCTCAATGGGCTTTGGATCAGCTCCCTAATAATTATGATTATGCAGCTATACAGATAACAGAAGCACTATACAGCTCAACCATATAGACAATAGATCAAGTAGTCAATGATCTAGTTTTTTTCCCACCAATTTTCCCCCTTATGCCCTCAGGGATTAACTGGATGCATTTCATACTTCTCATTCAAGCACTTCACTGATCACTTTTTCACTTCACTTACTCAAAATTACTAGTTACTTTTGAAAATGTTGGCCCATACATTTGGAGCTATAAAGAATTCAGCAAGAGGAGTGAAAAAGCAGTTCTAACCAGTTTAAGAGAGAGTTTTCCTTGCAATATGACCTCTTCAAGTGCAAGGCATCACTAATTATACTGCATAGCTTCGGGGTCTACTTTATCTTCTGAATTCTGGTGCTGATATTAGACTTGGCTCTTTGTTTTCAACTTTCTGATTTATAAGCCTTCTGTAAGGCTTCATACTTAAACTTCATTGCCTTTTTAAAGTTCTAGCTTATTTGGATATAGATTTTCAAATGCCTAAGCCTAGCAGGAGAAATAAAGACATTTTGTTAACTTTGGCATTATTGATTCAAGATTGCTTTTTCCCATTGTCAAGAGACTCTTTTCTGTGGAATAATCAATCTCCAATGATTTATGAAAAGCTTCTGCATAACAGTGAGACATTGTTAGCCACTTATTGTTGGAGAGCACTGGTGAAATCCCAGATTCTCACCACAAAGCTTCTGCCTTTTCAAGATTATAATCAAGAGCTTGGCAACTTTTATTTTGTTTATAACCAATTTGCTTAAGGAACATTTTACAAAGATAGTCCCAATTTTCATTGTTAGCAAAAAAAATGCTAAGGTCTTCAGGGATGGTCTAGGTCGATTTGGTCCTGCCTCAGCACTGGGGACTAGAGTAGATGACCTCTTCTACAGCCCTAAATTTTAACGATTCTTTGATTTTTATATATGTTATGGGTTTCCAATTTCACAGGTGAACAAATCCAACACAAAGGTTTTCTATTATCTTAGGTTCAAGATTCAGTAATTCTGATGCCAACAATTCAATGTAAAAATTATAAGATACCACTGCATGTGCCTGTGATGGAGCTAATGGACCAGAAAACACGTTACCTTCCAATCAGTTCTATCTGTATCATTGTTACTGTTGACAGTTTTAAAGAAATAATCACATATGTGTTTTTAATTCCAGGTCCCATTACTACTCATTTTTGAATAAATAAATTGCAGTTTTCTGTCCTTCTCTAACCTTCAACCTCCACGAGCCTGTGCACTTAACATTCACAGAAACACGGAGCTAACAAACCTGCAAAAACTACTTTTGAAATTTCTGTCATCAGGAACAAATTGAAACCTTAGTATATCAAAGGCAGAGAGACACACAGTGTAAAGAGAGCTTCAGCTTGTGTCTGGTGCCTAAGAGCAAGGTTGAAATCACAGTATTCTTTTGCAGTCAAAAGATAGACACAATGAGATAAAATGGTTTCATATTGACAGACAAAAACCTAGTAGTCTTTCATTCTAACTAAAACAGCCATTACAAAAAACAAACAAACAAACAAAAAAAACCAAACCAGCTAATTCAGTCCTCATCCTCTCTCTTAACTAATTTGCTAGCTTGCCTCAAATGGAAATATTATATGAGCTTTAAAAATCACTTACACTCAACTTGTTTAATGGAGCTGATCATACAAAGTCACAGTTTTATCAGAAAATAATTTCAGAATTTACATTCTCTTTCATTATATGAGTGACTTTACTAATTCTCTACATTGCTGCAGAATTAATAAAAAAGGATAAAAATATATTCCATAGTGTTCAACATGGTTAAGGCTATCCTACAAACTGAGTTAGAACTAGATACGTCTATATTTTTTAAATTAAACAATCCGATTATATGTAACATCAAAAGAATTAGATTTTTTTAGTACAATAATACCTATAGCACATTCCATTTTCAAAGTACTATGCAAATATTAACTGTTGTGGGTATGGCTACATTTGAAATTTCAAAGCGCTGCCGCGGCAGCACTTTGAAGCGTGAGTGTGGCCGGAGCGCCAGCGCTGGGAGAGAGCTCTCCCAGCGCTGCATGTAAACCACATCCTCTACGGGTGTAGCGTGCTGCGCTCCCAGCGCTGCCGCACTGATTACACTGAGGCTTTACAGCGCTGCATCTTGCAGCGCTGAGGTGGGTGTTTTTTCACACCCCCTGAGCGCGAAAGTTGCAGCACTGTAAAATGCCAGTGTAGCCATACCCTAAGAAATCCCCAGAGCACCCATGCCTCCATATTACAGATGGGGACGGTGAGACAGAGAGGGGGTTAAGAAATAGATCACACCTGTGTGAAAAACAAGCCACCAATACTTCTTCCTCTTGCGTCTGGGTCCTACTGCACTACCAAGGCAGCTTGCAGCTATGGAACATGGAGCCTACGGAATTACCTCTGACAGTGCATTTTGGATTTACTAGTCAATAAGTGATAAGATTTAGACTACCTCTAATGCAAATATTAAAAACAAACAATTTAACTTGCCCTCTATTCTGAGCAGTATTTGAATTTATTAACCGAGTTTTTCATTTAGAGTGCAATATACTGAATCTGTCCAATGGCTTAAAAAGTTTCAGCAAAAGAAGAAATAGTTAAAAAAAAAAAGTTAGCTAAACACAGAAAGGGTGATCTTGTATCCATTGACATCAGTGGTGATACTCCCATTCACTTCAGTGGATGCAGGCTGAATTGCAAAGTGATTTCAGTCTTATTCATTATTAGTCATTTACTTAATGCTTCTTTACAGGTATTAAGAAAATGTGAGTACAAACCAAATTAAGGGGGAGATTTAAAGTCAATGGGATTTGGGCACCTAACTGTCCTTTGTGTCTTTGAAAACCTTCCCCTAATAGGTTAACTGTTTTACTAAGAACACAGAATTAATAGTGCAGCATTTTTACAACTATAAATCTTTAAAAAAAATCACATTGTTCAGGCACTATATAAAAACACAGAAATCTGCAACCATCCCATCTACTTAACTCAGCAACCAGCATAGTAGGCCTTTGTTTTATAGAGCTTCAAAATTCATAATTAATGTGGATTTAGAAAGCACACACAAACTCAAACTGCTTTAAAGTAATACAAGGGGCTTGAAATAGGGCCCAAGGAGTTTTTCTTTAATAAGTAGTGCAGAATGAGGATCTTAAATCCCCCCAAATCAGAGAAAAACCTATTGAAAACAGATGTTTATATAGTAATAGAAACATTGATAAATCAGAAGTTACAATGGTAACAATAGATGTTGCTCTAATACTGCAGCAAATGTCTAACCTCTTATTACCTCTTTTAGATCAGGCCATTCCTTAGGTAGAATGTGACTATGAATATCAATTTTCATCTCTAAAGGATCACACGAGAATTGCTGTTTTAAGAAGACATTTTCTAATTAACCTTGAGTTCGCTGTACTCTCTGGCATAGCAGATTGCTGTTAACTTAGGGTGTTATTTAAGTCTACCTGCTGGCCTATCAGGTTGTCTACATATAGTAACCAATCAGGGAGCTAACACTCCATGGGAGCTGCAAAGTAATGTAAAGTCAATGACTCTCAGGAAGTGCTATTGCATAAATTACTGTACAATGGAGAGCGAGGTTAAGCTGTGTATTTATACATACAGTATAAATGGAGTTTTTGATCTAGAGCCTGAAATAAAAGTTGGTTTATAAACATAAAACTTAATTATTATAGAAAAACAAAGACTTTAAACATGTTGCTATTAACTCCCTTCTTTCCTCTTCTGAAAGATTTTAGAAAGAGGAAAATCCAGCCACTAATGGATAAATTTATGCTTCTTATTTTCCCTCTCCTTTTCGCAGAGTCCCTTCAATATTACTCTATAAAAATTCATGGAAATGCAGAATTGTGGCTGTAGCTACTTCTTTGGCTTGGTCACAATACTGGCTTATTTTATCCTCCCTCCCTCATTCAGTATGTCCACACAATATCACTCATTCTCCCCCAGGCTCTCTAACACTGGCTGGGACTATCCTTTATTCTCTATAATTTTAGTACTACTAGCTCAGTCTGTGCCCCCCCAGCCTATGATTACTGTCTGTCGGACACTATTGGCTCCATCTGGAGTTCTAGGGAAGACCATAGATTATGGTGCTTTTTCAACAGCTATGCACAACTACTAGATCACAACTGTCTCTCTGTATCATATAATGCAAGTTGCTGTGTTCAAAAATTAGAATTCCATGCTGAAGTGCAGCTTCTTACATTTGTGTTAATAAAAAGCATGGAATATATTCATTCATTTTTAGAGGAGTGTCAAGGGACTTCTTTCTTGCTTACCTCAGGCACCATGTCATGGTTCATCATAGAGGGCTGATCTTGACAACCTCCAAATGCTGGTCAGAGAATAAGATAAGGCCTTAGGGCCAGAGCAGTTCTGCTAACCCAGGGAGCTTGGGACTGGAATTCTGGACTTCCATGTGGTTGGACATCACCAGAACCTCCCAAAAGGAAAATGACCCTGTAATTCAGAGCTGCTTGTTATTTATTTCATAGCTACTAAACAGTTAAGGGTCTGTCCTGCATTATAGTACTACAAATCTTTGGGACTACTATATGTATCTTAATGGTGAATCCTTTTATTTGCTCCACTCAGCACAGCACTGTGCCAAAGGTCTCAGAGACCTTGGCAACTTTATAGGAGTCACATTTGTGTACAGGTGATCTGCTGTTGAACAACTTCTGGTTTGCAATGTGCATTAAAAGGCAGGTAAGTCCTCAAGGGAAACTTTGAAAAACAGTGGACTTGATTCCCCAGCACCATGCCAAGTTTCTTGGGTGAAATTCACCCCAGTGCAGAGGGACGATGCATCACATAAGAGTTATATTAGGGGTCAATGTGAGCATGAAGTTCCACTTCATCAAGGTCAATAACTCTCAACAAGTGTTATTGCATAACACCCTGTGGTGGGTAAGGGCTCTCAACTGGAGTGCATTTCACCCTTACAGAATAAAGACTGCATTTTTGTGCAAACAAGAAGAAACTGGAAAAGAGAAACACTCAAAATGCAGACTGTCCAAGCAAAATTGTTTTTAAATATTTCTCAAAGTTTCTATGAGGCATCACAAAGTCTTTAAAAACAAACTGCACTCCCTGATTAATGCGGAAGCTTCCATATATTCTTTTTGCACAATCTTCTTTCATGACTTCTTTGAGGTAAAAAGTATTCTTCAGGATAACTTTGCCAGATAACAACAATTAGGGGCCAGGACTGATTTCAGGTACACTTGTGAAAAATCTGGAGTAGTCCCACTGATTTCAGTGACAATCATTGTAACTGACAGTAGAATTAGATTTACTGCTCTTAATCTCTTTTCAAAAAGATTTCCGTTTAGTCAGGGTTTTGAAGGAGTGCTGGGATCTGAGATTCAATGTCTTCCATATGGCATTTGAAGATCCCCATTTTACCTTTGTTTCATTACCTAAAAAAGTTTGTTGTCATATGTGTGGGGAATGATGACACAAAAGATCTTCATGCATCAGGAACACCAACATGCATAGTCAAACTGCTGAGAAACTGTTGCCACTCATCTGAAGTATCAAGACTGGTCACTTTCAAGAAAAGTAAAATTGAAACAAAAGACACAAATATAGGATGGCCTTTGTCAAATACCCCTGTGCCAAATTTGCAAACCAGCTTCTAAAAATGAACCCTCAATTTTGCATGCTCTTTACTGGCATTTGCAAATTTAGTAGCTAGATGTCTAGCTACCTGGTTTGTGTGTATAAATCAGCTATTTTACACACAAGGAGAGCATTGCAACTGGTTAAGAATGTGTGCGCTGTTGGTGGCTAAGCTGAGGCTACTTAGAAAATTTGTCCTTTTAGAAATTAAATGAATAAGTATAGAATAGCATGCTGGTAGCAGTTGCTTAGCAACACATTGTTTCTTGGCTTTCCCAGTGACTGCATTGGTCCTTTGAGACTGTCATCAAAGACCACATAGTCCCTGAGGCTGTGAGATGAGTCCATCTTGTAAATGTCACCTTTAAAAATAATGCAAGAGTCTGGAATTTTATTTTTTGCACAATATCAAATAGGCAAACCTTCCCCATGAAGTTAGCTTACTGCTAATAGGGCCAAATCTTCTTCCATGTCTGCAGAAGACCCAGAATCTGGTAGAATTCTAGGGTACCCCTGGCACTGAGAAGCTTGGAAGTGTAGAGTCCGTTAATAATTAGCTGTTAAATAGTGCTCAGAGTACTTTACAAAGGTCAGTATTTTAATCTCCATTTTAGAAATGGGGAAACTGAGGCACTCTGGTGAAGTGATTTGCCCAAGATGTGTCTGTCTCTCTCACACACACACCCCACCCAGGTGAGTGGTAGACCTAGGGCTCCTGAGTCCTAGGCCAATGCTTTAATTTATTATGCCACACTGTCACCAAGGACCACTAGATGGCCTAGAGCCAAGTTCCAGAGAGGCTGTCTCAAAGGGAGTGTGGAAATGGCTCTCAGCACATAGCAGCAGCTATTGAACTCAGTGGGTACCAACCTCTTCCCAGTGGGTGTAACCTCAGCACACCCTTGGATCCAGACTGTGCACAGCAGACATGCCACACACACACACACACACACACTCACTCTCTCTCTCTCTCTCTGAGGGCATTGGGATCTAGGCAGAAGCTCTCTTCCTCACTCTCCCCACCCTGCCCTTTATATGCCTTGGGGGGAAAACTGCAGAGACCTGCCAGCTAGAGACTCCAGTTGATAGGAGCAGAAGCAGTCAAAGCAGGGACCTCTTGACATTCCTGTCAAAATTGACTTTCTCTGCCCCATGTCAAATGGCGTGGAGCTCCTTCAACTCACATCCTGAGAGTCTGCCAAAAATATCCCACAATCCCAAGGGCTGGCTTCCAGAATCTCCAATCAACTAGAGTGAAAAAAGGAAGCAACCTCCTTTGGTGTACTACAGCAGCTCAGTGAATCAGTGTTAACTCTTTCATTGTCTTCTGACCACTGAGCTGCAAACACACCATCAGAGAACCTTCAGTCTTTGCAATGGAGACTGATCAGAACAAGCCCTTTTCAAAGCATGCTGCTTCATGGTCACTGGAGCACAGCCAGATTTTGGTAAATATCAGGTGTGAGGCCACCAAAACAGTAGACTTTAGTAAGAGTACCAGAAATGATCACTCATACCAACAAATAACAATTGGCACTGCTGCAAATTTACCGGACCAGTGACCAGTGCAGGGAGCAGATTAAGTGTCAAGAGTGATCAGTAGTGGACCTCCGGCAACTTGCCAACATCCTGCCTGTTTTATGAGGAGTTTGACTGAGTGCTGGGTGCTGTGTCAAGAATGGAACCAATGGTGCTGCATGATAAACTGATCATCTGGAATGGTACCCTGCTGGCCCCAGGATCCAGCATAGGGTGTGATGAGAGCCAGCAGCAGGCACCAAGTGAGGCCAGCGAAGTGACTCGGTTATTGAAACTGGTCTCAAAGGAGGCTTTGGAGCAGAAGCAGCAGAGCACATCCTGGGGCCAGGGGCGGCTCCAGGCCCCAGCACGCTAAGCGTGTGCTTGGGGCGGCATGCCGTGGGGGGCGCTCTCCGGTCGCTGGGAGGGTGGCAGGCAGGGTGCCTTCAGCGGCATGCCTGCGGAGGGTCCACTTGTCTCGCGGCTCCACCGAAGCTGTGGGACCAGCAAACCCTCCGCAGGCACGCCTGCGGGAGGTCCACCGAAACCGCAGGACCAGTGACCGGCAGAGCGCGCCCCGCGGCATGACGCCGTGCTTGGGGTGGCAAAATGTCTAGAGGCGCCCCTGCCTGGGGCTGTACTTGGAGGAGCCTGCGACAAACACAGACAGGATAGAAGCCACCCAGAGACTAATAAGTTTCTGGCTCCATTATAACGTTTATCAATACAATAATGGAAGGGATTTCTATTCCACAAACCAACACAAAAGTTGCTGTAAGCCGCAGCTAGCAGTGGGCATCCACTACTGGCAGACTGTATGCCATCGGCATGGCTCCCTGCCCCCCACCAAGTGGAGTTCAAAATGGAGACCAGGAAATGTAGACAGTAAAAATGCCCTGAAAGTTAATTTTTACTGGAAGGGAACAGATTTTTGTTAGGGCATTCCTGTTTCTTAAAAAAGAATAACCTTACATTGTCATACCTGTAGGTACGCTGCTCCGTAACCACTCAGCGGTGTAACGAGTCTCCTGGAAACTGTGAGGTGGGAGATGGAAATGTGTTCCATGCACAAATCTAGCCCCTTTCAGGTACATGTAATCTATGCAGTCCGTTGGTGACAGAAGCATTTGTCTTAAATTCGACTGGGGGTTTGAAAATGTATCCAGAAATGTGCTGGGGTGGGTGGTTGTGTAAGGGGATGGCTGTGGAGTTCTGTGTGTCTGCATGCAGTCACAACTGGCTAAGCGGTGTGGAAGCTAATGCTGCATCCTGTTGATTCTCTCGTGAATTCTGACTCAATCTCGGGTACTAATAGATGCAAACTTTTCCTGAAGCAAAAACACATTTTGGGGAAGGGTGTGTTTTCCAGGGCCACCTTGGTAGCTAACCAGGCAGTGCACTCATAGATGGGCTATCCAGTCACTATACAGTTGAATACTTCAGCTGCATATGCTGCAGGTTTCCCACTGGCAGCTTGGAATAACATCTCCTTTTGCCAATCGGGCTCCACAAGAACTGTTATGTCTTCCAAAATGTGGAAACCCTGGAATGATAGAAAAAGCTTTTGTAGCAAGGCTACTGCCAGTTGTCCCTCTCAGCCCAAGAAGATGTGCTATTTTTAGAAATCAAGAAACAGCTTTGAATATTTAACATACCCTTGTCTCTGCACGTCTTTCATTGTGATTAACCAGGCTGTGTCCAGGGAGCTTCTGTGGACTAAAACATCCCTCTCACAGTGTATCAAAATTCAGTATGGAAAAGTAACATTTTATATCCTTAAAATTCCATAAGGATTTTTTCTGTGTTTCTGCACTGAGTTGTTTGAGACAATAACTCTGTGTGTCTTGTCCTGTTCCAGGCCCCCTGATCTCTACTGGCTGCAGTACCTCCACAGCTCACCTACACTGCAGTACAAGTTTGGGCAATGCAGCTTCACTGACCATTTCAAGAGGAAGCATTTCTGTGATGAACTTATGGTTGAAGTTCCTGACAGGACCAGTACTAAAACCAGAAGGACTTACAGCTAGAGAAAAGGCATGGTGAGAGACAAGAGGACAGGCTGAGGCTGGCTGCATAGCTTGAAGATGGGGTTTCAGCATGGGAGCAGGCACTTCCTTTGCAGTTCCTGAAACAGGAACCATGGCTAAAGGAGGAGGACAGAGCTCAACAGAAAGAACTGTTTGAGTGGCTGTGGTAATTTAGCCTCCCAGTCCCAGACCTGAACTTTAGCATCCACAATCTGGTCCTGTCCCAAACCTGGACTTTAGCGTCCAAAATCTGGGGGCTTACCTGAAACTCCCCCAAGCTCACTACCAGCTTGGATATTCTCGCTGCCACCAGATCAGGAATTGATGGGGCCTGATCCCCCCTTTCCTCTCTCTGGTGTCCCCAACCCTTCCTTGGGGGACACCAGATTCCAAATCCCTTGGATGCTAAAAGCAGGGAAAAAAATCCCTTCCCCCCCTCCTCCCAGGCTTGCCAAGAAACCGGTTTCTCTGCTTCCCAAGAGATAAGCGTTCTCTACCCTCAGGACAATTGAGATGCCAAAATACCAACAGCTTGGCTTTGCCTTTCCCCGTGCCTGCCTTCCCGTGAGGGAGACAGATACCTGATACAGAGGTGATTTCTTTTTCTCTTTCCCCGTAGCCTGCTCTCCTGAAAGCAATAGGAAAATAGCCCACAGCCTGGCTTTTCCCTTCCCTTTGCCTCCCTAGGAAAAGAAACTTCACACGTTTAAAGAAAAGTTTATATAAAAAAAGAAAGAAAAAAAATAAAACATAATCTTCGCATTAAGAAAATCAAATACAGGCTCTTGCTTAAAAAGAAAAAATGAAAGAACAGTCTGATTTAAAAGATAGCCAATTAAACCAGTCCAACCAATCCACATACATGTAAACAATCCAAAGCTCCTCATAGCCGAAATTGCTTGGGGGTTCCGTTGTACTCACAGATGTGTAGGAGACACTTGGAGATAAGATGCAGTTAGGAAGCTGTTAACTCACAGCGAGAACAAAAGACACAGCCATCCAATCTATTCGTAACAACCCAAGCTCCTCAAGCCGACTTGCTTTGGATCCTTGTACTATAGACTTTTGGTATAATATTTGAAATAAGAAGGAGTAGGAGGAAACTTGTTTACTCACAGAGCCGAGAAAACAAAAAAGACACAGCCATCCACATCTATTCGTACAACCCAAAGCTCCTCATAGCCGACTTGCTTTGGGATTCTTGTACTCATAGACTTTTGTAAATATTTGAAAATAAGAAGGAGTTAGGAGGAAACTGTTTATTCACAGCCGAGAAAACAAAAAAGACCCCGAGTATACAAATTCCCACGCCCCTGACTTTAAACAATCCAGTTCTCTGATTGGTCCTCTGGTCAGGTGTTTGGTTACCCTTTCCAGGTAAAAGAAACTTAACCCTTACCTTACCTATCTATTTATGACAGTGGCTGATATCACTAATGGCTGCGAGAGTACTAGCTCCTGCTGCACCCACCTCCCAGCCTGAGTGCCTGGCACGGTACCATCAGATGCAGTCCAGAAACAGCTTGGCTGGGTGGACCATGCAGTCAGGCTCCACGAGTGGCTGGGCAGGGCAACTTAGCCCCATGCAGTCCTCCATCTTTGACTCTCTCCCCTGTGGATGCCTCTACCTCCCTTCTTCAGTACTAAGAGATTGGGAAACAGGGAAAGGAGAATCAGGGCCATGACACATGCAACAATAGGGAGTTTCTGTCTTGTACATGGTTTCACTGTTTGCACTTGTTTGTACACTTTTGGGGGGGCGCGGAGATTCTGTCATTACCAGGAGTGGTGGAAGTGCCCTAAAAATTGGGGGACCACAGGAGCCCAAACCGCTGCCTCTTCCCCCAGAGGCTCCACCCTCATGCTGCCCCTTCCCCCTGAACCTCCGCTCCCATGTCGCCCCTTCTCCTGAAGCCCCCGCTCCCGTGCCACCTCTTCATCCCTAGACTCTGCTTCCTGCTCACTCCTCTCCGTCTCCTCCCCCATCACTCACCCTTATGTCTGGTAAAAAACCAGCTTCCCTGGTTGTTACTAGTATTTTGGTGTTGTAGGCAGGCCAGCTGCCATTAACAATGGGTCAGTGTTGTACTTTTCTAATACATGTTATAAACAAAACTTTTTATGTCAACAAGAAAGTTTGTTGCTATCACTACAGCACATCATACAATGTGTATTTAAAATAATAAAGGTAAGCACATGATAAGGGACAATTAGGAATTAGTAAAATAACACTATTCCTCGATATAGTTAGGTACATCAATCCACTTCAATCACTTCCTTATATGAATCCATACTGTGAATCATCCCCCATCTCCATTTCATAAGTGGCCATGTCATCCATAAGTACATTGCATGACAATCAAGCCCCCATTCCTCCCCAAGCACTGAATCCCCCCCACAGTCAATGAGCTTCATTCCCTCTCCCCAGAAGCACATTCATAAAGGTACTATTACCCCTCTTCCCTTGAGCCATGCAAGTCCATAATGCGGGCGCACAAAGCATCCCTGACTTCTGTTGCCTGGATACATCCAGCTTCAACTGTGGTAGGTGGACTTTCTGGCTGAGTATCAATTCAGCAGTCCCTCACTGTCATAGGCCCATTCAGAGGGAAATGGCACACTTCTAGATTCACAAAGATTGTAAAGAGCACAGCAAGCCATGGTAGTGCAGAGCGCATTGATGACATTGGCATCCAAATGTGTCTGAAGACCTCTCCAATGGGATTTCAATCTGCCAAAAACACATTTAACCACCATTCTACACTTGCTGAGAGTGTAAATGAACTGTCTTTTAACAGGGCCTCTGAAATCAGGGTATGGTTTCATAAGACAAGGCAAAAGGGGTTATGTGGGGTCTCCCAGAATAACAGTGGTAACAGACTAACTCCATTATGACAATGTCATTTCGTCAGTCTAGTGTCCCAGCTTGTCCATGAGCGTAGAGCCTTGATTGGCAAAAAACCCTGGCATCATGAACTTTCCCAGTGGAGCCCAAAATGACATTCATAAATCAGCCTCTGTGGTACATAAGGGTATGGATAACTATGGAGTAATACCCATTGTGGTTTATGCACTCCTCTGATCCATGATGAGGGCAAACTATGGGCACGAGTCCCATCAATGGCCCTGGCACAGTCTGGAAACCCCATTCTCTCAAAGCTAGCAATTACCTTAGGAATATCTTTTATGCCCGCCACCTTGGGTAAACCACATACCAGCTTGCCTCAGAAACTTCCACCATCACTTTACCTACAGTTGACTTCCCAACACCAAACTGGCTGTCAATAGATCTATAGTAGTCTAGGCTAGCCAGCTTCCAGATGGCTACAGCAACTCGCTTCTGGACCAGCAAGGGTGCCCTCATGTGCGTGCCTAGTTTACGCTAAAGTGTTGGAGCAAGCTGTTCATAAAGCTCCAGAAATGTAGCTTTCTTCATCTGAAAGTTCTGAACCCACTGCTGGTCATCCCAGCTCTGCATGATTATGAGATCCCACCAGTCGATGCTTGTGGGCCTGCATCAGACACATCAGAGAGCTTTCCAACTATGCAGGTTTTTTAAGATATATTTATAAATTCGAATTTTCAAGGTTTAATACTTCAGCTGTCATCCCCAGGAGTTACCCATTGGTCTCTTGGGGCCTTCCAACCCTTCCACAAATGGAATCTCATCTTGGATAGACGATCCCATCAGTTTTCTGGTTCAGAAGAAAGACCTTGTGTCAGTTCAAGCACATCTTTTTATACCAAAAGCACTGTCTCCTGGTCTCTGGAAAACTCAGCTTGAACCAGGATATGGAAATCACTCTAGGGGCTAGTACCTCTTTGTTTAGTCTCAGTGATTCACCTTCATCACCTCTCACTGATATAGTTCCTCTAGGAGCTATGGTAAGCATCACCCATAGAGTAGAACACAATCATACATAAATCGTTCATAGATTTAATAGAATATGGTCACCAAAGGTAATGCATGCGATTACAATATTGGTCACATCTCCCTCCATACAGAAGTGACTGTCACTAGGGTGCTTGCTCATCATCCTACAGGTTCACTCCCTAACTGGCATGAGAGGCAATACCTTTTATACTTTCAAATTACAATTCATATAATAAACTTTTTTCCCTATAGCCCAAATCCTTTGTCCATCCCACCTGTCTGGAGGTGATGGACTAGGAATCCCTGTGGCATGACCTCAGCTTCTGGGGTGGGGAGGGGGAAGGAGGAAGATTACTGAACCCTCCCTACACCCACCCACCCACACTCTCAGAGGGTCGGCCTTTTGTTCCTCACACACTGCATCAAAGTCATGGCAAGCAGCATTTCCTTCCCCACCAGTCTCAGACTCTTTTACATTTTCACACACCATCAAGCAGTCAAACTGGGGGAAGAAATTCCCTTTCCTTCTTGGCTGTCTAAACAATTGGTTACTTTGTTACCAGCAGAGAGGATCCTACCCCCACTTCTTTCTGTCAGCTACCCCAGTTGCATTCTGGCTCACACTTCCCTCTACATGTTGGGGGTCAGCTGAGGGAGCTTGATTCACCTTCTCTGCCTTTCCTGGATAAAAGCCTGAATTTGGTTTTAAAGCCCTGGTATCATTTCCAGCATTCCTCCCATATTCCCATAGTCAGAGTCCCAGGACCTTCTTTGGTGTCCCATATTGACTGTGGCCTTAAGCAGAGCACTGGGGTTCTTTTGTTTGCCTGCCAGCTTCTGAGTATGTACACCCTTATGTCTTTCCTCCTGGGTTTCATGGGTGTGACTTGACCCTCTTCTCATGTTTGAGCCAGTAGTGTTTGTCCTAGTCAGAAAACTTCTGTTGCTCCAGGTCAGTCTCTAGCTCCTCCTATCTCTTCTGCATAAGCAGCCTTTTCCACTCCAGTCTCCATGTCTCAGGACCTCTTGCCATCACTGCTACCTCTGCTGGACTGTCTGTGGCACCATCTCCTTGGTCCCCTGCATGCCATAAAGAAGAAAAGCGAGCTCTCCTCACCCCTGTCTGAAGGGGGTGCCCCATTCTGCTGTAGAATGGCACCATAGAGTACCATGGTAGTAAGCCTTGCTCAAAGCAAGTCTAATTCAAATGTTGATCTGTGCACTATAGGGAGCATTGGTGAGTGGACATAAGGTGTGTTAGAAATGTTCAAGTTGGATCATGCCAAATTTCTATAGTGTAGATGAGAACACAGATTGAACACTGCTGCTGCAAAAACTTGGAATTGAGATTCAGTGAAGGATTTCAGCATATCCTATTAGCACTTCATTGTATTAAGATAACTTAATAAGGTGCTGTTCAATACAACAAAGGAAGCATAAACTCTATTACAAAGTAAAACTGGGTTCCTAGCAATTTGATTAATAAGTGTTAACCTGAAAGCTAGTCTGGTAGTAATTTTCTTTCCTATTCATTTCTTTACACTTAGGTTAAGGTGCACAGTGGTGGCGGCGGTGGTGGTGGTGGGTGGGTGTGTGTGTGTGTTGTTTAAGCATTTCTATTAATTCTGCTCTTGACTGATGATTAATTTAGAAATATGCAGTTAGATGTTACATAATGGATAATTAAGTTTATTTATTAAAACATACACAGTTAATATTGTCAATTACTTCACAGAATGATAGTCATAGCTAATGTCCAGAGAAAGATCTCTTGGACCATTTAATCCAACCAGCTGCATCAGGCAGTATATTAATCACACCTTAAAAAGGTATCTAACTATATAATTAGCACCGCAAGAAATGGTACTATAATTAACATCGCCAGCTTTCTTACAATGCCTGGTTGCTCTTACAATGAAAGCTGATTTCATTGTAAATATTTAAAGAGCTAGATTCATCCCTGATTTCAAATTCATTGACTTTCACTATGTAAGAATTTAGCTCAGTGGGTCAAAACATTCTCAGTTACATCCCTTCAAGCCTATTGACTTCAGTGAGTTGTACAGGTCAGCAGAATATGGCCCACTGATATAAGTTCTCTCTTCAAAAGGCTATTTATTACTGTTCTTGCCAAATTCAGCATCATCATTTAAATGGCTTTTAAAGGAAAATCCCTCCCTTCCTCCAGTAAGCTACCTCCATATTGCATCGTTAACAAATTTTGAGGCCATTACTTCTAATGAAGAGGGTTAATGGCTGCAGTGCAATGAGCTGGAGTGGGAGGCAGATACAAATAAAAAAGGATCACAGAAAGTGTGGAGAGGAGGTTACTAGAGAAGAGCTGTTGGGACATAATTAAAGCATTATTTTGCAAAATGCCCTTTGAAACTAAGTTATGTTATATTCAGAGCAGTACAAACTGGGTACTCGAGACTATTTTTAAAGAAGGATTTCCTCAAGCTGAGCAGTACCACATTGGGTCCATAAACTGTACTAGTCTAAATTGTAGTCTTTGCTGCCTGAGACCCATACCATAGAGTTCACTGGATTTAAAAGGAGTTTTATTGTGAGGTAATGTGATGATTTTTAATTTTTATTGTTTGTTGCACTCACTTTCTGTGTCTTGACTTGCTTTGAAATTCCAAAAATCTAGACCAGCTCTAGGGATCAGTTCGCAGAAAGAGAGTCTTAGCTTTTCTGCATTTGATAAACAATGTCCTAATTATATTTAAAAGCATGAGTTCCACAAATTCACTTGACATTCTATATTACTTGCTTTCCAATGTAAAGAATTTCCCACTTTTTGAATCAACTGCTGTAGGAAGCAACACTTCAAATGATGCAAAAGGCTGAAAAAATGATTAGACTAATGTAGTTTTGATAAGCTCTCAAGTATCCTGTAGGGTTTTAAGCCCTTGGACATATGCAGTGAATTGTGTCTGAGGCACATTAGACAACTTGTCTTTCTACATGTGTATCTGTGAAGGTCATGGAAAAGGCAGCCTCTGTTGTACAATGTTGTTTGCTCTATGAGACATGGTCAGCCATCTTGACTTCCCATGAAGAATGAAAGAATTTTTGACATTTTTATAAATATCATATGCACCTCAGGTTACAGTGTGATATTACCCGACCTGACTGCATAGACTTAGATCAAAGGAAGCCATTAAGGAAACTGTAACAATGGCAAAGCTATTAACTGGGGAATAGCCTGCCTGACTCCAGCCAGGCAGGCAAGGTTTACTTTTCTCAGACCTGAGCCTATGATCAAAGAGAATATTTAAATATATTCACTTGATCTTAGCCAAAAGGCCGAGAAGCGATACTTAAAGGTTAAGGATGCCAGCCTAGAGAAGAAAGAGTTGAGTGGGTTGCCAGAAATAGTTTGAGAGAAGGCTCTTGCAGAAAAAAACAGAAACTGCAGCAAGCTTGCTGTCTCTCCCAAACCAGAGATGGAGGTAACCGGGCTGAATGGAACTTTGCAAAGCATGCAAGGAAAGATTAAGTTCTGGGTAAGGGGAAATATGTACATAGGCCTTTATTGTTTTGATCCTTTGCTCTGTGTGCAGTGTACCTTGGGGTGAATCAAGAATACTTTAGTTTGAAGAAGCTGTTTGAGTCACTTTTATCAGCTGCTGTCAAAGATTCCTTAAAGAAGAGGACTTACAGGTGTCAAACACAGTTGGACTTACTGGGTTAACAAGGTAAGGGTGGTGCAGCCCAGAGATCTGGTCTGTGCGGTTCCTCCCAGAGAGGGGTGAAAGTAGTGAAACCTGTCCTGAAAGGGACTAAGTAGGGTCTAAAACTAAGCTTGCCCTGTAACTGTGACACCTCCTGTTACATGGTACTCTCTCTGCGGCCTAAAAGTCTTGCAGCTATTTTAAACAGAATTATATTGTTATTCTGAGCCTAGTCCAAAGCCCACAAAAGTCCCTGGAAAATCCAATTTTCCCCAAATATAGCTGTGGTAAGATGGTTTCTGAGGTTTTGGTTTGATCCATTGTAGTGAAAGAGGTCAATTGCGAAGTCTGGATCAGGATGTGGATCTAACTGGCTTAAAGTTCAGTGGTGAGGTGTGCAGGTTGGGATTCAGGGTTTTGTTTCAGACCTATCTCTAATGTTAATATCTGTGTGGTGTGTTGAAGATGCAAAATGAAATACAAATGCTAAGTTTATTACAATTATTCTTTGCAATTTACTACGAACAATGTAGATTGCAATCTGTAGTACTGTAAGTGGAGCACAAAATAGTGGTTGCTGTCTATGCACATAGCTGTTATTCTGTACGGAATGATTAAATGGATTTTGCCTGTGGTACATGACACAAGCCGTCTGTGAAACTCTGGCAGAGGATACAATATCAAAGCATGAGAGGGCTAAGATAAGAGTAGCTCTACCACAAAGTCTACTTGCTTTTATGCATTGCCAAGTTCCCAGTCCTTGTACTCATCACTTTTGTATGTGAGGATACTATATTTCAATGATAAATAATAATAATAGTAATCACTGAATTCTCATGCTACTTTGATACTGTCATATCATTTCCATCTCTCCATTATCAGGAGATAAAAATCAATGTTAAAATATGTCAACAGTAACATTAATTCTACTTAATTCAATCACTGCTTAATTTGATTGTCTGCAATTCAAAGAAAGCCACATATGTCTACTTCATCTTTAAATGTAAGAAACTGTCTGCAGGGGTGACCCGTGGGATGGGGTGGGGGGAGATTGCGGTGGTCATGTGCCCCCCCAGAATTGCTGCTTGGCTTGTACTGAGCATCCTCACACTGACTGAGCAGGCTCAGTAATATCTGCTGAAGTCATTGTCCTCATTCTGTCCCTCCCCCCACATCGAGTTGTCTCTGCCTGCTTGTCTGTTTACTAGAGGACAGGCCTGGCAGGGGAATCAAGATGGATGGCCTAAGAGAGTGAAAGGCACTCTATTATCTTTCCTGTGGATATTTTATATTTGTTACTTCTTTGCTGTTTTCCTTAATCTAAAATAAAAGCCATTTACTCTGCAATTACATTTTTCTCTTTGTGAATCAAAAACTATAATGCTCAGGTCCCAGCGGCCAGATTTTCAAGTCTTCAGCACCTATAATTGCAGCTCATCTCTCACTTAGGGCCAGAGTTTCAAGACTAGGGTGACCAGACAGCAAGTGTGAAAAATCGGAACAGGGGGTTGGGGGTTATAGGAGTCTATATAAGAAAAAGACCCCAAAATCAGGACTGTCCCTATAAAAATTGGGACATCTGGTTACCCTGTTCAAGACTTGCTTAAACCCAGCAGCTCCCACTGTGATATCTGTGGTCAGCTTTTCAAAAGAGCTGAGCTCTCAACATAATGAGCCCCTTTGACAACTTGGCTTCTTATTTTGATGCCTAAATAGAGGCTGAGCTCTTTTGAAAATATGGCATAAACCATTCAACTACTAGCCCCAGCAACTTCCACCTTGTATTCTGATCATTTTAAGCAGGCATTGGTGGATGAATCAAGCACTGGTGGGAGAAAGTTGCCATTAAAATGAATAAGGAAGAAACTAAACTCTGAAGTAGAAATAAAAAAAGAATCCAAGGAAAACCTATGATAATCGAAGAGGATAACACTTCAATATCATTCAGACACTGTTAATGTAATTAGATTATTAGCACTATTATATGCTGTACAAACTGCAAAATGCCCCACTGGTGCCATCATGGATAACAACATTAACAGCTTATGTTATTCAAAAACACCAACACAATCTTAAGAATGGCACATCATAAGAAAATAATGTTTAAAATCATGAGAATGCTAGAAAACCTGCCACTATCACTGCATTAATCGCTCAATAATGTACTTAGAAACATAATGTATTCTCAGAAACAAGGAATCTCCTGATTCAAATAAGGATATGGAAATATTGTTGCTATGCAGAAGAGCCAAAGAACTGGATACTATAGTACCTACACCCAAGCATTAGGCAGGGAGACTGACCTTGAATTAAAATTATGAGCAAAGAAGTTTCCACTAGAGGACAGTTTAAATTAGATTCTAATCAAGCTCATATTGATCCCTTGAGAAGAATAAAATTAATAATAGAAAACAAAAATATTTCAACACTTTGTGTTCATCTGCAGGATTCTTTAGTTTATACAAGTGGCATTGCTATGTCTTCCTCACAAGGGCTCTGATTCAGGAACGTACTCAAATGTGTGCTTAAGTCTATCTTATTCAGGTCTTGACATCAGTGGGACTTTAAGCATTTGCTTAAGTGCTGTCCTGGATCAGGATGCTTTCCTATGACGGAGCCAAACTGACTGAATCTGTCTATTCTATCTGTCCATCATTCATGCGCACAGTCTAATATCCTAAGCTGCTACTTACTTTCAAATATTACTACAGTGGGCTTCAAAACCGCTATTTTGATCCAGACAAACTATGAAATGTTTTACCTAATTCAGGGCTGGAGTAACTGCAGTTACACAAAGCAAGGGAGAAAAAAACCCCAGCCCACTTAGAATAAGGAATACAGGGAAATAATGTTAGGAAAAAAATGTATGCTGGACAATATGTATGAGGTCAAGCTTTGGTCAGCTATAAGCTTGTTGTAAACACCAGCTCTAGTCCTGGATGACATACAAGGAAGTTTTAATACAATGGTCCTTCTACTTTGTTTTTTATGTGTGGCACAAACAACTACCCATGCTCAAGCTTGAAATCACTGAGTGACTTCTACTCTCATTCCCTCTTCTTCTTACTCTGCCCCATCCCCACTCCATCTATTCCTTCATTCACTCGTGCCCTTGCTTTCTGCGTGTGTTAATCTCTCCTTTACTTACACACACATGCCAATTGCAAGCAGGGCCATCCCGGGGGTGGGGGTGTGTGCAGGGCCTGGGTGGATGTGAATGCGCTGGCCAATCATATCAGCCTGGGGGACGGCCCCCAAAGAGCAGGGCCCAGAGCAGTCGGTCTGATTCGCCATACCCTAGGGAAGACTCTGATTGTAAGCATTCAAACATCACGAGTCAGACCTTCAAAAATCATGAGATTAAAAAGAACTCATACTATAATTTTTTTTGAGCTTTTAGAGTGCACTCTAGTCACATTTTCCAGCTTTTCTCTGCAACCATGTGGGCTAGCAACTCACTTAAAATAAAAAAAACAGATTCTCACATTTTCATAACTCCGGGAACTAATGTAAGGATCTGAGGGTGCAGATCTAGAACACAGGGCTGTGGGGATTTCTGACACTCTCTCATCACCAAAAAACACTATCGTGCTGACTGTCTGTGCAGGAGCATCCAGCAAAACACCATCTTTTTAAACCCAAGAGGTTAGGCCCCATAGGAAGTGCTATCAAAGTGCCAAAGGCTTGTGGCTGCCTGATTGGCTCACACCTGCTACTTAAGCCAGGAAGTGAGTTGGGTGGGCTGTCTGAGTAACTGTGCAAACTTCCTGCTGCTGCCGCCACATTGGAGGCTGGTTTTGCCTGCCTCTTCCAATCCTTATCCAATCCGATTCCTAGTCCACTCCTGACCTGTTTCTTACTCCTACTCCATGCCTGATCCTTGCCTCTCACTGGTTCCTGCCCTTTCACCTTGCTCTTGACCATTGTCTACCAGTCATAGCTCTGATCCGTGGCTCTGACTCTGGCTCAACCCTTAACTCTAGCATTTGGATCCAGCTCTGATCCTCAGCTTCGATTCCTGGTCCTGACTCTGGATCTATCCCTTGGCTCTGGTATTTGGCAGTTAACTCTGGCTCTAACCTCTGCTTCCATTCTCTAACCAGGATACCTATTCTGTCCACTAGGCCAGAGCACCTACATCCTGATTCCCAACAACTGGGGCTTTAAGAAATACAGTAAATATTGGGAGGTTTGCCGTAAAATGAGAGAGAGCAACATGCACACAGAGTGACGGTAAGGGAGAAGGTGTATGAGGTAGGGATAAGGAGTGGGAGAAAGGGTTGAGGAAAGGTGAAAAGGAGAATGAGAAGGCAGGGTGAATGGTGGGGAGGAGGTGATTGTGAATGAGGGCATGGCATGAATGGGAAGAGAGGAAGGAGTGAATAAAAAGAGTAGGCAGAATGAGAGAAGGAAAAGAATAAGAGGGGGAGAAAATGGGAGAGACAGCAAGACCTTCCAACTCGTAAGGTGAAATCCTGGCTCCATTAAAGTCAATGGCAAAACTCACATTGACTTCAATAGGACCAGAATTTCACCCATAAATTTTAAATCTGAGTATTGGCAGCTATTTGAAAACAAGAAAGGGAAGGAACTCCAGTTCCCCCTGCCCTGGCTGCGAGTAGCAGCAGTGGTAAGCAGGGGGTGAGGGATGCGCTAGGGCACCCACCCTGGGCACGCAGTAGGGGATCCCTGTAGCCTTGTTCTCCTGTCTGGATTAAGCAGCAGCTGGTAAAGCTTGCAGCCTCCTTTTCTGGGGAAGGAAGCACTATACAATAGGCGCTGCTGAATGTGCAGTTGGGTTTGTGGCTGGATGGGAATCTGGCCCTGACATTGGTTCAACCCCACCAAAGTCAAGGGACATAACTGCCCACTAACAAATCTCTCATCTACATTAAAATATCCAGGATAACTCATTCATTGCCTCCTAAATCAAAGCCACAGAGAATATGAAATACCTGCTCATATCTGGTGCTCTTTATTTAAAGATAATGTTCAGCATTGACTCTTTACCTAGACTTCAATGTGAAGCAACACAACGCCTCCTAATGCTTAAAACGTAGTCATATAACAAGGGAGTTACTGTCTGCAAATACTTTTGGCACTGGAAATCAAACACGCTCTTTTCCAAAACTTAAATGAAATAAGAGGATAGAAGGGATCTATTAGGAAATGTGCATTACACAGGTGGTCATCTGGGATTGCCACAATTGACTTCCTCTCATTGCTTTGAGTAAATCCATATCTGGTGTGTTAAGGCTTGACTGACTTACAGTGATGCAGAACTAGGTCAAATTACTTCTGAGCTACAATGCTTTCACTTCTGCATTTGTCAGGAAACAAACACAGGGACCTTGTCTTACTTTATTAATCTGTAGATATTCAGGCCATGGCAAAACATATATTTCACCTTGCAGTTAATGGATAATGCCATCTAGTGGCAAACCAACCAGCATTGATATAAGGAGTCCGTCTAGCTGTCCAGGCTGGGTTTTATGATCCAATTAGTCCTCTAGACAGCTGACTGTTTTAATATGGAATTATAAATAAAAAGTGAACATCAGTGCTATTTCTCTAATTTCTCCAAAAAATCTTCAAAATGTGTGTCTATTTCAGGAACATTTTGTTCTCAAAAACAGATGTAAACTTTCATGTTAGTGAACTTGTATTAATTACAAATGAAAAATGTGAAATGGACCCTGGAGAATGTCACATGCATTGCTGTTTTTTATCAGACTTAATTTACAGTATTTAGTAATTATTTTTATTTTTTGAAAGTGGAAGCATCTTCAAGCACATGTAAGAAAGAATGCAAGAGAAATTTCCTGGTATGACTTGCCAACCAGAACAAGCTGTAACTCTCCTGAGACATCTGAGAGTGAATGACCTTCATCTTTAAAGTGCGTGGGATGGGAGACTTCAAATAATAGCTTTTAAGTCAAACACATAGAGTCAAATGAAATAGGCTTGTGATGTATTGATGATACATACATGGGGCCAGATTCTTATATTCATGCTGAAGAGTTACTTACTCCATTAATAGGTTTGTTCAAATCCATAGAGAAAGGTGCATCCATCATGAGTAAGCTATCAGAATCACCAGTGTGAAGTAGAGATTACATTTTTACTAACCTTTTCTAAACTCCGATTTAGCTTTGGATATAAACCTCTGCATGTCTGATGTGAGTTTGCTTTGATATTTAGAAGTTCATTAATTAAAAGAAATCCTCACAGGTACACACCTCATGATGTTTTCACATTTAATTAAATAAAAATTAAGTGCAAACTAAGCCATAACAAACTTGATTCAGTGGGTGAGCGTTGTCTGCGTAAGTCACACTCTCAGGTGTTATCAGCACTTATGGTGTTGCTTGCTATTCTTTTCAGATTTTAAGAAGGATGCCAGTTTAGAGTTCCTACAAAATATCTTCAGAACAATATCAACAGAACAAGATACACAGAATACAGTGCAGTAAGTCTGGTAAAAGCATATTTTAACGCCTGACACATTAAATGATGGTATTCTGTGCAAGGATCCAAATCTGCAATCCCTGTGCAAACCCCAAGCGAATGGGCCAAAATGGCACCACATCCACAGTAAAGCTAGAAATTTTTAAAGTTAGAGCCAAGCAGACTTTTGGGCTACTGCAATCAATCAATCCATCCATCCATCCATTCTGAATTTATCTATTGCTAAGAGACAGTTATACTTCAGACACCAATGGCCACTGCTGCATATTGCTTCTTGGAAGGACTCTGGCTGCCACCGGAGCAGAATTTAGGATCTTCTCTCCATCATCCGATATTGTAAGGACAGTAAAAATCTAAAGTCCACTCCCTTAGTTTAGCCATGAGGTTCCTGGGAAGACCAAGTTTGCCACTTCAGTCCCTAGTGGCAACCTCACCAACAGCTCCAGGGTGTCAGCTGTCAGCCATGTTTGAAAAGTTCCAGTCCAAGCTCATTTAGGTGCCTCTGTTCATGTTACAGAGCAGCATGTGTGCAGAGGATGGAAGACACAGCACAGTTGTGTTACTGTTCTGAGTATAAAGGAGAGTCTATGGCAAAGCATACCTCATCCTAATCCCCATTTTATTTAGCCCAAATAGGAGGGTCTGCATGGGGAAATGTTGTAATTCAGGAAGAAAGTGCATTGTAATGAGACTGACTCAGCCAAACCATTTATCTCCTGCATGTTCCAATATTTATGTTTACCTAATTCTTGAGCATCTAGATGCTGCAAAGCCCTTTCCAATACCCTCTACCCCCAACCCCTTAGTTTCTTCCACTTACGCTCAGGTGATGAGCTATCTGGACCCAATTACAGCTATACCTTACTGGAGCCATTAAGAAACAGAAGTGACGCCACCTGAACTGCAGCTGCCTCAGAAAGTGTGGAGGAATGAGTGGCTCACAGAAGCTCTATTTCAAAATCCCAGCACTGCACATGCAGTCAAAATCTGTGTGGCTGCCCTGACTGCAGCTGCATACAATTCTAGCAAAATTTTCAGCATGTTTAGTTCAAATTCATCTTTGTGAATTGCCACCATCCTGTGTACACAAAAGATCATGCACCTGTAAGCTCCAGTGTTTGTACATTATTAATTGTACTTCACTACAGCATTAGAGGCCTCAGCTCCACTGTGCTAGGCACTGCACAGACATGTAACAAAGAGATGGTCCCTGCCCTGAAGAACTTACAGTCTACATAAGTGTGCATATAAGATAATTTGAAAATGTGTTCCTCACTGACTTTTATGAAAGCAGGATCAGGCCCTTGAATCATGAGAAGGCAGGGAAAGGCATGGAGAGTTATTCCAGATAAATGAGGAGAAAATCCTAATTCAGACAATAATACCAAGCTGATGGACTTAATACAAACAACAAGAGAGGAACTAAACATTTGCTTTTATATAATGTGCTGTATCTCAAGAGAAAAGGTACATTTACAGGTAAAAAATTTGCTAGAGTAAAACTGAGATGTCCTGGAAAATGAAATGACAAAGAAATCTAGGTCTCCCTGCGTAGAAATGATTGCTTTCCTCCTGAATTTGACCTTTTCTGAATGTAGAAGCTTTGGAAAAGAAACTATTTTCTTACTGCCACAAAAATAGTATCTCTCTGATCCCACCATGGTTTGAAGTTGATGCAACCTAACAAGTCATGTTACAAAGAGGGTTGTAACCATACACCCCCAAATACCTATTTACATGCTGATATACTTAATGTGGAAAGAGCCAGACATCTGAAAATAAGACTCCCTTGTCTGAGTGTCAGGCTGTAAAAATTAATTACAATCAATCGAAAGGTATTGCTTTTTTGTAAATACATCAACAATTTCTCAAAATGCTTATTCTTTAAAATAATAATGTGAAAACAAAGTGAATCCAATGGGATTCTTGTGGCTTGAGAGAAGGTACAGAACTCACAATTTGCAGGCTTATGAAATATCAGTGTACTGTGATGATGAATATGTAGTCTAGATGGAAGAAAAGAAGTTGCCTGCTTCACCTGTCAAATTATTTCCTGCCAGTTGATTAATTTGAAGGGCACCGGCATCTGCTCTGATGAAAATCAGCCTGTATTTTAGCCACCTGTGAGAGACAAATTGATTTTTGTCATTACTCTTGTCACATTATTTTTGTCTAATCCTAACAATTCCCTAGAATTACTATCTACAGAATCCATTACTTTGGGAAAGCAAGTAGCTTTAAAGTAAATTATTCCAAATCTGAACTGCTACCTCTAAATAGGCCAAACTCTGCAATGCTACCCCTCTAGAAAACATTTGGGTACAAATGGGCAACAGGTTCTATAAGATACCTGAATTCATATCTCAAACAACCTAGATGAGCTGTATGATTCAAATATCAAACCACACCTTCAGCAAATGAAAAAAAGATTTGGAACACAGAGGGATGTATGCAATTTCTTGATTAGGAAGAACAGTCACAGTCAAAATGATTATTTTGCCAAGGACAACTTTTTTGTTTCAAAATCTTTCTATAATCACCCCAGATACAACTCTAGCAGAAATACAGAGAATTTATATGGAATAAGAAAACATTGAGAATGAGTGCAGATACTTTACACTGACCCATTAAACCAGGGGTTCTAGCAGTTTCAAATATTATATAGTACTATCAAGACAGCTAGTTCAAAGCAACAGCTGATTGGAGGTGTTCTAATCCAGATAAACACTAGGTCTTTATTGAACAAGAAAATTGTGGCAGTGCAAATTTTATTAGGGTACTACAGATTAACAAAAAGTCATGTATACACATTCTTTAGAAAAGTCTACTCATAAGAACATAAGAACAGTCATATTTGGTCAGATCAAAGGTTCATATAGGCCAGTACCCCATCTTCCGACAGTGGCCAGTGCCAGGTGCCCCAGAGGAAATGAACAGAACAGGGAATCATCAAGTGGTTGATCCCCTGTCATCCATTCCTAGATTCTGGCAAACAGAAGCTAGAGATACCATCCCTGCCAATCCTGGCTACTAGCTATTGATGGACCTATCCAGCATGAACTTAACTAGTTCTTTTCTGAATTCTATTACAGTCTTGGTCTTCAGAGCATTCTCTGGCAAAGAGTTCCACAGATTGACTGTGCGTTGTGTGAATAAATACTTCCTTTTGTTTGTTTTAAACCTGCTGTATATTAATTTCTTTTGGTGACCCTTAGTTCTTCTGTACTCTGTGGGTTTGGGATAGAATGGATATAAATCCTTTTTTCATTTGCCAGTGACACTCATTTCAAATAATCCAGATTTTTCAACCCAAATCACAAACAGGTATTTTAAAGATTAGGAGAGGCATGAAATACATACAGTTGGCCAGCTGTTCTCCAAAGAAACTTTTCTAACTTATTTAGAATTCAGAACTAACTAACTTGCCTGCTCTCCCAATGGTACAGCTTCTGGTGGATTAGGAAACAAAAAAATTACAACTATTTTATATCAATCAATGTTGGCAGACAATTTTCGTATCAAAGAAATGTCCATGTGAGATATAGTGGAAAAAAATTTGGATAGACAAATTATTCTAAAGGAAAGGGCTTTGATCTGAAAAAGAGGACCTGAAACATCAGTTGGTAGCACAATAAAAGGAAACTTCTGTGAGATATTGTTTCAATGTTACCTCATGCCAATCACACAGGGAGATGAATGGGGATACATTTTGGAGAAATTGTGGTGAAAAAGGAGATTTTATACACATATGGTGGACATGTCTTATCATTTGTGAGTATTGGGGTGTGATCTGTAACCAGATACTACAAACCGTTGGATATTTATTACCAAATGATCCGGTTGATAATCCTCCTGGGGCTTGACTTCCTAGTGGAAATGGTCTGTGGCAGAGCTCTGACCTTGCTCCCATTGGTCCTGCGCTTCTAGGCGGTTTACGCTAGCCTCAGTGGCTCACTGTGATCCTCCACGTAGCCCTTCTCTCTCTAGGGCCAGGGTTACAGTCTACTGAGCCCTTTTCATCATAGGCCTGCAAGGAGGTTGGTGACAGAACTCCCACAGTCTCTGTTCAGCCTCCTGTCCTGACAGGGGCCTGACTTCCCCTCCCAGGAGATGTTCCTGTAGTGGTGGGTTAGGGGGAACCCGGGCCCACCCTCTACTCCGGGTTCCAGCCCAGGGACCCTAATGGTAGCAGTTGTTGGCAGCCAACCTTTCACTGCCAGAGTTGCTACATTTCCCTGGGCCACTTCCCCACAGCTCTCCTGCTTCTCCCTTCTTCACCTTTACCTTAGGGCTCCCTTAACGATGATTTGAGGGTGTCTTCATTAACTAGCCCTTCAGCCATACTTCATCTCCCCTGGCTCTCCCCTGCCTGACTGGAGTGAGCCCTTTTTATAGTATCAGCAGGGCCTTAATTAGAGTCAGGTGGTCACATTAACTTAACGGCCTCACCTGACTCTTTGCAGGTTAATTAGAATCAGGTGTTCTCATTAGCCTGGAGCAGCACCTGCTCTGGTCAGTCAGGGAACAGAAAACTGTTAATCCAGTGGCCAGTATATCTGCCTTCTGCTATTCTTCTGTACCCAGCTGGCCTGGGTCTATCACAGGTCACACACAAAGCAATGAAGAATTAATCTAATCTCTCATCTGCTAGAACTGCAAGGGTATTGATAGCCTCACACTGAAGGAAAAAATAATCCAAAACTAGAGAAATGGTTCAAAAAATATGTGGGACGTTGTTGTAATGGAAAAATCAATGCATCAGTTACATACCCAGCAAAACAGACAGAGGACAAATAGATTCTTAGATATTTGGTTACTATTTATCCAATACTCAAAGTACATTTGCCTGCAAACAAACAAAACCCCCCAAACCCAGCACACCTGTCAATTTTTTTTTTAATATGAATGTTTTATAGACACACCTGGTTTGATAAATATGAGTGGAGCCAGTAGTTTCACTCAGCTTAACAAAATCATAAGAAGCAACAAATCCTAGTGGTGGAAAGAGGTTCACTCTGTTATATGGTAACTTCCTGCTAAAGAGAGATTTGCTTACCATATTACCACATAATGTTTCTTTAAACAAAATGTTTAATAAGCTCAGTGTTGCAATGATTAGTATTTTATTTTTGAGCATTACATGGCAATGACTTGTAAACCCATTAAAGCTTCCTAAATAAACTTTCTAAACACCCAAACTCAAAAACCCCCCAAACCAAAACAAACATAACAACCACGTCCCCATATTCATTAGATCTCTGCTATTTTTATGATGGCACTTTGCGTTTTTATTCTTCCTTCATTGGTACAGTGGCATTTATCAATATTTGGGGCTTGCACTTGCTAGTTGTTTTTTGTTTGCATGAAGCAGCATCAATATCATACAGAGGGAGAATGAGCGGGTATTATTTGCCCTCAATTTTACAGAGGTCACTGTGTGCTACATGCTATTAGGGTCATTAGTTCAAGATGTGCATGTTATAGGTGAAATTTCATATCCCAAGGATAAGACACTTGTTCCATTTTACTCCGCAATTACTTCTTTACTACATGCCCTTGTTTTGTATTTATTTGCACAGATTAAAAAAACGCCAAAGAAAAGAGAATTTTTAGGCCTTAAGTATATTGAAAACACCAATACAGGAGGAAACAAGTAACTTAATCTAGACACAGAAACCTTAATGGATAATTTAAAGAATCTGTTTTGCAGCTTCTGGGATTAATAGCTGTGTTGTAATATTCTTTTAATTTTATTTTATTTTTAAATTTGGTGAAATTTAATTTCAATTTAAACTGGTGAAAAATGCCAGACTGACAGGCCTAAGAGACTGAATCAGGCAAAGGGATTTAGATACATTTCTTCAATTAATTTTAATAGAAAAGTGATAGCTAACTGCTCAAGACAGATTTCAAAATCTCAACCTCAGTTTCTTCTATTTATCCACAGAACAGGAACAGCATAAGCATCAACAGTGCAAACTTCCTCACACTGTTCCCAGCCTTGGCCCAAAGGGACTACTTCTAGGCAGGGCCGGCTTTAGGAAGTGCGAGGCCCAATTCAAAGAGTTTCGACGGGGCCCCAGCAGGAATGACTTGAAAAAAAAAAAACACATGTAAAAAAACATGTGGGGCTTGTACTCACAGGGCGGTGGTCCGAGTCTTTGGCGACACTTTGGTGGTGGGTCCTTCACTTGCTCCAGGTCTTTGGCAGCACTGAAGGACCCGCCGCCGAAGTGCCGCTGAAAACCCGGAGCGCCGCCAGGTGAGTAAAAATTAAAAAGGTGTCTCTAGCCAGGGAAGGGATTCTCACTGGGCGCGGGGCCCTCTTAGGCGCGGGACCCGATTTGGGGGAATTGGTGGAATAGGCCTAAAGCCAGCCCTGCTTCTAGGAGTAACAGGGTAAATCAGTCATTATGGCCCATTCAATCCTCAGCCTGTTTGCGGAGCATGCCAACAGAAGTAGCAATTAGTGCCAGTTGTGGTGGTGGTGGTGATTTTTACAGGATGGTTACCTTCCTGTCTATTGGGACTGACACTTAGTTTTTGCTTCAGACATATCTTCCAAGATTGAATGGGCTACCATTACTTGCTGTTGTAGACTGAGGACAGAGACAGATTGATGTAAATAACAAGTGAACACTCTCCTTTGAATGTCAGACTGGAGTCATTTAACAGAAGCAAAGGAATAAAGCAACAGTGCTTGTACTAGCCTACTGCAAAACAATGCCTTAGAGACATAGGATGCATAGTTACCAGAAATAAGCAGTTTTTCTTAGTTTAGGAGATGCATGAGACATGGCCTTGCACACAGACATGGCTGAATGAAAACAGTATTGCCTTTGCTGCCGCTTCTTAAAACACAATTAAATTGTTACTGCTGAACCAGTCCATCCACTTTCTTCGTGGAGTACTCTTAACTTTTCCTAAGTGTGGTCTCATGCTGCACTCAGGATATAGAGCAATGTGGAGCATTTATTAGGTAACACCAGTAAAAGCCAAACAAACTTCACTCTCTGGAGTCTCTGAATGCAGCATTATACTCTACTAATTCCGACAGAAGTGTTCAATCACTTGTGTTAAAAAGAAAAGGGAATTATTGTAAATCTAGAACACATGCAATTCTTTAACCCTGAACAAGCATAATATATAAGGCTACTCTGGGACTTGTTTACAGTTAAGATGGATATAGTTCAACTGCATTTAGAGTGAAGTAGAATAATAAACATTCTATACTTCTGTAGTGATCATTGTCGGACAGAAGGACCAGCACATGTTTTGCTATTCACACCCTTGGTTCTACCTGTGACCATTTACATTAAAAACCAGGAGTGCTCAAGTGCTTCCACTCTTTCTTCTCCTTCTGTACTAGGTACTATTTATCATCTCATGATAGTTCCTCTTCATGTTATGGGAACACACACTAACTGAAACAGAGAGTCTGTAACTCAGAGATATAGGCCACTCTACAGCCAAGAGATTACTCACATTCTTAGGGAAAATGTCTACTTCTAGGAAGAATAGGAATGATGGGCCTGATCCAACTTCCATCAAAATCAATGAGAATCTTCCCATTGACTTCCGTGGGAGCTGGATTGGGCCTCGAGTGAAAAAGAGTTAGAAACCGACAGAATTTTTTGTCCTTTCAGTGAACTGAAGGGCTGGATTAAAAAGAAAGAAAGAAGTACTACCAAAAAAAAAAAATCACAGAAAACCTGGACCCATGCAGACAACAAAACAATCCAACTAAATAGAAAAAGAGAATTTATCTTCAGCTACTGTTGCTACTGTGCTAGGACCTAAGTGACCTTTCACTGTTTGAAATCACCTTGCTGTGGACACCGAAATATCATTAAGATCATAGATAAGCCCAGCTGTGAACAAAGGTTCTATTAAGAAACATTCTGCATTCTAGTCACAGTGTGTTTGAATCTCCCAGCACTCACAGAGAGTAGCCATCCCAAAGTCTATCTGGCAAGTATTCATGGAGGCTGCTTCTGGTTCATTTATTGTGATTATTTTTGGATTCTCCTGCTTCATGGCAAGCAAAGATGAGGGGAAATATCAAGAATATTTGAGGGCCAAGATACAAGCCCTGTAAATAATACAGCTAGTAGGAAAAAAGTCTTCCCTTGTTTGTTAAGCCTTTTCCATTTGCTGAAGAACTTGCAGTCCCTGTACATGGGGTCTCACAGAAGTCAAACAGCCAACCTGAGAACAGAACCCAGGTATCATAAGCTCTCTAATCTAAGCCCTGTCCACTGAAACACACTGCCTCCATGGGCTGTAGGAGATGATGCCCTTGAAATGCCAACAGAAATAAGGGGTGCTGATAGTTTGGGAAATAGAACAGGAGTACTTGTGGCACTTTAGAGACTAACAAATTTATTTGAGCATAAGCTTTCGTGGGCTACAGCCCACTTCTTTGGATGCGTAGAATGGAACATATAGTGAGGAGATAAATATACACATACAGAGAGCATGAAAAGATGGGAGTTGTCTTACCAACTCTGAGAGGCCAATTAAGTAAGAGAAAAAACTTTTGAAGTGATAATCAAAATAGCCCAGTACAGACAGTTTGATAAGAAGTGTGAGAATACTTACATGGGGAGATAGATTCAATGTTTGTAATGGCTCAGCCATTTGAGAAATAGCTCCCAATCATAGTGATGGGTCAGGCTCTGTTTCCTAATCGCTGGCTTGGATACACAATGATTTAAACTAGATGCTTTGTTTGGGGAGAGGAATTTAATTGCGATGCTTCTTTATGTTTTGGATTTTGCTTTGGTAAATACAAAATAGATCACAACCCCTCCCCCTCCGACCCCTTGAGCCCAGGGTAGGAAGTGCAGTGGCAAAATATCAAGGCAAGAGAGCCATTTAAAATAAAATTTTCATCCCATCGTCAGCTTCCTGCTCCTACAGCCCACCCCTAAGATCAGAGACTCACTGTGCAGTATAGACACAGGAAGTCAACACCCCTGCCCTGAGGAAGGTACAGCTTAATGTGAAACAAGCAACGGCAATTGAGGGCTACTAGCAAAAGAAGGGAAGTGGGGAAGGAGGATGAGGATACTGAAAACATTGGTTATGTAGGTAGGTATTGTACAGTTCGTGGTTCTTGAGGGGTCCAAATCATCTGCAAAGTGTTTTTATTTTACATTAGATGGGTGTCCTTAAGTACTTAGCCATCACTATTTGTCTGATTTCGTGTAGATGTCAAAGCAATATTGCATCTTGGGAAAGGGACCTGCAAGGAGGGAGTACTGGCTTATAGTCTTATTTGTCTCTCTGTTTATATTAAAAATCCTTAAGTATGGAGTTGGGAAACTGCTTCCTACTGACTCTCCCCCCAACCCCAAGTACAAAACAAAATTGACAAACTAATTGGTTTACAGAGGGGATAAGGAGAGATGGAGGAACCTTAATGACATCTACAGCAGTGGCAAAAAGATGGAAGTTAAATAGCCACCTGAAAGGCTAAGAATAGAAGAAATATTATACACAGAGCTTTCAGACATACTACATTGAACAGTACACCTTGATCTGGAGCTCATTTGTGTGCTCTCAGGCAGCACTGGCTGGGTCAAAGAAGGAGGAGGACACCCTCCTTGGCCAGCTCAGGGCACCCTGCCCCATCCTCCCAGGAGCATAGAGGCCCGTGAAGAAAAGAGGAGCTACTGGTAGATTGTGGATAGGGGAGGCTAGAAAGAGGAAGAAAGTCTGAGCCAACACCATTTTTCACAATGGGCAGTGTAACCTTTTTGTTGGAATGGTCCCAATTAATATTCTGTTGTTAAAAGTAAAGGTGCAAACAAAAAAAACAAAACAAAACCAAACACCCCAACTTAGTTTTTAGGTTCAAGCCTCTAGAAAACGTATTTAACAGAGGACCACTGGGTGACACTTTTAATAAAGTTTGGTTGTATCATTCAAAGAAAAATGAGTAGCTAAGCAAACAGGCAGGCAGTTACTACTTACATAAATGCTATCGTTACACTCACACTCAAGATGAATTGGTGGATCAATGCAGGGAGAGGCCACAACATTTTGGCACCTGAGATGGGAAGCTTAAATGACGCAACCCTGCCCCTCGCTTGGGCCAAAACTTTTAAAGGTCTCCATTCTGCCTTCTTCCTGTTCCACCTGAAGGTCCACAGTCTGGGCCAGCTCATACTCTGTTGAGATGGTTGCAAGGGCGAGCAGCCTCTCCTGTGTTAATGTGGAGCATAGATGTGTTTTTATTAACTTCAGCTTGCAGAAGCTGCATTCTCCACTGGCAACTGTTACAGGAAGTGTTAGAAGTATGAGCAGAGCAACAAAAGCATTTGGAAAGAGAGTGGTCATCTTATTTGTGCACGTATATTCCAGAACAGCCTTTGGAGTTGATCCTGCTGAAATGTATCTTGAAAGGGCTTTCAGTTCATCACCTAAATCACTCACATCAATATCGCGCATGTCATCATGTGTCAACACTGTCTCTAGTGCCCTGCATTGCTGGTATAGGTCTTCTTCAGGTTTAGTGAGGAGTTTTGGAATATCATACAACATCCCAAATATACTGCTGTGTTCCTTGAGCTGCATGAAACTTCTTCAACTGACTCTGTTGCACAATCTAGCACCTGGTTAAAGAATTCAACTTAGAACTGTTTGGGGTCTCTTATGGGATTATCCCATGCCTCGTAATCAAAATGTCGTCTTCTTCTTCACTGACTCTTGTATTTGTGGGAAAATAGCTTCAGTGTAAAGTTCCTCTCCCACCTTCTGCGCACTCTTCAGAACGTTTTTAAATCCTTCATCTGACCGGTAAGACTGTAGGTATGACTTTGCTTTGTCCAGTTGTTCCATTGCTCCAGATATATCAAGGTCAACACCTTGGAGTCTCTTGCTAACAACATTTATTTCAAACAGTATGTCAATCCACAACAATAAGCCACACAGAAATTTGAAGTTATGTATGTTTCTGGTGGTTCCATTTCCCTCTGCCACTGTTCTCCCATGAACAGTTCTTGTCATAGCATTATCCTCCATAATGGCAACTATGGCACCATCTATCTTCCCAATTTGGTGTTTGATAGGCTTTATCGCTGCCACTCGATTTTCCCATCACGTGGCACTCAGTGGTTTCAGTGTCAGAGAGGATGTTCCCAGACGTTGCTTCAAAATTTGCCATCAATGAGTTGATGCAAAGAAAAATAGATAGATGCTTTGAATTACATTAAAAAATTCAGCAGCCTCACTAGAAGCTGATGCTGCGTCACTGACCACCAAGTTCAATGAATGAGAACTGCATGGGACAAAAAAAGCTAGAGGGTTTAACTCTCGGATCCGTGTCTGCACTTCTCTGTTCTTTCCTTTCATGTTGGCACCATTATGGTAGCCCTGACCTCTCATGTCAGCTATTGCAATTCCCATATCTTCCAGCTTTTTAAGGAGCACATTTGTCATACCAGCTCCTGTAGTATCATTGATGTCAATAAATTATAGAAAATGCTCTCTGACAGTCACCATTGCAGAGACATTTTCACTAGGTTCTGTTGTTGTTACAAAATGCACCATTAAAATCATTTGTTCCGTATGGCTGATGGAATGGAAAACCTGTCTTATGAAAGGTGACTCAAAGAGCTTGGCTTGTTTAGCCTAACCAAAAGAAGGCTGAGGGGAGATATGATTGCTCTCTATAAATATATCAGAAAGGCGATAAGATATCAGGGAGGGAGGAGGAAGTTATTTAAGCTTTATACCAATGTGGACACAAGAACAATGGATATACACTTGGACACTAGGAAAGTTATAGACTTGAAATTAGACAAAAGGTTTCTAACACATTAGAGGAGTGAGTTCTGGAAAGACCCTTTCCAAGGGGAGTGTGAGGGGATAGACATATCTAGCTTCAGACTAAGCTTGATAATGTTTTGGAGGGGAATGGTTATGATGGGCTTAGCCTAATTTGGCAAATTAATTATCTTTGATTATTAGCGAGGTAAATATGCCCAATGGCTTCATGTGATGGGATTAGTTTAAGATGGGGCGGGATCTGGTACTACAGAGGAATTCTTTTCCTGGGTGCTGGGCTAGTGGTGCCACAGTTGCCCACATGCTCAGGGTTTATCTGAATTACCATATTTTGGGGTCAGGAAGGAATTTTCCTCCAGGTAAGATTGGGAGAGGCCGCTTGGAAGTTTTCATCTTCCATCTGCCAGTGTGGGCATGGGTCACTTGCCTGGAGGATTCTCTGCACCTGTGAGGTCTTAAACAGAATTTGAGGAGACTTCACGAGTGAACTCGACATAGGTTGGGTTTGTTACAGGAGTGGTTGGGTAAGATTCTGTGGCCCTGCATTGTGCAGTGAGTCAGGACCAAGGACGATTCATAAGGTTTCCTCCTGACCTTAATCTAAGAGTCACTGTCAAGGGATGTGCAAGTCGAATAAAGTATATTGCTGATTCAGAATCTGCCATATTTTCTGTTTGACTTTGTTGCTAGTAATTATTGATCTCATTTTTGAATTGTTTTTCAAAGGTAGTGGTATGTGTATATATTCTTCAAGTTGGTGACACTTCTAGATGCTGCCTGCGCGTACGCATTCAAACTCACATCAGCTCCACAGTTTTAAGGAAGGTTTCCATTGTTTTCGGCACATACAGCTGATCTGACGTGCCATGCAGTGCTAGATGAAATGGTGGATACTATTTATTTGTAGGGCTAGCAAGCACTCTCACAATTGGCAAATGGAGTCTTTTCAGAACAATAAAAAAGACTCTGATAGCAATCTTTTCTTTGATTGCTGATCAATCTATGGAGGCCTTTACGTTTCTTCATCTTCAAGCTACTTCTCTCCACCTATGGACATGCTCTCTGGTTGATTTGCTGCATTCTCGTGAATGCCAGATTTAATTTAGCCAGATTTTTCCGGTCCTTTATTTTCTGTAAGACCAAATGTGGCTGAACATTAGATGAGGTTTGCAACAAAAAACAGTATGCAGCATTCTGGGGTTTTTGAGTACATAACCATTGATGGGCTCTCCTACTTTGGTCACTATTGGAATTTCACCCAGCGTCTAGTTATGGATGTGAAAACTCTATTTTCAATTGTCTTGGGGAACCATGAAGTTTTTTTCACTTGATGTGGTCATGCAGCTACAAGGAAGTCCTTCAGGCTACTGCTCAAGTGGATCCACAGTCCTGGATCATCTAGACTTAAGGAACTAAACTCGTTTCTTGCACATCCACCACACTCTTCTCTGATCTACACTTTTCTTCAGGAATGTGCATCCATTTGAGATGGATATATGGATGCTGCAGTAGCTGCCAGATCACCTGCACTCTGACTAACTGAAAGATCAGGCATCTCCTCACCACGCACATCCTCACTGGGGCCATAAGGCTCACCATGAACATTTGTGTCTATGGATCTCAGGAGAGCTCCTTCCTTCTTAGATAGAAAAGCTTCCTTTGCTTTCTTTTTTTTTCTGAAGAAAGAGGGGCGTTTGCTTCTTTCACTCGTGATTGCTGTTCTGTGCCAGCTATAGTGGTTCTTAACACTCAGTTGAAAGGGCCAAATAAGCAGGCTGGTAGCAGGGCCTGAGTGAGGGAAGATATCAGCGTCTTAAGGGCCTAACTGGCTCCTACTACTTCAGTTGACTTCCTGTCCTCCTCAAGTGGGTTTGAGGAAGCAGCAGGAAACAGGAAGCTCCTTGAGAAGCTGGTGTTAATCAGTCCATGCTCCTGGGGGTGCTAGAAAGGTCTAGGCTCCTCGGGGTGCTCCTCCTCCTCTCTCTCTCTGCAGCTCCTGCTGCTTTCTGTTATTCCCTATCACCTTTTCTCCCGCCTGCCTGTTAGATCTTTCCCTCCAGCACAGCACTTCACCATCTCTGTGCATCTAGAGCAGAGAGAATACATACGCACCAGCAGCAGACACAATCTTCTACACGCTGGGTCCTACTGGCACCCCCCTACCCCTCCAGCAGCCGCCTCAGTTCACCTCAAGCCCTGGATCAATGGGTGATCAGTCCAGTGACAATAGAGTGAAGTACAGGCAGTCCTCGACTTTATGATGTTCAACTTTCAATGAACGGCACTTATGATGCTTCTGAATTGACACTCTCATTCAATTTACAATAACTGGCTTCAACTTTACAAAGTTTGGTCCCACAGTGGAATGGATTGTGGTTCTGAGTTACCATGTTTTGACCTATGATGCAATTTTCAGGAACCAATTGTGTCGTAAGTCTAAGGACTGCCTGTACAGCCTTGTAATCCTGGAACCTAATGGTACCCTTTATATGTTAATTGGAACTCTCTCATAATTTAGCAAAATTATTCCTCTTATATTCCATTATAATACAAATTAATATCAAACTTCCCTTTACCATAATTATATTTCTACCATCTTCTTATTGGCTCTTTACATTACACATTATTTAAATAAACTTCTGCACCAATGTCCTTCAATATAGACATTTTACTAAAACATTCATAATTCTCAAAAAACATTTATTACAAACCTTGCTTAAACCAGTAAACACCAAAACATAACAGTAACATAACCCTGGGACATGTCCTTTCTAACTCTTACTTTCCCATAACACATTGTCTCAAACGTATCTTTGATTTTTTTAACAATAGCAACTTCCATTTCCCGTACTCCTCTCCACTTAGGCTAACTTAGGCCCAAAACCTAATGTCTACTTATTTTTTAACCTAAACCATCCTACAGACTATAGCAGGGGAAAGAACAGAAAGGGCCCAGCAGCTCTAGCTAACTCTGCTCCCTTCCTTGCAACAATTGTGTCTGCTCAGGCTGCTGGCCTGTCATCCCCCAACCAAACACCATCATGCACCTTTCTCAGTCACCTGTGCCCTTCCCTTCACAGCATAGGAAGAGAGGAGCAGAGGACCCAGAGCTGCTGATGGAGAAGGAGTAGTGGAGGTGGAGCCAAGCAGATAGGGAAAGTCTATATTAATTGTACTAGGGAAATAGGGAGGAGATCCTGAAATAATTGTCCTGGGGAGGGATGGGGGAGCTGCAGAAGTTGGACTGCTGAGCATTATTTGAATTGGAGGGGCATGAATTGAATTGGGGGCAGCTGAGCCAGGACCACCACTCCTTTCTCAAATCCCCCTCTCCTGATGACCCACAAGAAGCCCGTATTGGGATCCTCTCTCCACCCTGGCCAAGGCTTAAGCAGCCTGGGCAGGGTGTCGACCCAACCCTCTGCTGCTCACCTTCAGCAAATTGCAGAACTGAGAAACCTTAACAACAGATTTTAATGAAAAACAAGCATTATGATCTATTACTTATGGTGTGATGTTACAAAATGTAAGTGTTCTACATTTTGGTCATTCTTTGTATGTGTCGATGGTTTGTGTCTCACATTAGCAGGTTCCAGTGTTGAGAAGTATGCATACACAGTCTCTAAAAATAACCTACTTTCATTGTATGGAATTGTTTGAATTTGTTTAGAAAAATATCTCAGACTATTTTATATAAGAATATCTTTTAACCCAAATAATTAAAATGTTACTACACCTCTACCTCGATATAACGCTGTCCTTGGGATCCAAAAAATCTTACCGTGTTATAGGTGAAACCGTGTTACATTGAACTTGCTTTGATCCACCAGAGTGCGACCCCACTCCCCAGGAGCACTGCTTTACCATGTTATATCCAAATTCGTGTTATATCGGGTGGCGTTATATCGAGGTAGCGGTGTATTTTATCTTAAATACCCATTTGATGGGAAAAATAACATACATAGGGCCTTGTGGTGTTGCATATTAATGCAGAGCTCACAATTGGAGAAAGAGCACTGGGTTCACAAACACTGCAAGAGAGTAAGGATGAAAAGGGGATTAAGGTGAAAGGATGCAGGACCTTGCTTAGAATAGATGCAGGAGCAAGGGAACAACATGCTTGGACAACCAAGAACACCAAGCCCTCTCTCCATAGCCTCCTAATACAAACCCCTACCCCACAATACTGCAAAAGCACCAATTAAGTAATTCCGCTAAATAATGGCATTTCATAGGCTTCTATGAAAGTTTAAAAATATCAGCTTGCATCACAATCCTTAATGTTTATTGAAATGTAGTTTTCCTATTTAATTAATTTATGTTTTAAAGTACAGTTGAATACATCTTGAGGATTAGCACCCAGGATTAAGAGATATAATATAGATTTAGGCCATTTGGATATTCATATTTCAGTAAACATTCCCAAACAGTTCCTATTAAACCATTAGAAAGAACTTCTCTTTCTAATGAAAGTGCTGACCATAGTAAGCATGAAGCACCTCCCCTAGATTCTCTCAGCTTAAAATATAACCTGTGTGTTTGTGCAAACTCTTGCTTGCCTTTCCATATTCACCACATTTGATTATTACCAGCACTGATGAAGGAAAATGTTATTTGGGTACAAATCTCTATTTAGTCATTGCTAACAATCAGGAAAGTAAAACAGAATAGCTATGACCAAGTCATTGGTTTCTGGCAGTGTTTATTTCCCCTCACATGCCTTGGAGGTTTTTAAAAGACAGTATTTCCTGCATTCCTCTGAAGCCTTGGATGTGTCAGACTAGTGGACTGAGCACAACCTAGGGACCAGAAAGTGTTAAATTCTAATTAATTCTCCTCTGACTTGCCATGTGTCTTTGAGGAAGTCTTTTAGGGCAAAATTTAGATACATGCACACCATCCCCTCCCATTCATGAATGGTGGATTTGATTTGTGGGATCCTGCCCCAGCTCTTTCCCATTAGAGACCTAAAAAGTGAGGTACCTAAAAGAAGTGGAGATTTTTTGAAAATGTGGGCACTAACCTCTCTGTGCCTCAGTTTCCCGTTACATACAATGGGAATAGTAACCCTTCTCTTCTTCACTAGCATGCTTTGAAAATGTAAGAAGTGTTAGCTTCTGCCCTCGATAAGAAAAGACTGCAGTTTCTGACAGTTATTGAATAACTCTTCTCCTGAAGTACATGTTAAGGAAACTTCACAGGGCAATGAAGTTTGTGGAGGTTATGCAGAAGGGCATAGGGGGCTGTAGGGGATGATGTAGGGGAGGGGAGCATATGGGATGAGGAAGGGCAGGGTGTAGGTAAGTTTGTGGAGGTTACATGGGAGGGCATGGGGGCTGCAGAGCCATCCTTAGGATTTATGGTGCCCTAGGTGGGATTATTAAACTGGTGCCCCTGTGCCTGCCTTGCTCTTAGCAACACAAACATAAGCTTACAGTACTGGAAAACTTGCCACATGCATGTTATTAAAACCAGTTTAACTTAATTAAGCACACTGTAATGCTGATGGACTAGCACTATAGAAAAAATTCTGATTTGACAAAATGATGCAAATAATATAATTTTTTAAATTTGTCAACATTTTATTGGAAATTTATATGAAGACGTATTAAAACAATGATTAGTTTTTAATTAAAAGCAATCTTTCTGGCTTTTTTGGCTGCAAAATCAGTAATAATGTCATCGTATGACGAAGACAAAGTGATGTCTTGTTCGATTGCAAGAATAGCAAGACCAGTCATGTGTTCCTGACTCCTTGTAGAGCAGAGATAGTTTTTAAATGAGCTTTAGTTTTGAGAAACTTCATGCTCCTGATGCTACTGTTACAGGAATAGTCAGTAGAATACGAGTAGCAATGTACACATTAGGATATATGTCACAAGTTTGCTGGTATGAATAAATTTACAACGGCCATCATCAATTTGCTGTGGCAACAACTCAATTCTTCGTAACGTTCAAGTCCATTTAAATCAAAATGATCACATGCTTCAGGAGGCTCTAGGTCAGTGGTCCCTGCCATGGCGCCCACAGGGGCCCTCAATGCACCCGCGTACTGGCCGGAGGACGAGCATGCGCCAAAATGCTGAAATTTCGCGGCATTCGGCGCCGGCGCCTCAGGATGACACTGCTTGCCACCAACAGCAGCGTCATCCTGAGGTGTCGCCGCCAAAATGCGCCCAATTTTGGCAGCATTTCAGCAGATGCTCGTCTGCCACACAGTCCTGCGTCTGGTGCCTGCCAGATGAAAAGTTTGGGGAATCGCTGCTCTAGGTCTTGCACTTTGTCATTCATTCTCTTGTTTTCCTATGTTGAATTTAGTGCTGCTCAGCCTGCTGCCAGCTGAGTGAATGGAACCCCAGGCCGAACAGGTTAGTGGCTCAGCCAAGGTCTCAGCTGCCGGCCTGCTCAGCCCGCTGCCAGCTGGGTTCCTTGGGGTCCCCAGGCCAGCAGCGAGTGCTGAGTGGGGCTGGTGCCAGGACCCAGGTGCCAATGGGGCAGCAGCCGAAACCCCAGAGCAGTGGCAGGCTAAGCCACCTCAGTCACACCTGGGTGCCATCAAAAATCAGCTCGCATGCCACCTTGGCACATGTGCTGTAGGTTGCTGAACCTTGCTCTATACACAGTAAGGAGATGAGCATATTATAGTTTGTTGGAGGGCCTATTTAGCAGTAATGGGCTATAGAAAGTCAGTCACATTTTTTGTTTCTCTGATGAAAACTGGCCATCTCCCTTCCCATACCAACTTGTCACAAAAATTATCAACACTTAATTTTCTGTTTTGGCTAAGATACTGATTTAAAAAAAAATGAAATTGAATTCAGGATGTTTAGCAAGCATTTTCGGCAAAAAAATTTGTTAAATGATAATCTAAATGGCAATACAGTACGCTTTCAGGCTTGGCTTACCCCCCAGCCTGCGGTCCAACAACTGCAGTAGGAGGAGATAGGTGGATAGAGATAGATGGAAAACTGCAGAACCCCAAATCCACCTCTTGGGGTGCAGAGTGGCAACAGCAGCAGCAAACCCTCAGGTCTGATCACATGCCAATGGTCACACCGCCCAGCCCAAAGGACCATGGTGAAGTTAGCACAGCATCTGACCTCATGGACGGGCGCACCCATGAAGCCACAGCACTCATCCAGCCCTGTGCAGCTCCCCCCGGATGAGATGGATCGCTACCACGCTGGGCGAGAGATGTGCTCCCCAGCTAGGGTGACCAGATCCATATGTTCTGATTTTATAGGGCCAGTCCTGATATTTGGGGCTTGGTCTTATATAGGCACCAATACGCCCCCAGGTGACCAGAGCAGCAAGTGTGAAAAATCAGGATAGGGGCTGGGGAAGGAATAGGAAGCCTATATAAGAAAAAGACCCAAAAATTGGGACTGGCCCTATAGAAGTGGGACTCTGCTCACCCTACGCCAACCCCCTGTCCATGTTTTTCTACATGCTACCTGGCTATCCCAGCCCAGTCCCTGTGTGACCCTTCCAATCCTGGCTTCCACTTCATTCCTCAGCACAGCCAGCTAGCTTCCTCTCCCTTCCCCAGCACCTCACCCAACCCAGCCCTGAACGGAGGGAGAAGGGAGAGAGGGTGCTCCGGGGGGGAAGAGAAACGGGGGTTGCTCCGTGGGGGGAGAAACAGGGGGGTGCAGAAGAATGGATGTTATGGGGGAACACAAGGATACTGCCAGAGCCGCTGAGCCTGCCTCACCTCATGCCAGGGGAAAGAGTCACACTCACAGGTGAGTTCCTTCCCCACCCTTCCCAGCAGCCAATCCCTCCCTCAGACCGTGCTGCATTCAGCTCTCTCTAGGACTCAGCAGCCCTGCTCTTACAGCTCTACTGCTTTCCATCTGTCCGGGCTCCCAGCAGAAGCAGCCCCAGGCAGCAGCTGCTGTCGGCTAAGGATGGCCCTGGGGGCTGTAAGGGATGATGTAGGGGAGGGGAGCATGGTGTGAGGAAGCACAGGGCGTAGGTAAGTTTGTGGAGGTTATGTGGAGGGCATAGAAGGCTGTAGGAGATGATGTAGGGGGGGAGCATGTGGGGGTGAGGAAAGGCAGGGTGTAGGTAGGACCGGCGCTGAGTATTTTTGTGCCCTAGGCGCACAGCATTTCGCCACCTGCGCGCTGCTCCCGCAGCTCCAGTGGAGCTGCTGCAGCCATTTCTGCGGAGGGTCATTGGTTGGCGCTCCGGTGGAGCTGCCGCAGCCGCTGCGGGAGGTCCACCAGAGCTGCGCAGCACCAGCCGACCGTAAGCTGGTATGCCTGCGGCAGCTCCACCGGAGCCACCGACCAGCGGACCCTCCGCAGGCACAACTGCGCAGGTCACCCGGAAGCCGCCTGCCGCCCCCCGAAAATCCTGGCGCCTTAGGCGATTGCCTAGTTTGCCTCAATGGAAGTGCAGGCCCTGGATGTAGGTAAGTTTGGAAGGCCGGTTGTACAGATTATTTCCTTGTTGGCTAGCAGCCGTTGCTGTGAAATCCTCAGCAGCGGGTCCTTATTTTGCTAGTAAAAAAATCACCCAAATCCTCTTGAGTTTGATCCCCCCTCCCCCCAAGAATGGCAGCTCCTAAACTCCCCTCCCCCCAAACCAAATCACCACAAAGAAACAGAACCAAGAGCAGTGAAGCAAATTCCTGTAGCAGCTTCGAATCCAGGCTCTTGAGTTAGGGAATAACGCAGGGGAGCCCAGCTCTCTCACCCCACTCCTGCAGGCCCAGCGTTACAGCCTTAGACCAGCCCTGAGACCACCACCACCTACCTCCCCCTCTCCAGCGTCACCCCAGAAAACGCTGCCACAGAGGAGTGCCGAGTCCCAGCCGCCCGTGGGACGCCCCAGCAACGTGTTGCTGTGCCTGGGCTGCAGGAACCCCGTCCCACAGGGTGTCTGTCCGCTCTCCATACAGCCTGGGACCTGGCGGGGGCTCTGAGTACAGCCTTCCCCCGCTAGCTGGGGGGGGGCACCAACTGCAGCTCCCTTGAGCTGAGCTGCCCTTTGGGGCTGGGCGGGGCCTCTAATTGCAGCCCTCCCCCCAGCTGTTGGGGGGGGACTGCAATCAGACTCCCCCCCTCCCCGAGGAGCCGGGAGGCTGTTCTGATTCCCCACCTGCCCGAGGGCTGGCGAGGAGCCGCTGGAGGGAGCCGCCGGGGGAGTTTGTTTGCCGTCTGTCCCCATCCCTCTGATGGTTTGAGCCGTCTCCTCCTCCCCCCGTGCTGGATGCTCCGCGCACTCCTCGCTGCCCTGCCACGCTCTCCTGCCGCCTTCTCCCACTCCGCGAGACATGGACCCGGCCAGCACCCCGGACCCCACCATCGTGCAGCCCCCCGGGACCACCCCGCTCTACCCCTCCCGGGACCAGCAGGAAGAACAGCTGCGGATCGGGGAAAGCGGACAGTTCAGTGAAGGGCTGGAGGATAGAGGTGAGCCCCGTCCCTACACCCTCGTCTCCCTCTCCCCACATCCTCCCCGAAATCACCCCGGCAGCCCCCCACCTGCAGCACAGACCCCTGCAACCTGAACACTCCTCCCAAAAAGCACACCCTGCATCCCTCCCCCAAATCACTCCTCGCAGCCCCCATAATAAGCTTTCCCGTCCTAAATCACCCCACTGCAACCTTCCCCAAATGTAACTTTCTCCTAAATCGCCCCCGCGGGCACCTCTGCTGTCCCCCATTACCCCCTTTTCAGTGCTCCATCACTCCCCTACATTTCTCCCTAAGGCGTACCCCTCCCCCAGTCGCTCCCCGAAGCCCCTCTCACATTTGTTCCGCCACCATATTCCCCCTGCAGCCTCTTAGCGGTCCCTCCGACATCCCCCATTATTATAATTGCCCCCCGACACCTATCCTGACTCACCTATTACAAATATCTAGCCACTTACCGTTCTTTAATAATCCCGGCCCACACCTCAACACACCTGCAACTCTTTTTTGCTTTCATCACCCCTGCAGCCCTTCTAGTACACACCCTATACCCCCTGCACCTGACCCTTACTTATTGTTTACAACTGCTTAACACTGGTATCTGTAACCCTCCCTTTAATCCTCCTCCTCAGCCCCTCCAATAACTACCCCAACAGCCTGCCCCCAGAAGCTTCCTAAGACCCACCCTATACACTCTGTCCCTATACCTTCCCCCATGCCACCACAGCACTTCTTTTCCAGATGAGAGGCTGACAGCCTAAGTAGTTCACGGAGATTCTCAGATATATAGCCAATCTAACTGCTTTCCACCAGAGAGTGGGGTGGGAGAATCCCCAAGGATGCAGTCAGAGCTAGGGAATCAGCCATGAGATGTCCCAGAGGCTGCAGACTAGAGGAATGGGAGAGGAGGGGAAGCTCCTCAAAGAAGTAAATTAGTGATAAAAAGGGAGGGGTTCAATGAGGGGATTCCAAGGAGGGACAGTCAGTGCTGGGGTCTCTGCTAACCTACTTCCTACAGAAAGGCTGCTGTTTGCTGATGGGATTGAGCCCACTTTAGTGCAGCAGCTGCCAAGAGGCTCTCCAAGGGGCTTTGGTGGGCCATGAGGTGGTGCTTAAATCTATAGCGCCACCAAAGGTGCAAATCCCACCACCGCCAACATTCAAAAATCATGAGCCAGCTCTCCCCCCAAATCACGAAATTTAAAAAATAATAGTGGTTGGTTTGTTTTTTTTTACCTGCCCTCTTATTTGAATATCTGGGGAAAATTGCCAACCTCTAAACTGTGTGTGATCTTTACACGTTCAAAATTCAACCTTAAATGCACATGCACAAATGCAGGCATCACTGCACTCCACTTACCCTTGCCTATCCCCTGGTTGTAGGAAGCTGCCATTTTATCCCTCTCTGTTCTCCTCCTTCATCACTATCCTGTCTCCCTCCATGCCCCAACTCCTGCTTCACTTGCATTCACTCCCTATGCTCCCACACAGTCTATTGCTCCTCACCTTCCCCCTATATTTTCCTCATTCTCTTCTCCCTCTTCTACTGTCCTAATTTTACTGTCTGCACTCCACATTCCCCTGCACCTCCTCAGTCCCCATCCTGTGCTCCACATTTCCCTGCATCTCCTTAGGCTTCCCCAGGCTTCCCATATTCCTCTTTCTCTTCACAATTCTTTTCCAGTTCCCTAGCCATAGAGTATAGGAGCATGACTATCTTCCTTGAAATCCATCTGGGCTTCAGTCATATTGGGGAAAATACTGGAACTGGTGACCATCTTTACTAGGGACTGCCTTGCTTTCATGGCCAAAGGCTGATCCATGACTGACTCCTAGGTGCAACGATTATACAAATACATAATAAACTACTACTAATAATATGCAAAAATGGTAGACATCTTGACAGAGGGCAACTTGTGGCTTTAGTTCCATTGGAAGTAATGGGAAACATCAGCCATTTTGACTAAGGTCAAAATTCAAAAGTTTGGCAGGAATTTGGAGCTCTAGAGAAACTTAAAATCTGCAACGCCCACCCTCTGTCATGAGGTTTGTGATAAAATGGTCAGAGCTGGCACCTTTAAAATCAAGGGAGATTTTGAGAAGAGACTTCCCAGCTAAATTGGCCTGTAGTAGGATTAAAGGAGAAAGAGTCCAGGAAGCTGTGTCACTGTCCCCAGTATTTCCAGGAAAAGTTTCAATATAATTTTTTTAGTTTGTTTATAATATTGCTGAAATATTGCACTTTTTACAGTGGCTCTTTCCAATGAATCATAAATGTAAACACAGTCATATAGATATGAATCTCTAATACAGTTGGCTTCAGTAATTTTTCAAGTACTGTACTTCTAAGGATCCTTTTGCATTTTGTTAAATCAAAAAAGGTCACTGAAGTATTTGGAGGGAAAATGGTTCTTTAAGGGCTTTCCTTAGTTAATGAGAGTCTTTCCATGGACTCTAATTGACTTTGGATCAGGTCCTTGATTTAACACTGTAATCAGACAATAGGGTTTTATTTTTTTCAATTAACAAACCCAGCAGCATAGAAATTCAAACGTGGCATTTTAAAACGCAATTTTGTCAAATTAAAAAAAAACTTCTGTTAAATCAGCATGTGGTATCACTTCATAAATATCTTGTGTTCTGGATTATTATTTAATGTAATAATTTTATTTGTTGTGAAATGTATATTTAGGTAGTGAAACATATAATAAAATGTACCAAATTCAATGCATTTAACAAATGCATCATCTTTACATTAGGTATATTTAGGTGCTAAATCAAGTTATTGTTTGCAGCAAAATTATTCAGCACCTCGGTTTCGGGGTGGAGAAATCGTATCAATAGATGCAAGCTCGTCATTTTGTAGCAATGCAGGTCATATTTAAAGGTGGTTTAAAATGTGCTGTGGTCAGTTGAAATTAAACATTTTTTTGTAACATGCAGTGAAAAGATCAAAAGCTCTCCCTCATGAATCTGTTTGCTATATGTGAATTAATGAGCTAATGTTTTTTGTAAAAGGATTTTCATGCTATGTGTTTGGTAGCTGCATGAATATGTGTATATGATTGCATGCAGTCCCCTCGGACTCATTAAAATGAGATGATGCTTTTTGTGGGGGAAAAAGTGTAAATAAATAAAAGTAGGTGACTTATTTGAGGGAGGAGGAAAAAAAGTTACATCCTTCTACCCAAGAATATTTCAATCATTTTTAACATACATGTTACAGTGTAGCTCTCGTAGCAAGGGTGCTTTGATTTTATGAAATTAAGGATCTGAATCTTATGCAGTGGGGAGCACTCTTGGCACTTGAATTACAATTAGCGATAAAAAGAGGCTAACTGTGAACATTTTTCCTTTTATTTAGCTAAGAGTCTATATGATTCATAAACATCTATTGTATGCCTTGGTCTTCATGGCAGCAGCTGTCTGTTACCTGCGAATTGGATGATTTATTTAAAGAAAGAAACAAGCAGGAATGAATGTGTAATTCTACCTGATGTTTGTTTCACCTCAGAGCCAAAATCAGCCAAAAGCTTTACATCTGGACAGAATTTGGACCTTAAAGTAGAACTCCTTAAATGCTGCTAGAAAAAGAATGCCAAAAAACAAGGAGAGATATTCTCTCTGTGGTTATACAATTAGAATAATGAAATCTTATCTTTATCTCTAGACCTGTTTTTAGGTGTTAGCCTCATAAAAGCCACCATTGAAATTGTGCACCTTTGTTGGCAGTGGCAGCAGACAGGTCTAGTACTGAATGGATATGGAAGAGGAATTACCCTCTGAACTGCTTGCAATGGTCCTTTTAGTGAGAAGTGTGTATTGTTGCTACCCATTCCAGACCTGTTCTGTGAACATACAGAGGAATCAAAGCTTTGAGGGCTATAAATCTGGTAATTCGAAAAGCATTAAATATGTGTTGAAAATAAATCCAATTTAAGCATTAATAAATAGGATTTCTTATTATAGGACCAAATTCTTCTCTTACATATAAGAGTGCGGCTCCTCTTGAAGTTTCATGTATGTAACTGAGGCAAAATTTGACACAAAGAATTTAATAATTATGTGTGAAAACTCTGTACAAACATTAAGTAATTAATCCTTATAACACCCTTGTGAGGTATCCTAGGCAAATATTATCCTTGTTTACCAATGGGGAAATTGAGGCAGTGGGGTTAAGTGATTTTCCCAAGAGCACAAAATGAGTTATTGATAGGAATTCTTAGTTCTAATCCTAGTTCTAACGCCCAACCCCGTTTTCAAGCCATCTGTGCTGCTTCTAATATTTATAATGCACTAGCTTTACAAATTCAGAGCCATACAGTAGTTTCCGTTTTCAAACACGTGTGTTTTCTTAAAAAGTGACAGACATCCTGGAAGACGCACTGGAGAAGACTGACTGGATTTTACATTTGTTAAACAAAATATTCCAGAGATCATGAGTGAAACAGATTTGGATCAGATTTTACAGTTTCTGGTGAAAGGAAATATATATAAAAAAACGTAATTAAACGAATATCATAATTAGGGATAAAAGAAGATGAGGGGAGAGAAGGAGCAGAAGACTATCACTATTTTTCTGATATTTAAATTGAATTGTTAGCTGGGGATTAGGATGGGGGAGATGGGAGGGTTCCACAGTTGGAAAGCATGGTGAAAGACAAAAAAAAGTTTTAAAAATTGGTTAGGACCTAGGACCCAATTCTGCACCCACTGCACTGATTTCAGTAAGAGCAGGATCATGCCCTAAATTCCTCTCTCATGTCCCTCTATGTGGGGATTGTATGCCTTTGCAGGAGGATAGATATTATGCTCTAACAGAGAGACAAGGTGGTGGGTGAGGTAATATCTTTTATTGGACCAGCTTCTGTTGATGAGAGAGACAAGTTTTTGAGCTACATATGGCTCTTCCTCAGGTCTAATAGGTCTTTTGCGTCTCTAAGTCTTTTTCATCCTCCTCCTAAAATACATATGCTCCTGCTTTGATACTCCATTTGAGCATTGTATTTTAATGGATCAGCAAGTTAACTTCTCAGGTATCTGAGCCTGGTGAACTTAACACTCCAACACAATTTTTTCCCCCTGTGTTCTTATAGTTCTCTTCTGGAACTAGGGTGACTAGATGTCCCAATTTTATAGGGACAGTCCTGATATTTGGGGCTTTTTTCTATATGGCTCCTATTACCCTCACCCCCATCCTGATTTTTTACAATTGCTGACTGGTCACCCTATCTGGAACTAAGGCCAAATCCTGAATCACTGAAGTCAATTAAAATTTTATCATTGACTTAAATAGGTGCTGGATCAAGTCCCTCGTGTACCTGTATCAGTGTCTACATGGGGATAAAAAACCCATGGCTGGCACGGGCATTGCAGCTGAAAAATTTCTGTGTAGACACTGGGGCTTGGGCTGGAGCCTGAGTGCTAAGGCTTTGTGAGGGTGGCGGGTCCCAGAGCTTGGACTCCAGCCCTAACCTGACTGTCTACACAGCAATTTTTAGCCCTGCAGCTTAAGCTCCATAAGCTCAATTCAGCTGACCTGGGCCAGCTGTGGCCATGCTCGTGGGGCTTTTATCCCCATGTAGACATACCCAGTGAAATTACTGTGAACCTTCCTTTAGTTGCCTGAAGATAGAAGGGCTCTTCTGGGGTGAAGAGTGCAATTAATACTCTGTCAGGTGAAATGCAAACATTAGAGCCAAAACATGTTCTCCTTGCTCACTCAAGCACTCTTATTAGCTTCATTCACCCAAATTCAGTAAGGTGAGTAGAATTAGGCTCATAATGTACCTTATACGATATATACAATTATTTGTTTGGTCCTGAATTGACACAGATGTGTTTTTCTTTTTTAAAAGGAGTAATGTAATGTTCACATCACTTTGTGCATTGCCTTTATCAGGTTTACTAGAAAGCAGTACAAGGCTAAAACCTCATGAAGCTCAGAGCTACAGAAAGAAGGCGTTGTGGGTTTCATGGGTCTCCATCGTTGTCACCCTGGCTCTTGCAGTGGCTGCCTTCAGTGAGTATTGGGAATATTTTAAACTCTTTAAGCCTTTTTCTTGGATATCAGAATTTCTCAAAATCCTACAAGATGCTTTGTGCTTTTATATCTGTATTACTGGTGGAGTGATTTCTTTGTAAACTGCTTGGGTCTGCATGCTGCTTATAAATTAGTAAAACAGCTTTTTCTTTTTTTTTCTTCAGCAGAGAGGGTTGCTGAGGGTAGGAAGATATAGGATATTTTGATTTCTATTAGCATTTATGCATGTGAAAAACTGTTCATTTTTCAGACTAGTCTTAAAAAAAATCATTATACAGTGGATTGCTTTCAACCAAGGAGTTCAAACATGAGAAGTCTAGACCTACCTGAGGCTTATATTTGGAATGCTGTAAAGATAGAAGATGAAATGTAGTGGAAAGATGTATAATTTCTCTTAGGCTGGCAAACACCCTAACACAAAGCTAATTTTTGGGAGTGAAATCCCAATCTTTTTAATAAGTCTGTCTTCCTGGAGGCAAATTTAATGAGATCTATCTGGTAATCATTTTCATATGGAGAATTAAAAAATAATTCAACATTTTCATCGTGTGAAAAATGGGGTTATAGGTTATTTTTTCAATTTTGTGCCGAGTAGAAGTGTCTTTATTTAACTGCACTAAACAGCACTTTTTTCTGTTTTAAAATAACACATTTACTATCAGTTGATTATCCTAATAATACAATGATCTTTATTTAATTTGATGGATAAAACAAGACCCATCATGGGACCTGAATTTTGCAGTGAATAAAAAAAAAAGTTAGTTCCCTTGTTTGTTTGTTTATTTAGAGCCCAGAATGTTTACTGCTCATTAAAAAGGAAAAGCTCCATGCTTCTAGCTAGGAGACAAGAGGCTTCTGAGATCCTCAGAATGTCATACTTCATTTTGGAAAAGACAGACTTGTATTTTCTGGGAGCTGCAGCAGCATGTGTTTTATTATTCCAATCTGTAATGTTGGACCTGCTGCTGGAAGTTGGTGTCAGCTCCCAAGAGGGATTATTAGAATCTGACCAAATGGTCTCTGCAAAATTCAGCATATATTACTTGAAGCTATTTATATGAAAAACAAGTACAATAGTTTGACTTAAAAAAAAAAAAAAGAAAAAAAGAGGAACATTTAAAAGCAGCATCTAATGTATTATAGAATATAAACATTTTATGAGAAAGGAGGACAGCTGAGTTTACATTTTGTTCTGCTTCATGAAAAATCAGTAATTTCTTTTTCATACTGGCACTGTAAGAACAAGATTGATTATTGTCCCTTCCAAAGAGTTTTGTTATGCAAGTTTTATAAAGATAATAGATCAGATGATATATATGAATTATGGTTATTCAGACTTACTTATATTATAGCTAATAAAGCTAATACAATTATTTTTAGTCACTTGTTTTCAGATATTTAATTTAATGTTAGGAAATACCAAGAAGTTTTTTGTTTCACTGAAAACAGCTTTCATTTATCAAAGTCAGAAGACATTAATAAGTACAAAACCAGATTACTATAAATATCCATTTTTCTGTGAAATATTATGATTTTTAAAGTTAGTCTGGATAATTAGATTATTTGAAAATCTTACCTGGTCATTATTATTTTCATTTATTCTTTGTATTATGGTGGAGTAGGATGTGAAAGCTGGGTATGATTATGATGGTGGGGACACTGTCCAAGACAAGCAGATGATAGGAAGACAGAGAAAATAATGCAAACACAACTAAGGGTTCAATGTGGGGGATTGAGGTGATGACATAACACTAAAATGAAGTTTACCATAAAGGACAAAGTCTCGTCTAATCACGTGTCTAACCAGTCATCTCCTTTGTTTACTTTGGAAAATATTTAATGATGCATAAATGAGGCCCTGATCCTGCAAATAAGCACCTGCTTAATGTCTTGTGTGCAAAGCAGGTGAGTAAATGTTTACAGGATTGGAGTCTTAAAGTGTAAGCTTTTCAGGGCATTCATTTCACATAGTCACTGAGCAGTGTCTTTAGGAACATACATGTAAGAGTGATTTTAAAAAAAAGAAGATATACAATAACTCCTCACCTAACGTCTTCCTGCTTAACATTGTTTCAAAGTTACGTCGCTGCTCTGTTAGGGAACATGCTCATTTAACATTGTGCAATGCTTGCTTATAACATTGTTTGGCTGCTTGCTCTGTCCACTGCTTGTAAGATTCTGTAGAAGAGCAGTGACTTTGCAAGGGAGTTTGCACAAGTTCCTCTTCTCGGTCTCCTGTCCATCCCTCCCATCACTTCCCCTGCCACCAAACAGCTGTTTGGCAGTGCTTAGGACTTTCTGGGAAGGTGGGGGAGGAGTGAGGAAGCATTGTGTCTCTGCGCCTCTCCCTCCTTTCCTCCCAGAAAGTCCTGAGCGCTGGGAGGGAGGGGGAAGAGCGGGGATGCGGCGTACTCCGGAGGGGAGGTGGAGTGGGCGTGGGAAGAGGTGGGCCAGGAGCATCCCCTGGCAAAGTTGGCGCCTGTTCTTCTGGAGGGAAGCTGCTGCTGCTGCTGCGCAAGGTGCTTCCTAGTGTCCTTGCCTGCAGCGGTCTGTGCCTGTGTGGGGTAAGCCATAGGCACCTCCCAACCACAGTACAGTACTGTACAGTATATAATGCCTTTTTGTCTGCCCCCAAACAATTTCCTTGGAATCGAAACCCCTGCATTTACATTAAATCTTATGGGAAAATTGGATTAGTTTAACATCATTTCACTTAAAGTTGCATTTTTCAGGAATATTACTACAATGTTAAGCGAGGAGCTACTATATAAAAGAAGCTATGGTAAATATTCAGCATGCACCTAATCTCAGGAAAAGACTTAAAACTGTAATGACATAATTTTTATAGACTATACCAAATGATTACACCATTCATCTTCATAGTGAAGTTGGCTACCCTACAATGAATGAACAGTGGGTCACTTTTTGTGTAATATATTGTTAACATGTTAATTAAGGACCACCTCCGTGCCCCTTCACTTGAATTCATTGGGACGGTTGACAAGAATAGGGAGAGCAGAATTTACCCCCACGTATTATAAACACAATTAATTATGCATAGACTACTTGATCTTAACAGGGTGGTAATTGTGTTTATGCTCAATAACAGTTAATAATTACAGATATATTGATTATGTCCAACTTATTTTAGGTGTTTGGAATACATCTTTCATCACTGTATCTAGATGCCAAATTTGTTAAGAATTAAAAGCAGCTGCAGTACAAATCTTGACATTAAATCTCTGTGAATGTTTAAATGATCAATTGTCAAATAATTAACATGTAACAATGTATTATTAGAGCCTTTTATATTCTTACTATTAAGTGTCTTTTGAACTCTGAGTGATTGACTGTTCCATATGGTCCTTTACAATTTCTTAATTCTGATTGCAGTTTCAGCAGCTGACCATCTCATTAAAGTCTCCCATGTTATATCATTAATTATCTGCTCTTTTTCATTTATGTTTTTTTTTGTTGTCAGCTTGTTCCTCTAGCCCAGGGTTCTCAAATTTAATTGCACCGTGACCCGCTTCTGACAACAAAAATTACTACATGACCTCAGAAGAGGGATCCGAAGCTTGAACCCCTCCCAAGTCCTGCCACCCTGGTGGGGGGGCCAAAGCCTTAGGGGGCAAAGCTGAAGCCCAAGGCCTTCAGTTCCAGGCATGGGGCCTGTAACCTGAGCCCTGCCACACAGAGCTGGAGCTTTCAGGTTTTGGCCCTGGGCGGTGGGGCTCCAGCTTTGGCTTTGGCTCCGGGCCCCAGCAAGTCTTAGCCAGCCCTTGCAACCCCATTAAAACAGAGTTGTGACCCACTTTGGGGTCCCAACCCACAGTTTGAGAACCACTGCTCTAGCCAATCCCTGAGTTAGGAGACATGCCAGGTGGTCAAAAGGTTGCTGCCTGTTTGATATAAATGACCGGTTGTCAGTTTAGTCATCTGACTCTGACAGTCCTTCGCAAACACCTGCTATTTCCTTCTCACTATTTACTCACAACCCATTCAAACTATTTTTTACTACTTCTTTATAAAGGCAAAGTGTTGGCTATACAGACCTGATCCTCAGTTTCAGTGAGGAACAATCTTTCCACTGTACCTACCATCTTGTGAACCTGCTCTGCTAGATGTTTGATAACTGTCAGACTGCATTGCCTGCCTGCCTTCTGACTACTTCCTTTTGATTTGTCATTAAGTTTACCCTTCCCTTTCAGTCTTCATAATATTTTTCCTCCCCCGGAGTCCTGTACATTCTTATTGTACCACTACTGCAGTAGCACATAAAAAACCTGTTAGAGAGAGGGACCAGCAGTGAGACTGCATGAGACCTGCATCTGTAAAAATAGAAACATTAGAAGGATAATAAAAATTTTGGGAGCGGTATGTGTGTGTGTGTGTTTGGAGGGAGGGGGTGGAAGTTGAAATTTGTTCCCTTCATGCTTACAGTGGTTGCAACTAAAATAATCTCTAATTTTGCTTTACAATCCCCATCTTGTGCTGCAATGCAGTCCCCATCCATTCATTCATCCAGGATTAGCTAGAACTGCATTCAGAACTAATTTTGCAACTCCTTAATCAGCTGGAATGGTCACTGTGTGATGTGAGACATTCCTTTTCAATGGGCTGAGCTTGTTGTCCCTGCATAATTTGCAATACGATAGTATTCTTAAAGGAGGTTGATAAATCTGACACTAATGGTGATAAGCATGTGCAAAGAAGGTACTTTTAGGGAAGGATGATTGTCAGTAGGGGCTTAGAAGCTGGGCTGCACCATGCTAAGCTATTTTTGTGCCAAGCTTATTGTTGAAAGGGCAGTGAGCATGGCCAAAATTCACATATAGATTGTAGTGCTGTGACAAAAGACATTGGAAATCCTATGGACCATTGGCGTAAAGGAAGAATCTTTGTACATCTCCACGATACCCTGCTTCCACTCTTCAGCATTGTGTCTTGCTCATTTGCTATGTTGCTATTGGGTCCTGACGTTATCTGCATTAATTTGACCCCTCTGATACGGTTTTTAGGCTGTGAATGGTGAGTTAATGCACAGTGATTTATAATATTTAAAACAAGAGATATAAAACTCTAGTAAAGGCATAACAGATGTGTAATGGTGTAGCACAGGTACCTTGTGATGAATGAATTGTTGAAGTCACAGTAAGTTGCTAGCTGGATGGCTGAAAGAGGGAGGCTGCATCGGTCTGAGTATGTTTGGTTTCATCTGGTTAGAAGAGCTAAACAGGGTTTGGCCTGATCCTTGGGTGGATGTCTTCCTAGGGAAAAATGATTTGGTTGAATATGCTTATCTTTTGTGTACCAGACAGCTGAAAAATAAGAATGACAGTAGAAGCAGCTTTTTCCTTTAGCTCAAAGAGTAGTTCCACTGTTGTCAGATGCAAAGATGTCTTACTCTTGACGATTGTTCAGAAGCTTCAGCTACTGCAGAATGCAGCTTCCTGCCTCTGAGCTCTGTGCAGGCCACTGCAGTCCAGTTGGTTCTGGGTGCAGTTGAAGGTGTTGGTTCCAAGAGTAGAGCTATAAAAGCCTTGAGTGCCCATAAGACTTTATAGACTTTAATTAGGGTGTCCATGTGTCCCGTTTTGGCCGGGAAAGTCCCTTTTTTAAGCCCTCTCCTGGCCATCCCGACTGTTTTTTCTGAAAGGAGGCATTTGTCCCATTTTTGCTGTTGCCGACTTGATCGGTTGGCAAGAGCAAACAGGACAAATGCCCACTTTTGTCCAAAAAGTGGGGTATTGTGTGGAGGAACATGCAGGGTGAGTGTGAGTGGAGATGCCAGCAAGCCCCCCGCCCCGCCCCCATTTCAGCATGTCGGGTCAGGGGCCAGGCAGGGCTCCAGTGACTGGCAACAGCTTCCTAAGGGGGCTCCCGCAGGGTTCCAGTGATGGGCAACAGCCTTGCTGGGAGGGGCGAGGGCTTGGGCAAGTGGCTGGAGATCTCCTGTTTTTTCTTTGGGAAATATGATCACTCTACATTTAATTTATAAAACCTTGATATCAATGAAGCCTTAAGGTGCAAATCTACAAGGCCCTTAGTGTCTGGAGACCAGACAGTTTCCAGACTACTCATGCCATTGTGCCATTTGTTTTTCTGGAGTGCTCTTGTTTCCACTGTAGACCAAGCAGTGCCAGATAAATATATTCACTCTGCCTTTCTCTTCATTTTTTAATTTGGATGGGAGTGGGTTCAGTTTGTCAAGAGCTGGTTTTAATTTTTGTAGTATATTCCCAGAAATTGATCCTGCGCACAGTACAAATAAGTAAGTAAAATTAGGTTCATTTTTTTCCCAAAATACTTATAGAATCTGTATTTTAAAAATTATTTTACTCATAATTGTTTCTTGCCTTTTAAATAATAATGCATTGTATTAACATAGTGTTTTTTACTTAGAGATTTTGATTGCGCAAACAACAAGAATGTCAAAGTTGTTATTTGCAACTTGGCCATCTTGGGTGAATTTCATCCCTGATGTAACTCAGCTGATATTATTCACTAAGGAGTTGCCCCATTGTAGGTGCAATTAAGCCATGAACCTTAGTTGTGTAGGAACAGGAAATACTATGTTTGTAATGGGACTGTGGCTGTGGAAAACAATAGCTTTTTCCCTTCTTTTCTGTGCTGTTCAAATCTCATTCTTAAAAGTGCACAAATACAGATTTTTGTGGTAATAGCTTAATTCCTGCCAAGCAGACCAAGATCTTTTAGAACATCATCAAAGCCAGAAAACACAGCTCTCATTTTAGCAGGCGTGCGTTTGTCTAATTTTGTCTTATGATTCAAAGAATGTCAAGTCTGTTAATTTGTCTTCCTGATTAGATTATCCAAGACTGTTATAATAAACAGAGCAGAGATATTAATACATAAATGTAATATATAGTCAAAATTCTGAAGTTGAAGCTCCCTTTGCAGACAAGGACTGAATAAGGATTTAGGGATTTGGCATTGTAGAAACAGCTATAAAATAAAGTATAACTGATAACACATCCTCTGAGGTCCTTCACTGGTAATCATCCAATCCAATTTGTGAAATGTGCTGCTATTCTGAGAAGTCAAATTCTATTTGAGAAGTTCTTTGCATATGACCTTAATAGAGGTAATTCTGCAGCTGGTAGGATTTTTATCAGACTAGGCTGTTGATATAGGATTTCATAGATTAGCTCCAGTACTGTATGTAAATATGAAAGAAACTGACATGCATATGTTACTGTATCAGATCATTCTGAGTTTCCACATTGAATAGTGAAAATTACATAGACAATGTGAACTTTCATACATTTGGATTAGAGACGGGCCCAAACTAAACCCCTCATTCTAAATACCCTCAAATTTTAGGATAGTTCAGTGCTGAGTAGAACTTCATATTAGTCCAGCCCCTGTCTTTATAATGGTTTGTTCCACAGCCCCACACCCAAACACCTGCAAACTATGGGAGGTCTGAATTCAGATCTAATCTGTTGGTCAGAATGATTAGACAGCAAGCGACAGAATTTCATTTCTGACTAATGACAGGAAATGTGGGCCTGATTCTCCTCTTACGTTATTTTTACTCCCTTGTAACTACATTGACTTGAATGGAGTTACTCCTGATTTACAGTGGTGTAAATGAAAGGAGAATCAGGCTCTATAAGTATTTACATGGACGTGTTGATATAATTTTTCACTAGTTACCATTTAAAGGAAAACTGCACAAACAACTGAGTTAGTGGATTTCTATTAATGAATTACTTCCCTTTCCCAGTGACACATTTTTAGCTGTTGCTTCAAAAAGAGAAATTTTTAAAAATTGCACCTAGTGACGGTCAGTGCTTTTCCTTATGTTTGCATGGTGCTGTGCACATGGCATCAACAGTGAAAATTAATTATAATTAGAGGATTGGACAAATTAGAGGATTGAACCAAAAGAAATCTGATGAGGTTCAACAGGGACAAGTGCAGAGTCCTGCACTTAGGGTGGAAGAATCCCATGCACTGCTACAGACTAGGGACCGAATGGAAAGGCAGCAGTTCTGCAGAAAAGACTTAGGGGTTACAGTGGACGAGAAGCTGGATATAAGTTGACAGTGTGCTCTTGTTGCCAAGAAGGCTAACAGCATTTTGGGCTGTATAAGTAGAGACATGGCCAGCAGATCGAGAGATGGATCACTAGGAGGGTGGTGAAGCACTGGAATGGGTTACCTGGGGAGGTGGTAGAATCTCGTTCCTTAGAGGTTTTTAAGGTCAGGCTTGACAAAGCCCTGGCTGGGATGATTTAGTTAGGGATTGGTCCTGATTTGAGCAGGGATGACCTCCTGAGGTCCATTCCAACCCTGGTATTGTATGAAGATAATAAAAAAGTAGGCCAGGATTTTTCAAACATGACCAGCGATTGTCAATGCCTGCAGGGCTGGCGCTATCATTGAGGCAGCCTAGGCAATCGCCTAGGGTGCCAGGATTATTGAGGGGGTGGCATTTTGCCGGGGGGACGGCAGGCGGCTCCGGTTGACCTGCCGCAGGCATACCTGCGGAGGGTCCGTTGGTCCGCGGCTCCGGTGGAGCTGCCGCAGTCATGCCTGCGGACGGTCGGCTGCTCTCGCGGCTCTGGTGGACCTCCCGCAAGCATGCCTGCAGCAGCTCCGCTGGAGCCATGGACCAGTGGACCCTCCGCAGGAATGCCTGCGGCAGCTCCACCCGAGCCATGGGATCAGCGCGGGGGGCAGCGAAATGGCTGTGCGCCTAGGGCACGAGAAACCCTGGCGCCGATCCTGAGTGCCTGAGTTTTTGGGTGCCCAACTCAAGAGTCTTTTAAAGGAGGCTTATTTTCAGAGGTGAGTGCTTAGTACTTTCTGAGAATCAGGCCCTTTTAAAATTCTCAACATGAGTACCCAAAAATGGAGGCTGTCCACATTAATTAGTCATTGTTGAAAATCTTGGCCTTCATATTTTCTTTTCCAGATGCTATACCAAATCACTTGGCCTTTCCCATTGTTAAGGGCCTGGATTTATATTGGCAAAGAGCCATTAGACGCATAGTGACATTTAATATGCAGGATCCCTCCCAACCATGTAAAAGTTAAAAAGTGAACAGAAATCCCTTCTGAGTGTTTAAACATCTGATTTTACATATTGCACAGGACATTTAATTACACCTACAATAAAAAGACAGAGGGCACAGTCTCTCAAAAGTATCAATGAAATAGCAGAATTAAACTCCAAGGGCTAAATTCTACTGCTGGTGATACCTATGCAACTCCACTGGCCTCAATGTGGTTGCATTGGTGTAACTATGAGTGTAATTTGGCCCCACCATATTATATGAAGGGTTTAAAGGACAAACCAGTTACATGTACAGCTCCAGCAGAAGATGGCCTTACAATATAGTGAGGCCTTTTTTAGTAACAGCAAAATATGGTTTTCACTCATGTGAAAATAAAATGACAGGCCAGTAATGGCAGCTGCCCTTATGCATACAAAACTCTACGTGACTTTAGTTGAAGAAGACAAAATGTGTAAATATGTAACACATCAGGCAACCTTCTTGAAGTTGTCCAATAAAATATAGTGAGTTGGTATCAGGTAATCCAGTAACCTAGTATGTGAAATATAAAGAAGACCACATCATGGTGCATGTGATTTTATGTTCTTAAAAGGAAAACAAAAATTAAGTTGAAAATTTATGATTGTGGCAGGAGCTTACTAAAGCAGATTTCACATTCAGATGCCAGCCTTTAAAACATAAGTCCCCTGTGTGTCTTTACATAGAAAATAGAAGGTCAGTCATTCTCTGGGCCGAATTCTGCAATAATATTACAGCCCTTAAAACCCCACTGATGACAAGAATTTGTCCCAAGGAATTTTTCAGCTAAGATGGATGTCCAGTATTGAGGGAAATCTAACATCAGCACTTTTGCTGGTCACAACTGCAATACGATATCATAAGGAATGAAGCTCAGGTAATTGGTCCTAGACCATTTATGACTGTTTAGGTCAAAACCAATGCTTAAAACCAGTGCACATCCTGGGGCACAGCTGTCATGTGCTGTCTAGAAGATGAATTAATGTACCTTCTTCCACTCTTTGTCTGTTTTATCTATTTAAATTGTAAGCTGTTTGGAGGACTGTCCCTTACTATGTTTGCAAGGTGCATAGTAAACAGGGGTGCTGAAATACTTTGTATAGTGGGGGTTGCTGAGAGCCATTGAACCAAGTTGTAAACTCTGTATATGATGGAAAACACTTCAAGCCACAGGGTGCGACAGCACTGCACCTATTCTAGCAGACTACTGTAATGCAATTAATTAATAACAGTATATATTTATGTGCAGCTTTATGGGCTCCACAAATTTAGGCCTCCAATAGTGGAGCCCCAGGGAAGACAATGAGGTCCTGTGTGGGCAAAAGCATCCAACCATGCTTGTCCAGTTATAGAGTTCGAGTCTTATGCAGTAAGATACATAACTATCAAATGTCAGATAATTCAGTAATTGGGCTGGTGTAAATTCCTGCACCTGTGCAATAATATATCTTTTCCATATCTGTTACACAGTTAAACTACGCTATTGGTGGGCAGAATGTGCATTTTGACTAAAATATTACATACAAATCTTTAGGAAATTTCATAAACATTATGCTTACTGCAGTAATGACTTCCCTAATTTAAAATAACTAGACATTTGAAATTACTTTTCTTCAAAGGGCAAATGTACAACTACTCACCTATAATATCCAATAAAAAGCAAGAACAGCAAACCAGACATGTATTAGAAGAGTAACTGAATCCAATTTTGTACTAAATATGGTAGAAAAATCAAACTATCAACATGAAATTGACAATACAAATTAATAACTCTACTACATCAGGCTAAGCTACCATGTGAAATAGATTTCCTTATGAATTCATGATATGCCAATCAGACTTGATTTCCTTATACATTTTCCTGCTATATGCCACAAAGTTATAACTTCTGTTTACTATCAGAAATGAACTTGTAATTCTCTGTGTCTGGAACAAAAGACATGTCAGGAATAAGGAAAGAATATGAAAGTTTAATATTCATTGCAAAGTAATGTTTTATTCAGAGTATATTGGTTGTGTGTGAGGCTGTAAGTTGCTATGTAATTAAAACTAAAACTTTTGAAAAGTGCAGTGTTAAAAGATGGAAATGAAAATCATGGCTGTCTTTTAGTTTTACTTTTCTTAAAATAGCCAGGAACTTAAAAAATATTAATTGATTTAGCTGAACTTATTAGACCCTAATAAGACTAATATTAGACCCTAAGCTGAACTTATTAGATGCAAAGACTATTACCTCATTTGAATGTAATAACAACATTGTAGCTGTTTTGCATAACAGACTGTTGAGAACATTGATTATATAATTTGACACTGGTGAATTATTTTTAGTGTGCAATTTCTTCAATTCCAGTATTGAATTAACTTCTCTTTCAGTTGAAATTCTGGCCAAATAGACTTTAATACTCACCCTGCACAGTATATCACTTGCCAATTAAACAATTTTTTGTATGTAGGGTACCGATGAATAGTAGAGAAATTTTGCTACCAAGCAAGGATTCAGGGAAATCAGACCTAGACGACAGTGGTAAAAATACATGGTTGGTTTACACCTGTTCTCCCACGGTTGCCAACACCAATGAAGCTGCACAAGTGCTACAGCAGTAATGGTAGAGGAAAAACTAGATGCTGTCTCAAGGGGTGGTGCTGCTTCAGTACGTGGCAGTCTGAGTCTAATGTCCTGACATTCTCTTCAAGGTCACTGTGCTACTGGAGGTGCTCTCCCTCCATAGAAACACAAAACTAATGTCCTGGCTGCTTGTATTCATTAGATCAGGAGTCGGCAACCTTTCAGAAGTGGTGTGCCAAATTTTCATTTATTCACTGTAATTTAAGGTTTTGTGTGCCAGTAATACAGGGGGCAGAAGCTGGGACCCTAGGCTGGCAGTGGGCTGAGCCACTCAGCCTGCTGATGGTCTGGGGTTCTGTCCACCGGCCTCTACCAGCCAGGGTCCTGGCCGCCGGCCCTGCTCAGCCTGCTGCCGGCCGGGGTTCTGTCCATCTAGGCCGGGAGCGAGCTGAGTGGGGCTGGCGGCCGGGACCCTGGGTGGCAGGGGGCTGGTAGACGGAACCCCAGGTTGGCCGCAGAGTGCGACTGAAAATCAGCTTGCTTGCTGCCTTTGGCACACGTGCCATAGGTTGCTGACCCCTGCATTAGATATTATGACACTCTTTGGAAGAGTTGGCATGTTAATAGTGGTCTTGTGGCAGAGTTCAATTTGGCACGTTATAATCCATCTGTATAAATTCACCCTTGATTATTTCAGTTGAATAAGTTATTCTTCATCATTACACATACTAAGCTCCTATACAGTGTTACACACCGGTAAGCATTCCACCCCAGCAATAGGCACGTTTCTTTGGGGTTGTGCAGGAGTCATTACATATCGTTTATGAATCAGTTACTAAATGTTTATAAAACATATGTAACTTATCCAGATGAAATATTACATACGTTAAAGATTATTATAATAAAATAGACAAAAGTACTAACTTTTCATTCTGGGGTGATGGTACCCAGTATAAGCTTCTAAGGGTGTGATCCTCATTATACACTCAAAATTCCCACTTATTCATGAAATAACTACAGGGGCAGCCCTTCACTATAAAAGGTAGTATATTCTCAGGCTCTCTCAACACTGGGCCAATAAGACCGGGCAAACGGATTTGTATCAGATAAGAACAATCATAAACCATTGACCAAAATTTGAAGCAATCTCTTGATTTGAAAAGATGAGAACTTTTATAATCTCTAATTTTCACTTTCACTTGCAAGGCAACCTTCCCAGTGCAAAGAACAAGGGCCACTTTTCTCTTCCTCCTACACCTTCCCAGGAGACCCCCCACTTCCTTTTCTCTCTTCTCTAGAAGCAGAGAAGAAAGGGAATAAGTAGTTACTCCCACAGTGTTGAGAAGCAGATCAACCAGCCCTCAGCCTGAAACGGATGAGCTATGTAACTGATGACTGGAGTAAGCCAGTTATCCTTTCGATTGGATAGACTGAGGCCATTGGTGGGGTTTAGTCTAACAAACAGCCCCTCAAGGAGCAATGCTTTTGTCAGTTACAGCTGCAGAAGGCTCAGTGTTCATGTAAGTTGCTTTTGCAGATTGCAGCACGCACAATATCACCTTTTTGGAAAGATTATATTGGCTGCTTCAATGCAGACAACACCACTGAGGCCACAAGTACCGAGAAGAACTATTGCAGAACAAAAACCCCTTCCGTATTCTAAACAGAGAATCTCTCTTCCAGATATTAAGGTTTGTGCATCAGTGAATTATTCAGTGTAATGTCTCTTTTTTTAATATAGCAAGGTAAAGAAAATGTGGACGTACCTTCAATCTCCTCATTCCGTTTAGTTTCCTTTTTTGGGGGCTTACTATTTTCCATGAAACATCTTGTGGATGAAGAATGAAAATGCCTCCCCAAGCCTGGAAAAATATTAATTTCTGGAGGTTTTAGGGAAAAGAGATTTATTGTCAGTCTGTGGGAGATTTAATAGAATGCAAATGCAGCTTCCAGTGTCAGCCAGGAAATGCAGTTGGGGAAATCATAAATATTTGCATGTTTTACCATTGTACAGGGCCCATAAAAAGCTTTGTTAAAACGCAGTTAGAAATGCTAAAGTCTGGTATTAGAAAGGGAAGTACCTGTCTGGATTTTTTTTTTTTAAATTGTGTATTTAGAATGTACTATGCTTTGGTCAGAAGAATTATTTCTGACCCAGTAGTTTAACATTGCCTTTCCACAGCAACCAATGGTTTGGGGTTTTTAGTAGCAGAGCTATGCACTTTGAATGTTGCTATATTTCACATTCAAGAGAGAGTTGGGTTAATCATAGGGACATATTCTTCAGAGCCTGGAAAAACTAGCTCCTCTGTAGAGGTGGACACTATGATTCAGAGTAAGGTAGGTCTACCTTTTAACCACCATTGAAGATCCAGTCCAGCTCCACTGAAGTCAATGACACAACTCCCTCTGACAGAACATTGTAGAATCAGGCCCTAAGTGAATGGCTAAGTTGTTAGGAGAAAGCCACTAAGCAGTACATCAGGGAATAAGAAATCCTTTACCAGCACTGTTTCATAAGTAATCAATTAGTCTATGCCTGTGTGGGGAAGGGTGGGGTGAATGAAAGGTTTCAGTCCTACTGTTGTTGTTTCGTAAGTAGATAATGAATGAGGGCTGTTTATACTCAGAGGATTAACTTTACCTCCTGACTTGATAGGCCTCACTGTACATGACTTGCTGCAGCAGCCAGCATTTATCAGACTATGATGTTCAACTCTGTGGAACTAATAGTACACAAAGGAACATATTTATTTGCTTTTCTGTGTGGGACATTAGATATTAATAATAAACTCAATATCTTTTTACTTAACACGACTTGATATTTCCATGTGTAAGAAAGTATGATGAGAAATATTATCAAAAAATCCCCAAAATCAAGAAACAGGCCCACAAGATAAACTTTGGCATAGGTAATGGTTGTAATTAGGGCTGTCAAGCGATTAAAATTTTTTAATCACGATTAATTGCGCGATTAAACAACAATAGAATACCATTTATTTAAAATATGTTGGCTGTTTACTACACTTTCAAATATATTTATTTCAATTACAACACAGAATACAAAGTGTACAGTGCTCACTTTATATTTATTTTTATTACAAATATTTGCACTGTAAATAAATAAAAAATAGTATATTTCTATTCACCTAATACAAATAATGGAGTGCAATCTCTTTATCATGAAAGTTGAACTTACAAATGTAGAATTATGTACAAAAAAAGACTGCATTCAAAAATAAAACAATGTAAAACTTTAGAGCCTACAAGTCCATTCAGTCCTACTTCTTGGTCAGCCAGTCACTCAGACAAACAAGGTTGGGTACTATTTGCTGGAGATAATGCTTCTCATTTACAATATCACCTGAAAGTGAGAACAGGCATTTGCATGGCACTGTTGTAGCTGGCATTGCAAGATATTTACGTGCTAGATGTGCTAAAGATTCATATGTCCCATTATGCTTCAACCACCATTCGAGAGGACATGCGCCCATGCTGATGATGGGTTCTGCTTGATAACGATCCAAAGCAGTGGAGACTGACACATTTTCGTTGTCTGAGTCAGATGCCACCAGCAGAAGGTTGATTTTCTTTTTTGGTAGTTTGTGTTCTATAGTTTCTGCATCAGAGTGTTGCTCTTTTAAGATTTCTAAAAGCATGCTCCACACCTTGTCTCTCTCAGATTTTGGATGGCACGTCAGATTCTTAAATCTTCGGTTGAGTGCTGTAGCTATTTTTAGAAATCTCACATCGGTACCTTCTTTGCGTTTTATCAAATCTGCTGTGAAAGTGTTCTTAAAACGAACATGTGCTGGGTCATCATCCCAGCTATAACATGAAATATATGCAGAATCATAGAATATTAGGGTTGGAAGATACCTCAGGAGGTCATCTAGTCCAATCCCCCAACACCAACTAAATCATCCTAGCCAAAGCTTTGTCAAGCCAGGCCTTAAAATCCTCTAAGGATGGAGATTCCACCACCTCCCTAGGTAACCCATTCTAGTGCTTCACTATCCTCCTAGTGAAATTGTGTTTCCTAATATCCAACCTAGACCTCCCCCACTGTAACTTGAGACCATTACTTCGTGTTCTGTCATCTGCCACCACTGAGAACAGTCTAGCTCCATCCTCTTTGGAACCCCCCCTTCAGGTAGTTGAAGGCTGCTGTCAAATCCCCTCTCACTCTTCTCTTCTGCAAACTAAATAACCCCAGTTCCCTCAGCCTCCTCTCATAAGTCTTATACCCCAGCCCCCTAATCATTTTCATTACCCTCTGCTGGACTCTCTCCAATTTGTCCACATCCCTTCTGTAGCATGGGGATCAAAACTGGACGCAATACTCCAGGTTTGGCCTCACCAGTCTCAAGTAGAGGGGTAAAACAGAGCTGGAGACATACAATTCTACCCCCTAGGAGTACAGTCACAAATTTAATTGATGAATTTTTTTTTAATGAGCATCATCAGCATGGAAGCATGTCCTCTAGAATGGTGGCCGAAGCATGAAGGGGCATAGACTGTTTATCATATCTGGCATGTAAATACCTTGCAACGCTGGCTACAAAAGTGCCATGTAAATGCCTGTTCTTACTTTGATGACGTTGTAAATAAGAAGCAGGCAGCAGTATCGCCTGTCAATGTAAACAAACTTGGTTGTCTTAGCAATTGGCAGAATAAGTGGTAGGACTGAGTGGACTTGTAGGCTCTAAAGTTTTACACTGTTTCATTTTTGAGTGCAGTTATGTAACCTAAGCAAATCTGCATTTGTCAGTTACACTTTCAAGATAAAGAGATTGCACTACAGTACTTGTATGAGGTGAATTGGAAAATACTATTTCTTTTATCATTTTTACAGTGCATATATTTGTAATAAAAAATAATATAAAGTGAGCACTATGCACTTTGTGTTCTGTGTTGTAATTGAAATCAATATTGAAAATGTAGAAAAACATCCAAAAATATTTAATACATTTCAATTGATATTCTATTGTTATAAGTGCGATTAATCGCGATTAATTTTTTTGAGTTAATTGCATGAGTTAACTGCGATTAGTTGACAGCCCTAGTTGTAATGAAATTTGTTGCTAAATACTCCCTACCATACGGGCTCCTGAATATATGAATGCTGTCATTCTCTCTCTGAGTACATGAAAGGGTTCTCTATCTGAATGAAGATCTCAGTAGCTGCAGATGCTAACAGCAGAACAATCTGATTTGTGTGGTTTGGGAATCCCAAGGAACACTGAGGAAGACTGCACACAACTATAACTTTGTTGCTGGTCTCTGATAAAGAGCTGTGCATTGGATTATCTAGTCCATATTTGCCTAAAGAGAGGTGGTATGTTCTAGTGAAAGTCTTAAGAGTTAAGGGTCAAATTCAGAAGTGATGTGTAATATGGTGTAGATCCTCTTAGGCTAAGACTCCCTTAGATCTTCTTACACCTCAAGTGTGGGCCAGGTCCTCAAATTTGACTGCTGTGAAGCTACCCCTGTGAGAATTAGTCAGTGTCATTTTACATGCAGGGGAGCCAGGTGATGATGAAAAAAGGTAAGTTTTGAAAGATATAGGCTACTTTAGCTTACCCTTCTTTACATGCTTTTTTAAAAAAACTGTGTTTCTTGCTGTCCTCCTCTTTTCTTTGTTCAGAAGTCTGCGTCTAAGTCATGCATCTTAAAGGGATGGAAAGAAAATATTAAGTTGCATCAACTCATTCCTCGTAGACCGGGGTAGGCAATCTATGGCACGTGTGCTGAAGGCAGCACACAAGCTGATTTTCAGTGGCTCTCACACTGCCTGGGTCCTGACCACCGGTCCAGGAGGCTCTGCATTTTAATTTAATTTTAAATGAAGCTTCTTAAACATTTTAAAAACCTTATTTACTTTACATAAAACAATAGTTTAGTTATATATTATAGACTTATAGAAAAAGAGACCTTCTAAAAGTGTTAAAATGTATTACTGGCATGTGAAACCTTAAATTACAGTGAATAAATGAAGACTTGGTACACCACTTCTGAAAGGTTGCTGACCCCTGACCTAGACTCACTGAGACCCATAGGCAAGTGGTGAAAATATTCAGGAAGAGGGGGCTGAGTAATATGGACAGGCCCCACTCTGTGGTGTGTGTATATGGGTTGCTGTCTATATACTGGCCCAGTGTGGAGGGGTGGCCTGGTGCAAGGGGGGAGAAGAGGATGGAGAGCAAGTGTGTCCTACACTCACTCCACAGTAGGGCTGAGCCTGGCTCCCTGCTCGGGCTAATTGGCTCTCATTGCTCGCCGATGCTGTTGGGGGCTCCTCCACATGGAGTTGTGGGTTTTAGCCAGCTGACCACCCCAAGAAGATGAGGAGGAGAAAGAGGGGGTAAAAGGTCATCAGCCCGACATAATACTTTGGAATGAAGATGGGATGCTGATGTTAGGGCTAAAGAGGCAAGGGGTTCCTAGGTGAGCCTTAGGGGACTGGAGCAATGGAAGACAGGAAAGTGGAGATGGTGCAGCCAGGAGTTGGGGACTTTTGAACTGATCTATAGAGTAGATGGACTTGGGTGTAGGGGGCAGCAGAAGGTCCCTGCAGGGAGGAGGGACGATCGAGCAGCGGGGTAGACAGGGGAGGAGAGGGAGGCTAGGGGAAGGGAATTGGTTTGAGGATGGTGGGGATGAGGGGATGGGAGAGTAGGGGAGGTTTTAAGAGGTGGGTTTATTATTGGGGGAAGAGGGCTTAGGGGAATGGTGAGCAGTGGTAGGGAAGGAATTGGGGTGGCAATGGTGGGTGTTTGGCAAGTGGAGAGAGGGTTTAGGTAGGGTGATGTTTCCTGGGTTTTTTGTAACTGGGTAGGTTTGTTTGGGGAGAAGGGAGTTGGTGTGAGGAGGTCAGATGGGTGGTAAGCTGTGGGGGTAGCAGAGGATTGGGGGTTATTTGTGGGGTGGGAGGGAGAGGAGCATAGGGAGCTGTGTGGCGGTGCTGATGGCTACAGTTGGCTGTGTCTGCGTATAGCTCCTTCCTCCACAGCCCTCTTCTCCTCTCCCTGTGTCTTGCTCTCTCTCTCTCCACAGTCTCCATGCCCCAGCTTTGCTCGCAGGCACCAGGGAAGGATGGACTTGCTGGCACTGCACTAGGAATGGGGCTGGGTGTGGGGCCACATTTGGGACACATTCTGCCCACTGCGCCATGCTGGGGCCCTGTGGACATGTGCCACCATTGCCTGCTGCCGGGGACTCTCCCTGCTTGTCCTGCTGCTGGGCAGCCAGGCAGCTTGGTGCCAAGATGGCCCTGGCACTGCCAAGGGCAGGTCACCACCTCAAGAGCTGGGCTGTGCACAAGGGTGGCAGGATGGCTGAGATTAGCTGGGTCTGACGAGCCCCCTCTAGCCCTCACCACCTGCCGCCTATGGATTTACCTGTGAATTTGTTTCAGGAACTTGAGAGTTCTAATCCTGTTTGTGTCATTGTATTTCTCTATAGCCTTGGGTAAGTCACGTTACCATTGTAAGTCTGTTCTCTGTTTGTAAAATCAGGACATAATATTTTGCTGCCCCATATGGATGATGTGAGGATTAATTTACAGTAGTTAATATTTGGAGGTACAGGACTAGATCCTGAATTGCAGCTAGGAGTGCTTGGGCAACTCAGGGAAGAGGGGTACAAAAGGGGCTTTGCACTCTGTACAATGCAAGAGACTACGGGGGAATGCCCTGACCTCTTTTCCCCTGGTACATGGCTGCTGCGGCAGGGGTGGGTGAGAGCGGCTGCAGTGGTTTACTCCACCTAAGGATTCCTTAACTCCATGACTGGGTAAGGGAGTTTGTGGGCCAGTGAAGAGGCACAAAGCTGCCCTAATGCAGGACAGAATCTATTCTGTAATGTGCAATATATGTTCCAAGTATTATTAACGTTTGAACTGTGCTTTGAGATCTTCAATGGAAAGGCCCTGTAGAAGGGCAAAGTATTGCATTTTCCAGTTGCTTTTGGTTTTGTTCAGCTTTGTCCTATTCTAGAATTTCTCATGCAAGTATAAATAGGTTATTCATCATGCGGTATAGATACATAAAGATCTGACCTTTGCTTTTAATGAGTCTATTTAACTGTTACCCAACTGATACATTTCACAGTTAAATGTAATTTAAAAAGCAGTATTGGCACCTGTGCGTACAAACAGGTTGTCACAGTCACACTGCATCTTTATTTTAAAGAGGCAGAAGAAGCTTGGTCTTTAGCCTGAATATCTGCTGCTACAAGATCTGTTTATGAAAGAACGCAAGTAGTACATATTCTCTGACTTACTTCCTGCACGTGTAAACTTTAATACAGAATTATTTTAATTTTTGGCTTGTTCAGATTGAACGTAGTTAAATTGGCAAGATGCAGCCAAATTCTAGAGCAGATTAATAAAATGTATTCCATTCATGCTGGTCTATAGGTCTGATTCTGATCTCATGGTGGTGGAAATGCCTTGACTTGCATGGTGTTACTCCTGATTTACAGTGGTGTTCCTTAAGTCAGAATTGGGCTTTATTCTCAGTGCTTGGCTTTGATAGTTATTGACATTCATGTCACATCCTACAGTACAAGTCTTAGGACAATGCAAAAACATCAAGATAGGCAAGGTCAATGTACTGGTTCTGCAGGAGATGGTGATCAAGGAGTCAATGTGGTAGCTGCCCAGCATGCAAAATCCTCACTAAAATCAATAGTAATCCCTTTCATGCAGGATCAGGTCAATGACAAAGAAGATTTTATTTTGCTTATAGAGCTAGGCTTAAAAAAATCCACATGCTATACAACCAGTTATAAAAACACATAAAACATATCTGGTCAGGCTATGTCTTCCAGTTTACTGTTACATAGACGTTACAAAACAAAATGAAACCAGTAAACACACAGAATGACAAAAATGAAACAATACTAATATTGGGGTCTTTGTATCCCAGCCTACTAACAAAAGACTTCCCCAGTCTGCTTAACTCTTTTCATCCAGATATCAAAGTCTTGTCTCTAACAGTTAATTTAATGAGAAGAATGCTTGTTGACTGTAGTATCTGAGCATCTCACAATCTTTAATATATTTATCCTAACACAACACTGTTGCATAGGTGCTGACTCTGTGGGTACTCTAGGGCTAAAAATGGTGGGTGCTTACCACCCACCGGCAGCCCTTCTATCAGTGCCTCCCTCCTGCTGGCAGCCTTGCGGGTCTGTGCATCTCCCTTCCCTCCTCTTCCCCCAGTGCCTCCTGCCCGCCGCGGATCAGCTGTTCCGTGCCATGCAGGAGGTGCTGGGGGGAGGAGTGAGGGCTGGGCGAGGTTGGGGGAGTGGGCGGGAAGAGTCAGGGCGGAGAGGGTGCCTTGGGTAAGGGGTGGAATGGGGGCAGGGCCTGGGGGGAGCACCCCCCGGCACATTAAAAACTCGGCACGTATGCCCCCTCTTCCCCGTGAGGTAGGATAGTGTTGTCCTCTTTTTACAGATGGGGAACTGAGACACAGAGACATTAAGGGTATTCTGCACTGCAGCTGGGAGAGCATTTCCCAGTGCAGGTAGACAGCCACACAATATGTTTGCTTGAGCTATTTTAGCATGATAGCAGTGGTGGGATGGGTGGTGGCTCGGACTAGCTTCCTGAGTTCAATCGCATCAACCCCTTCTGGTATTTTCTCAGGCAGCCTGTTCTGTCATGGCCACATTGCTATTCTTACTGCACTAATATGTGTACCTGTGCTGAAAATCACCCCTCAGCTGCTGTATAGACATACCCAGTGCCTCTTTGCTCAGGGCCTAAATCTTTTATGAAAAGATCTTTCCCTTGGGAAGGAATATCCTTTTAGAGTACGAATTGCATTAGAGTCAAGTTATGTACTTAATCATTCAGGATACTATTTTAGAAGCAAAACAAAACAAAAACAAGCCCAAACCACAAAAACCTGTATTGCCTCTCTTTCTGTCTCTCCCTCCGTATTTGCCTAGTATGTTACTTCCTGCCATCTCTTATTGTCCTACACTAAGTATTTACATTCTCAGACTTGCAGTTTCCCTTTTTCGAGTCTGTGCCTTATTCGAACGCTTAGGTAGAACTCCTATAAGGATTTTTAACAGTAATCTCTATAGTACATTTTATTCTATTTCCACCATCCTTATGGTCAAATCCTGCCCTCTACTATACATATACAACTCCCATTGATGTCAGTGGAGTAGCACGTGCATACCTGAGGCCAGAGGCTGAGCACTGATAATCTCCATTAATAAGTTTCAATGGCAAATTAATCACCTTGTTTTTGTTTTTCTTGTTCCTTTGGCAGCTGACTCTTCTGCTGCTTCATTTGGGGAGCTCCCAGGGACAGGAACTTGCATACAGAGGTTACAGAATCAGGTCTCAAGTCTGTATTATGTCTTCTCTGTTTGTCCTTACGTTTTCATTTGTTGTGTAGTGAGTGAATGAGTTCCTTTGGGACTCAGATTATATGCACTATTCAGTGCCACTGGGAAGGGTGTATTAGAGAAAGTGTATTGGGAATAATGATTCTTGAGACCTAGTCATGGTTCTGCTACCAGTTAGTTAGTGGTTAATAACTCTCTACCTCTCTGTGCTCAAGTCAACTCATGAGTTTTATCACGATTCTCACGATATTTCCTGTTTTCCTTAAACCCGCATCTCCTGGAGTCACATGATTACATAAGAAGCAAGTATTTCCTTCTTTCTTAATAGTTGTGGAGAAAAGCATGAATCCGAAAGACTAAGGCCAGAAAACATGTAAAAAAAAAACAAAAAAATTTGGGGTTCTAACAATCTCATGGTTTTTAAGCCAGTCTTATGATTTTTGAATATTCGGTATTGGGATACTGAGTAAATGTGTGTCATGGTGCCTATCTTTCCCACAGGTGTGTTGTGAGTCTTACAGCTCGGCTGGTAAGAGAGCTACATGTGGAATTTTGGTATGAATTCTAGCAAATGCTATGTGCAATATCAGGAGCTTATTTAACAAATATTTATAAAATGCTTTTATGTTCTTGGATGAAGTGTGCTAGAGAAGAGCAAAGTATTATATTTAGCACCTCCTATCATAGTATAAGATAAGAAGCCGGTTGTGCAGCTGGAAAAAAGAGGGTGAATCTGTAACAGAAATATATTTATGCGCAGTGCCTCCTTTGCACTCTGACTTGTGCACATATTTGTTTGATTAAAGAGTATAATGAAACTGTAATTTATATAAAAAAAGACAGAGGTTGATAATAGCCCTCATGGGCCCCTCCAATAAGAAATGTGATTGAGTTCACTGAATATTAGTCCTCTACATGAATCAGTTCTCAAAAAGAAAAAAGAAAAATACAGTAGCAAAATAATTGAAAAGAAGTATTTCTTTCACTAACTCAGGAGTAATAACACAAATATTTATAGATCTGCTTTGAAACAATCTAACTAGGAAATCAGACATTCTTTCACACTTCACCCTGAATTAAGTTTATGCCATCTCAGAACACCAGGTTATTTTAATATAGCTGTGAGCTACATAAACAAATACATTATCTTGGGTAATGTTTTGCTTCTGTCAGCACATAAAGGTGCTTTGCATAATATTGCTACCACTGCAGAATTCTACACAGGCAGACTTCATACCTCACATGTCAACTGGGTGAGGTGTGTTGTTGTTGAAACAACAAGAATATCACAGTAAGTTCCTTTGAGGTGTCTTACGCTGGTTTATATGACCACTAAATAGTGATTAAACAACAAATAACTCATAGGAAAAAGAGTCAGCCAAGGCACAGCAATCATTTTAGTAAGGCTGATTTTAGTCTGATAAAATTAAATAAATCACTTATAAAAGGATGTAGGTGTCATAAACAAATAGTAGGAGTTAATAGAACAGAAGTACTTTATATCTCTTTCGACTCTAAAGGGTTAACAAATTCAGTAAGCCTGGCTGTCACCTGACCAGAGGACCAATCAGGGGACAGGATACTTTCAAATCTTGAGGGAGGGAAGTTGGTATGTGTGCTGTTAGTTTTTGGTTGTTGTTCTCTCTGGGTTCTGAGAGTGACCAGACGTGCAACAGGTTTCTCTCCAATCTCTCCGATAAAGTCTCTTATAAGTTTAAAATAGTAAGTACTAGGTAGATAAGGCGATTTAGGCTTATGTTTGTTTTCTTTATTTGCAAATGTGCATTTGGCTGGAAGGAGTTTAATTGTGCATTTGGCTGGAAGGAGTTTAATTGTGCATTTGGCTGGAAGGAGTTCAAATTTGTATTTTGCTGAAAGGATTTGATTACTTTTAGGTCGGGAGGTGTATTCCGTGCTATAGCTAAAACCTGTACCTAATCCATCTTAATTTCACAAGATATTTTTATAGTTTCTTTTAATCTAAAGTTTTCTTGTTTAGAACTTGATTGTTGTTTTTATTCTGGTTGAGCCCCAGGGGATGGTCTGGATTCACCAGGGGACTCGGTTGGTTGTAATAAGCCTCTGTCCCAAATTGCACCTTAGCGTCCAATTATGGGTAGCATGAACTCCTCCCAAGCTGTATATCGCTTGGATCTGATCTCGTGCCACCAATCGGTTCAGGGCTCATTGATCACCCGGGGTTCACCCAAACCTATCCCTGGGGACCCCCAGACCAAGACCCCTGGGTCTTCCCCAAGTGAAACCAGTTCCTACCTTGTCTCCTCTATTTTATCCCAGTTTTTCCTTTCCTGGTTGCTGGGCGATACTGTACTTTCAGTTCCTTGAAAATACAACAGAGTAGGGCATTACCTTTCCTGAGGCTTATGCATATCAAACCTGTCAGCTACAATTAGAGGATTTCTCCTTCCTTCGTCTTAGCCGTAACGAGAAAACCTCAACCAGCTTTAAAAAAGAAAACTTTTATAAAAAAATGAAAGTCTAACATAGTAATCAACTTCTGCATTAGGATAATACAGGGCAAGCTAGCTTATTAAGATAGAAATAAACAGTCTGTTCAAAAGCTAGCACATTTAAACAGTCCAGCAAGTCCACTGTAATACAAACTTACATATAACCTGTTGTTTCCTTTTGTTTTACAATTAGGTTACACGGGTCAGAAGAGTTTGGAGATAGAAAGAAAGCTGTTTTTCATAGCGAGAGAACCAAGGAGGAAACAAAGCAACTACCCTCCTTTTTTAAATCGGATTTCCTGATTGGTCCTTGGTCAGGTGTCTGGTTCCTTTTGTTAACCCCTTTACAGGTAAAAGAACTTAATCCTTAGCTACCTTGTTTATGACGGTGGGGGAAAGGTTATTTCCCTGTGTTTAGGATAATTTCTTCTTAGAGAGTCTGGGAGGGGCGAGAGTAGGAGGAGGGAGAGGTAATTTTTCTCTGTTCTGTGAGATTCCAGGAGTTGAATCAGTGATCTTCTAGCGGAGTAACCGGAAGAAAGGTGTGGGGAATCTGGTGAGAGATGGTTGGGGAAAGGGTTTATTTCTTGTGTTAGTCCAGGGGGGACTTGGGTTTTTGTGGGGGCGAGGTACAGGCACTGAATTCTGGTGGATTGGCAGTGCTACAATATAAGCTTGTATTGAGCTTAGCGGAATTAATGTGGTATTCCACTCTTTTGGACGCTAGGTAGGGTGGGGGGATTGTACTATGCATATGGATATTTCTTTTCCAGTTTAAGTGCTTTGATGTTCTTAATGTATGTTTCTAGTGAGGTTCATTCTCTTGGAAGCTTGGTGCCTTCGTTCTAAACAACTATTTATTGGAGAAAAACAGCAATCTTCACACAGCAAAAAACTCAGCTTACAGTAAATAGATAGATATTTCTTACACGGGTCACCAGATGTGGGATCTAGGGTAGAAATGCAGGCAGAGAAAAAGTGTTGGTAGTAAGCTTGGTGTAGCTCTTTTGCATTACATGACCTGGGGCCACTATGAGTGGGGGCCCAACATATGTAGCAAGGCACTTCTTGGATAAGTCAAGGGCTTCAGGAGCTGATGATGTGTACAGCTACTGTAGAAGTTTCTGCCTGGCTCTCATTACCGTGTTTTCTTTGGCTGGGGCCATTCTCCGAGAGATATGCAGTTATATGGCGGGATACATTCACGGTTGGAGTGGCCCAAATGGAAGCACCACAATGGAAGCGTTCTAGCTGATAGTTTTAGATGCCATTTACACAAATGCTTTTTTAGTCTGTTGAGTTGTGTTTTTCTACTGCTTTATTGTAATTCCTCGATAGCCCTGTGAATGTAAGTACTTGGTTCCCTTCCCACCTGAGAACGGGGGCACGGCCTTGAAGGCCCTAGTTCTACACATACAGGGTTAGGTTGAGTTAGCTGCGTTTAGGTAATCTTTTATAATGAATGGATCTACACAGCAACCGTTCTGGTCAATCTAATCGGGCTCTTAAAATCATCTTACTCTCCCTGGTTGAGGGCGTTGGTCAATCGACATGCTGCGGTGATTTTTGGGTTAGTGGCGGAACATCGGACTTTGGCCTCTGGGATCTTCGAGTGCTCAATGTGGACTGCTCTTGTTGACAGCATTTCAAACGGACGAGCCCAAGAACTTTTGAATTTCATTTCCTGTTTGGTCAGCGTGGCAAGTCGCAGCAAGGTGACCATGCAGTCCCCCCGTAATGCAATGGCTCCAGCATGGTGAGCAGCGACACTGGGATGTGATTGTTGTATGGGGGAAGAATCTTGTGCAGGGCAGATTGATCAAAAGAAGAAATGCTAATTTTGCAAATCGCATCGGCTATGTTGGACGCAGGCCTGCAAGTGAGACGGCGTGACTGCGTGTTGAAGTTCAGGAGCCTCAGGCAAGGGCTACAAAGAACAAAGGGGCACACATGGTCACTCTGGGTCAGAGCCACCTACATGCGCTTTCTGTTGATCAGCTGCATTATTGGATTCTAGAGGGTGACATACACTGGCCCACTGTTGGTGGACACCTTGCAGAGGGGGAGTCTCTGCAACAGGAGGGGATTTTTGTGGATGAGGAAGAGGAGAGGAGGAGGAGATGCAGAGCAAAGCAGTGAATCGTTCTTCGCAGCCGAACCTTTTCATCATCTGGAGCGAATACCCTCCAGCCAGGATCCTGCACATGAATGTTGAGGAAGAGGAACTCTTTGGTGAGTGCAATTTGTAACTACATAACCGGTTTTAAAAGCATAGTTGTCTAATTTGCCTGAGACTTGCGTGCTTCGCGGCCAGTACGTCTGGAAAGGTCTGTTAACGTGTTGGAGCAGGAATGTCTTTCGGGAACTCTCCATGAGCTTTCCTGGAGTTATCTTGAGCCGTGCAGCAAAGGTTTCATCTGGGGAGAGACTGACCTTTTTGTCCCTCCCAGTAGGACCCTTTACCACTAACAAGCCGATGTCTGAATTATTGGCAGTAACCGTGGTCTGTTTTTTGGTCACTTCAAGCAACATTATAGAATCATTTGTATTCATGGTTGGAAAGGGACCTCAGGAGGTCATTTATTCCAACCCTGCTCAGAGGACTATCCCAGAATGATTTTTTGCCATATCCTAAGTGGCCCTCAAGGAGCTGATCACAACCTGAGTTTGCTGCATGCTACAACATGAGCTATTTCTCTCCCAGCCACCTTGGTCCTATATTCCTTTCTGTATGTTAGCTCAGAGAGAGTGATATTTCATGGTCACTGGTTTGAATACTGATTATTTCTTCAGCGGGGCAGTAAATAGGCCCCGTTCATTCTAGGAGTGTTCTGTTGTTTGGCTAAGATTCATCCTGAGATCAGACATACGGCCAGGGGGAGGGTGAGGGTTATCCAATGCCACGGAAGGGTGGTGCGGATTGTGTGTGCTCATTACCTTGAACCACAGCTTCTTTTTAAATGTCACCAACCAGATTGCCTTGCTTTGGGAAGGAGGTTGCTGCAGTTTCTTGAACATTTCCATGTTATGAAGGCGGAGAAGCCAACCCATGGCTACCTGGATGAATTTCGCTGCCTAGCTATGCTATGTTGATGTTGGTCACGCGATACGCCGCGAGCTCAATATAAAGACAATGTTGCTTGTACTAAAGCAATGTGCTGTCTGCTGTTGAATTGCTTGATTCACGTGAAACGTTTTCGATGTATATTTCTTACTTTTTCTCTCTTTTTCCCTCCCACGGGTGCAAATTATTTTTAATTCCCCTATATCTCATCTGAGGTTATTTGCAGTTAGAGGCGAAAAAAAAAACGCCACTAGTGAATGACGATTGTCTTTGAGAGTATGGCAGTCTCCCGCATGATAGGACACGCTGGAAAGCATGGAGGATTTCAGCTGTTCCGGTCCGGAGCATTAGTGAAGCACATGGCAGAGTAGGTGCATGCATCGGGAGGTTAATGGGGGAGCAACGGACATGCTCAGGTGTTGGTGGAGCTGCCCGGAATGCCACAAGGAAGCCCGCGTCTCATGAATCACTGTTAGAATACTCCTCCAAACACCCGGCCACGCGACCCACCACGTCTCCATCCCAGTTCCCATATTTTTCCGTCACCTAGATGCTAAGACGGTGGGGGTTTGAGGCACCCGCTTGCCTCCAGAGGTGGCCAGCTACAGCGGGATGTCATTCAACAAGTTTCGTTGACTTTGTGTTGTGAGCCTACGTTAGCAATGTTGGGATTTATGTTCTCTCCTTCCCACCATCCTGGGCTTACTATCAGTTATTCTTTGCCTTTTAAAAATAAAGGGAAAAATGGCTATGGGATTTTCACAAACAATTAGTGACATTTATTATCTTTGAGCTGTGTCGTAAGGGGGGAAGATGGTTAGGTTACGGGACTTTAAATCAACAAAAAAAACACAACTGTCACATCTTCGTAGCTGGCAGGCATGAACTGGTTTTCAGCTCTTCTGCATGCGCATCACTACCTGTAGCTTGCTAAACGCCACTGGTCTGTCTGGCTGTTTCCACATTTTGGCAGCCAGAGCGATTTAGCCTCAACCTCCCACTCACCATTAAAATGTCTTCCCCCTTCGTCACAGATTATTATGGAGCACCAGCAGCAGTAATTTACAATGGAATATTGGATTGTGTGCTGAGAATCTGAGTCAGCAAATGGTGCCCGATGAGGCTTACAATGGTCAAGGCATTTCTACACATTCAATTGACTTGCTCGCTATATGTGGACTCTCCTTTCTACGTCCGAGGGCTGCTTGTGTATGGCTTATTGAGCCATGGTAAGGGGTAGGCTGCGAGTCTCAAGGATACTGTTTTTGGCATTCAACTCCCCACAGTAAATTTTCTGGTCTGGAAGTTAAATCCCTTTCTTGAGCTAGTCAAGAGGCTGGAGTTTCCTACAGATGCGAGCAGTTCTGACTTTTCGGCATCCCACGTTGATTTCGTGAAATGTCTCCTTGTGATCCAAAGTTCTGCATCACATAGAGAAGTACCCCTTGAAGTTTATGTACTGGTTTGGCAACGATGGTCGTTGCCAAGATTAGGAGTATGGGTGTTCCGTCGGCCTCGCCCACCCGTTAGGGAAACTGAATTGCAGCAAGCATCACGTGACCTTGCATGTTCTACCCGAGGATCATTCCCAATTCGATAGCAAGTCGTGCATGCCATTGGCTACTTTGTCCAGCAGTCTTTCATATTTTTGCCGCCCTCAGATTGATTCCTGCACTGACGGTTAGCGGTCAGGCTGCAAAGCTTCACACTATTGAGCTTAATACACTCGCTTTCTCAACTGTCAGAGGCACTCTCAGACTTGGTATTCTGTGTTCAGGGGAGTGGGAAGCAACTCACGACAGTCTCCAGGAAGGCCGCCTTAAATGCAAAGAGTTTCGCAGCCATGGAAATCATCCCACCTCGAGCTATGTGGTCAACAGTCTGTGCTTGTTTGCCGGGCCCAGAATTTGGTGTTCACACTGTATCAACGCCTTCCACTGCCGCTGATTGCAATGTACCTCGCCACATCTTGTGCATAATTCAGCATGTCATTGTGTCTTTCCTACTCGCGTCGTCCTCGTTACATGTGCCTATTTTTTAGCCAGGTTCCTGCACATACTCAGATTCTGTGGAGGTGTTATCACATGCTCACCACAGCAGCGGTGAGCTGAGCAAGCTCCCTGCTTGCCATGCTATAGGCACCTGCATGGATAACCAGTGAAACAAGCGCGCGAATTGATTGGTCTAATTTACTTTTCCGGAGGGGGAGATACTGCACGAATGTACCCAAACCGCTGCAACAATTGTTTTTTGCCCCCACAGGATCTCGGCGAGCTTATCCAGAATTCCAATGGGCAGCCGGAGATGCGGACTGTAGGATAAGCTTTCACCACGTGCACCGACTCCTTTGAGTCAATGCTAGCCTGGTGTGGGTATGCACTCTGCCGACTTTATGCACTTTTGGAGATCTATATCGATTGTACTAAAATTTGATTTCTAACATTGACTTCTATAACTTGACCCCTTAATTTGTGTAGTGTGCGTATACCCGTGTGTTTACACCAAATGTTCTTGCAGAGTCGCTTTTGCATCGGAAAACTGTCTTTCAACCACTTCCTTAGACCCTCCCCCGCCATGAAATCTTTCTTAACTAGAAGAATTGATAGTTCTAACAGGATACACCCCAGAATTTACAGTTGTCCTTATTATCCTTTTTAGTATACATTTCCCTTGTTCTTGTTCCTCTTTAACAGTGTTTTCAAACAGGAAGCTTTGAATTATTATGGTTATGCTATCACACATATTGGTCCCATGCGACACTGTGTATCTTCTGGTTTCTAGGTTAGTTTATCGCATATCTGCAGTGAGGCATTGCAATCTAGTCCAGCAAATTGAAAAATGCCCTCTGCATAATTGCGAGGACATGAAATAGCTAAGTGATCTGATCTGTTGGAAGGATTAATTTGAATGTATATTTGATTTTTATTTCTCTCATGTCTAACGTGACATTATTTATTTCACTGTTCATATTTTTATGTTCTTTTAAAAAAATCCGAATACGTGGGCTCACAAAATCATCTTAATGATGCTTTCAGCTAGACATCAGCAGCTGGCCATGCTTGTACCTTTTAGGTTATTGGTAGTGTTTATTTTTTATACCCAACACACTTTGACAATATTTATCTCTATCATCAAAATTATAGATAAGCAGTCAAGAACAAATGCGTGTGTTTGGACTTTAGTTTGATTTAAGTTATATTTACTTTTTTTGACAATTGGTTGGTACTTTGCTGGACTGGGTTTAAATTGGCTATCTTTTTGATCAACTGTTTTTTTCTTTTTCTATAAGCAATTGCCCTGTATGATCTTTAATGCAGATTGATTTACTTCGATGATTGATTTCTTTCTTTTTTTTTTTAATATAAGTTTTCTTTTTAAAAGCGTGGTTGAAGGTTTTTCTCGCGGTTACGGCTACGGGACGAAGGGAGGGGGAAATTCTATGTGTTAGCTTGACTAGTTGAATGCATAGCCTCAGGGGAAAGGTATGCCCTCTCTGGTTTGATTAGGATTTAGTACAGTATCGCCAGGCTAACCAGGGAGAGGGAAGTGGGATAAATAGGGAGCAAGGGGAGGAATTGTTTTCCCATGTAAATACAAACTACAATATTAACCTATTGCTTTTCCTTTTGTACTTACAACTTGGTACAACAGGGTAGAAAGAAGTTTGGAGATAGAAAAAAAAAGCTGTTTCTTCATAGCCGAGAGAAACCAAAGAGAGGAAACAAAGCCAAACTCACCCTCACTTTTTAAAAATCCGGTTTCCTGATTGGTCCTTTGGTCAGGTGTCTGGTTCCCTTTGTTAACCCCTTTACAGGTAAAAGAAACATTAACCCTTAGCTACCTGTTTATGACAGGTGGGGAGAAAGGTTAATTTCCCCTGTGTTAGGATTACTTTCTCTCTCAGGGAGAGTCTGGGAGGGGGCAGAGAGAAGGAGGAGGGAAGGTGAATTTTCTTCTCTGTTCTGAGATTCAAGGAGTTGAATCACAGTGATCTTCTAGGGTAACCCAGGGAGGGGAATCCTGGGAGAGGCAATGGTGGGGGAAAGGGTTTACTTTCCTTGTGTTAAGATCCAGAGGGACTGGGTTTTGTGGGGGACCAGAGTGTACCAGGCACTGGAATTCCTGGTTGGTGGCAGTGCTACAAATACTAAGCTGGTAATTGAGCTTAGAGGAATTAATGCTGGTATCCCATCTTTTGGACGCTAAGGTTCAGGGTGGGGAATTGTACTATGACAATAGGATATTTCTTTTCCAGTTTAAAGTGCTTTGACTGTCATTAATGTAGTTTCCATAGATGAGGTCATTCTCTGGAAGCTCTGAAGTGCCTTCAGTTCTAAACAAAACTATTTATGGAAGAAAAAACAGCAATCTTCCAACACCCAGCAAAAACACTCAGCTTACAGTAAATAGTAGATAATTTCATAGTACGGTACCAGGATGTGGGATCTAGTAGAACTGCACGCAGAGAAAAGTGTGTAGTAAAGCTGGTGTAAAGCTCTTTTGCAATACCATGACCCTGGGGCCACTATGAGTGGGGCCACTATGAGCAAGGCCACTTCTCTGGAATAAGTCAAAGAGGCCTCAGGGCTGCACTGATGTGTACCAGCTACTGTAAGAGTTCCTGCCCTGGCTCCTCATTCCCAGATGTTTTCTCTTGGACTGGGGCCATTCTCCCAGAGCCAGATATGCCAGTTATATGGCTACATTCACCGGTGGAGTGGCACAAAATGGAGCACCACACTGGAAGGTCTAGCTGATAGTTTAGAATGCCATTTACAACAAATTGCCTTTTTAGTCTGTTGAGTTGCTGTTTTCCTAACTGCTTTATTTAATCCTCAGAATAGCCCTGTGAGATAAGTACCATTGTCCCCCTTCCACACCTGAAGAAACGGAGGCACCGAGACACTGAGCCCTAGTCTACACTACAGGGTTAGGTTGAAGTTAGCTGCGTTAGGTAAATTTTATAATGAATGGATCTACACAAGCAACCCCGTTCTGTCAATCTAAAGGGCTCTTAAAATCAACTTCTGTACTCCTCCCTGGTGAGGGGAGTAGTGGTAAAATCGACCATGCTGGGTCGAATTTGGGGTAGTGGGGACACAAATCGACATTATTGGCCTCTGGGAGCTATCCCAGAGTGCTCCAATGTGACTGCTCTGGACAGCACTTTCAACACAGGACGAGCCCCAAGAACTTTTGAATTTCATTTCCTGTTTGGTCAGCGTGGCAAGCTCAGCAGCACAGGTGACCATGCAGTCCCCCCAGTATCGCAAATGAGCTCCAGCATGGAGTGAGCAAGAGACACTGGATGTGATTGTTGTATGGGGAGAAGAATCTGTGCAGGCAGAACTCTGATCAAAAAGAAGAAAATGCTAATATATATGCCAAAATCGCACAGGGCATGTTGGACAGAGGCTGCAGTAGAGACACAGCAGTGCCGTGTGAAAGTCAAGGAGCTCAGGCAAGCCTACCAAAAGACAAAGGAGGCAAATGGTCACTCTGGGTCAGAGCCCCATACATGCCGCTTCTGTGATCAGCTGCATGGCATTCTAGAGGGTGACCATAACACTAGCCCACCACTGTCTGTGGACACCTGCAAGGGGGGAGTCTCATGCAACACGGAGGAGGATTTTGTGGATGAGGAAGAGGAGGAGGAGGAGGAGAATGCACAGCAGAAAAGCAGTGAATCCGTTCTCCTCAGCAGCCAGAACCTTTTCATCATCCTGGAGCCAATACCCTCCCAAGCCAGGATCCCTGACCCTGAATGTGGAGAAGGAACCTCTGGTGAGTGCACATTTGTAACTACACTACAGGGTTTAAAAGCAATAGTGTCTAATTTGCCCTGAAGACTTGCGTGCATTCGCGGCCAGTACAGCTACTGGAAAAGTCTGTTAACGTGTCTGGAGCAGGAATCCTTCAGGGACATCTCCATGAAGCTCTCCTGGAGATACTCTGAAAGCCTTTGCAGAAGGTTTCTGGGGAGGACTGCCTTATTTTGTCCTCCACAGTAGGACACTTTACCACACCAAGCCAGTAGTCTGAAATCATTGCAGCACGTGGTCCTGAGTTTTGGTCACATTCAAGCAACATTCATAGAATCATTGAATATCATGGTTGGAAGGGACCTCAGGAGGTCATCTAGTCCAACCCCCTGCTCAAAGCAGGACTAATCCCCAGACAGATTTTTGCCCCATATCCCTAAGTGGCCCCCTCAAGGACTGAACTCACAACCCTGAGTTTAGCTGGCCAATGCTCAAACCACTGAGCTATTCCTCCTCCCCAGCCACTTGGTCTATATCTTTCTATGTTAGCCTCAGGAGAGTGATATTCATGGTCACCTGGTTGAAATAGGGAATTTTTTTGTAAGGGAACAGTAAAAGGACCCCGTTCATTCTAGGCTGTTTGTGCTTGGCTAAAAAGAATCATCCCTGAGAATAGCCATACGGCAGGGGGAGGGGTGAAGGGATTATCCCAAATAGCCACACGGAGGGGTGGTGGGAAGTGTGTGCTGTACATTCACCTGAAAACCACAGCTCCTCCTTTTAAATGTCAAACCCAACCAGCATTGCTTGCTATGGGAAAGGAGGGTGCTGCAGTTTGAAACCATTTCCACATGTTATGAAGGCGGAAGAAGCCAACCCCATGGCTACCTGGAAACTGAATTCCGTTGCCCAGCTATGTGTGATGTGTCACCATACCAGCAGGCGCTCAATATAAAAGACAAAATGTGACCTTGTACCTAAAAGCACATGTGCTGTCTGCTGTGAATTGCTTGATTCACAGTGAAAACGTTTCGAAATGTATCATCTTAACTTTTACTCTCCCTTTTTATCCCTCCCACGGGTGCAAATGTTTCTAAATTCCCCCTATCATCTCCATCCCTGAGGTTATTGCAGATTAGAAGGCGAAAAAAAACGCACTCGTGATGACATGTTTCCTGAGCTCATGCAGTCCTCCCGCACTGATAGGACACAGCTGAAAGCATGGAGGCATTCAGTGTCAGAGTCCAGGAAAGCATTAAGTGAGCACAATGAGAAGAGGCAGGATGCAATGCTGAGGTTAATGGGGGAGCAAACAGACATGCTCAGGTGTCTGGTGGAGCTGCAGGAAAGCCAACAAGAGCACAGACCGCCGTTGCATCCACTGTAGAACTACCTGTCCTCCTCCCCAAGTTCCATATCCTCCTCACCTAGATGCCTAAGAACGTGGGGGTTTGAGGCACCCAGCCTTGCCACTCCAGAGGATGGCCCAAGCTACAGGAGGCTGTCATTCAAACAGTTTTGATTTGTAGTGTGGCTACAGTAAGCAATGTGGCTTTGTGCTTCCCTCCTCCCCCACCCCATCCCTGGGCTACTTTATCAGTTATCTTCCTTTTTAAAAAAAATAAAGAAAAAATGCATGGTTTCAAAACAATAGTGAATTTATTTCCTTTGCCAGCTGTGATCGAAGGGGGGGAAGATGGTTGGCTTACAGGGACTTAAAATCAACAAAAAAAACACAACTGTCACACTGTAGCCTGGCCAGCCATGAAACTGGTTTTCAAAGCCTCTCTGATGCGCAGCGCACCTACCTGTGCTCTGCTAAACGCCCTGGTGTCTGGCTGTTCAAAATTGGCAGCCAGGCGATTTGCCTCAACCTCCCACTCCACCATAAATGTCTTCCCCCTTACGCTCACAGATATTATGGAGCACACAGCAAGCAGTAATAACAATGGGAATATTGGTTGTGCTGAGATCTGAGTCAGCAAATGGTGCCAGTGAGCTTTTAAATGTCCAAAGGCACATTCTACCACCATTCTGCACTTGCTCAGCCTATAGTTGAACTCCTCCTTACTACCGTCGAGGCTGCTTGTGTATGGCTTCATGAGCCATGGGAGTAAGGGGTAGGCTGGGTCTCCAAGGATAACTGTTGGCATTTCAACATCCCCAACAGTAATTTTCTGGTCTGGGAAGTAAATCCCTTCTTGCAGCTAGTCAAAGAGCCTGGAGTTCCTAAAGATGCGAGCGTCATGCACCTTTCCCGGCCATCCCACGTTGATTTCGGTGAAATGTCCCTTGTGATCCACAAGTTCTTGCATCACCATTGAGAAGTACCCCTTGAAGTTTATGTACTGGTTGGCAAGATGGTCCGATGCCAAGATAGGGATATGTGTTCCGTCCATCGCCCCACCACAGTTAGGGAAACTGATTGCAGCAAAGCCATCCACCGTGACCTGCATGTTTCCCAGAGTCACTACCCTTGATAGCAAAACGTCAGTGATTGCATTGGCTACTTGAATCACAGCAGTCCTCTCAGTAGATTTGCGCACTCCAGATTGATTCCTGACTGACCGGTAGCAGTCAGGCACTGCAAGCTTCCACATGGCTATCACCACTCGCTTCTCAACTGTCAGGGCACCTCTCAGCTTGGTATTCCTGTGCTTCAGGGCAGGGGAAAGCAACTCACAGAGTTCCAGGAAAGAGGCCTTACACATGCAAAAGTTTCGCAGCCACTGGAAATCATCCCAAACCTGCAGCACTATGTGGTCACACCAGTCTGTGCTTGTTTGCCGGGCCCAGAATTGGTGTTCCACTGTATCAACCAGCTCCACTGCCGCGATGATGTCCCAATTGCCACATCTTGTGCTTTCAGGAATGTCTGTGTCCATGTCCTCCTCGCAGTCGTCCTCGTGGTGCCATCTTTTAGCCAGGTTCTGCACATACTCAGTATAATGTGCGAGGTGTTTACAATGCTCACAACAGCAGCGGTGAGCTGAGCAAGCTCCATGCTTGCCATGCTATGGCACCTGCATGGATAACCCAGGAAAAAAGGCGCGAAATGATTGTCTACATTTACTTTCACGGAGGGAGGGGAGACTGACGACATGTACCCAAAACCGCCTGCAACAATGTTTTTGCCCCATCAGGCATTGGGAGCTTAATCCAGAATTCCAATGGGCAGCGGAGACTGCGGGAACTGTAGGATAAGCTTCCCACAGTGCACCGCTCCATGAGTCAATGCTAGCCATGGTAGTGAGGATGCACTCTGCCGACTTAATGCACTTATTGGAGACATACATAATCGACTGTATAAAATTGATTTCTAAAAATTGACTTCTATAAAATTGACCTAATTTTGTAGTGTAGCTATACCCTGAGTGATTTACCCAAATGTCTCTTGCAGAGAGCTTTGCACAGCTGGAAAC